>NC_056744.1:444558392-444892142 GCF_019279795.1 Protopterus annectens | reverse complement strand
GGACCCGTCCACTTCACTGTAATCTATATCCTCAGTCAGAGACTCCTCAGGGAAGTCTAAGTGCTTCCTCTTGCATGACTTCTTCTGCGGGGGCTCCTCAGTGGGGGCTTCTGGAGAGGACTCAGAAGAAGGGGCACCCAGAAGTAGGGTCTTCTTCAGCTCTCATGCCCGATGTCCCGGGATGGTGGCTTATGTCAGCTGCAGCTCAGGGGGGAAGGGGTTTCTGGGGTTCAAACATTGGAGGAATGCTTTCTGAAGCAAGTGCAATTGCCCGGAAAGCGGGTCCGCCAGAAGAGGGATGGGAGCCTGGAAATGAGAAAGACAACCTCTGAACTGGGGGTCACAGCCCGCTTCACCGAATCCTTTCCCGAGGAGGGAGCCTCAAGAAGAATCAGAGCCGACAGAGCCCCTGGCACCATAGATGGCACCGAAGATGCTGTTGAAACCGTAATTGGTGCCGAGGAACCCGTGACTCAATCCTGAACTTGAGGAAGTTTCGGTTCTGATGATACTGAAGCCCAAAGAACCGGTTCTGAGGCCATGGTGAGGTCCACTACTGGCACCGAAAGAGAGGGTTCCAAGGAGGACATCGGAGCTAGAGACTGTGAGGTCAAATGAGGAGAGTATGATGGAGTCCATGGAGAGACAGTCCCAAGTCTGGCAAGTGCATGGGTCTTGGTTGGAGTGGGAATCCCCCTGTCTGTCAGCAGCTGACCTACAAGGCACACCACCTCAAGTTCTGAAAGGCTCCTGGTGGATCTAGTGGTTACCCCCAATGGGGAGTCCGGACGCTCTAGGAAGGGACTAGAGACTTGTCCTAGAAAGGGGACCATTAACAGGGAGTATCAGGTCCGTGCGCTTATGTCCAATGGCACCATTGTCTCTAGTTTGGAGACAGGGAGTACTGGGGTTAGTACTGGAGTGATCTGTACCGTTGATGGAGTCTCAGTTGAAAAAGCAGTCGGTACCGTAGAAGGCAAGGATGGCTCAAACACTAGAGGAGACAAAGTTATAGGAACGGAGGATGTGCTCAGAGCTGTAGCAAGACTCAGTGCTGAAGAGGAGGGAGCAGTTATCAGAACATCAAATGTTGGTGCCTTGGAAAATTCGGTGCCGAAGGCAGTATAACAGTTGATGGAACCAGGGACGGCACCGAGGCAATAGGCCTAGGTTCCAGAGACATTTCAGGTATTTTTGACTTAGTAGGCTTACTCAGGTCACCAGAGGGTGAAGAGGGTATAGAATGTGGTTTTTTCTTGTCTTTTCTGGGAGGGGGGAAGCCCTCCGTTGAGAAAGAGCCTCTGAAAAGGGTGTCTTTAGGAGGTCTTTAGGATCAACTTGTTTTTCCATTCATTTAACGTGTGCTGACTGAAACCTTTACAAACAGAACATGGGGGCTGCACCGACAGATGGGGCACCCCTAAACAATATACACAATCATCATGTAAGTCACTGTTAGGCATCGTTCTGTGTGCTATCCCAAAACACATAACTCCAAAAAAAAAAAAATTCTGATGCTCTGATGTTACTGTAAATATATGACATTGTTTGAAACCAGAAATAACTTTCTTCTCAGGCATAATGAAGCACTCAGAAAACTCACAGGTTGTCCAAGAAAAGGGAAAAGTTTTTTTTTTTTATGTAAAGGTAGAAGAGAAAGAAAGAAATACCAGCAATGGTACCCCAAGGGGTAGGGAGAAAGGCTGTACCACCAGTGGTACCAAAACTACTGAAAGGTATTAAGAAAAAGGGTTAAAAGGTTTAGCAGTAGGGCTTGAACAGTAAGGGTATGCAGAAAAGGCAGAGAGAAAAGAATAAAACACTCACTAAAGAACAAATGACAGTTGTTGTTGTTGTGTCTTTCGGCTTTTCCCGGTTAGGGGTCACCACAGCGGAACTCAGGTCCGTTAATGATTGGCAGTAGATTTTTACATGCCGAGTTGTCGGCCCTGACGCACAACCTTCAACAAAGGTACGCCCATTCACGCATGTCTCCACACAGAAGATGCTCTAGCTGAGAATTGAACAGGACAACGTCTTAAATTGAGGCAACAACGCTACCGCAGCACCACCACCGAAGAACAAATGACAGTAAAAAGTCAAAATACTTGAACTTAGCTTGACAGCTGGCTTGAACTCTGCTTTATGGCGATCCGGCAAACAAGAGTAGAGGTAACGGAGAAGGATATCATGGGTAAAAGCTTAGCTCGAGTGTTTTTGGCTGGAGCGAGTTTGATATATGGTTGGCATGGTTCAGAGGATGGAACCGATTCCCATCAGTGATGAATGGGATGAAGATAAACATCAGATCTAAACTTATGCAAAGATGACACAAAATTTAAGAACACTCATCGATGAGAGAAAAAGCCTGAAAAGGAACTTGGAATTCTTCTACAAGAAGGTGAAGAACTGACAGCTGTAGTTCAATGCAAATTAGTGCAAATGTCTGCCTTCTGGTCACAACAACCCAGTACATTTCATAGACTGTTGTGATCAGGTCACTAATAATAACCAAACTCTAGCCATCATAAAGAGCCAACTCATCTATAAATTCACACAGATTGCAGACGGGACAATCCAGAGCTTATCTAAACGATCCTGTCTTTGTGATTTATTGATCTTTACTGTTAAAAAGAGGTGCGGCTGCGAGCAATAGTGAGCAGAAGCTACTGCGGACATTCACGCATGATACAAAGAAATTACAGCTTTTGTGTGATTTTCACAAATTGTATGATCAGAGCAACAGGTTTTCTGTATTTAATTTAATATTTAGTTGCATATTGTGTGTGTGTGAGTTTTCTCAGAGAACTTGACTTAGGTTCTCTTTGAATTCTGTGGTAACTGATCTTGATTATTCTTTTAGAATTTTTTTATTCATCTGCAGGTGAATATTGATTCCTTAAACGAGTATGCCATTAATAATTTGCAAAGCACAAATATCTTGTACAGTGTAATAAATGATTTTATATATATATATATATATATATATATATATAAAGGTAACACCTGACAATACTGGTTATCTGTGTTCCTATATCCAAAACTGGATGATTTGTTTACCATTATTAGTAGTAAATCTAGAATTACTGAAGACAATTGAACTTGTGCAATTAGCACAGCTTGGAGAACTTTTAGTTATGTACTCACCATAACTTCAGATGTTTGGGATCCATCTCGCCTACATTCTGAATGATGGGTTCGGAGCCGATCCCTCGGCTCCGACTCGGCACGCTTATGCCAAAGAGCGAAGTCTCTTATTGGCTGAGCTTACTATATCCCAGGATGCACCACCACCAGTCCCCCAGATCTAGTTTGTCCGCATACATGCACACATGCATACCCTGCTTATATAACATCGTCAGATGAAACAAGATAAAAACAGTAGAGCTCAAAACCGTTCAATCTCTTCTGATCTGCAAGGCAGGGGGAAGGAGGGTGGGTATCAGGAATGTAGGCGAGATGGATCCCAAACATCTGAAGTTATGGTGAGTACATAACTAAAAGATGTTATGTGATCCTATCTCGCCTACATTCTGAATGATGGGACAGCGTCCTAGCACCTGAATCCTGGGTGGCTCACTGGAAAACACTCCTGAGTACCGTGGAACCAAATGAAGCTCGTCCTTTAGATGCCACATCCAATTTGTAGTGGGAAATGAACGTGTGGTTGGACCAAGTAGCCGCAGCACAAATTTCCGAAATAGCGAGCTTGGAATGAAAAGCTATAGAAGTAGCCATAGCTCTGGTAGAATGAGCTTTGATAGATGATGCAAGTTGCTTATTCAAGAAGAATAGGCCTGAGTTATGCAATCTCTGATCCATTTTGAGATTGTAGCTTTTGTGATGGTTTGGCCCAATTTATTATCTGAGAAGGACACAAACAACTGGTCTGACTTACGAAGTTGCTGAGTCCTGTCTAAATAGAAGCGTAATTGCCTGTGAACATCCAATTTATGGAGAGTGTATTCTGCTTCATTAGAGAATTTTGGAAAGAAAACTGGTAGTTCTAGAGATTGTTGAAGACAGAAACTAGAGCAGACCTTTGGGACAAAGGATGGATTAGGCCTAAGTGATACTCTATCTTTGTGGAAAATCAAATACGGTGGTTTAATAGACAGGGCTTGAAGCTCTGAGACTCTTCTTGCAGTAATAGCCACTAAGAATGCCGTTTTCCATGACAGATATTTTAATTCGCATGTAGCAGCCGGTTCAAAGGGGAGATGTTAATGCGCGCAACACCAAATCAAGATCCCACGGAGGTGCAGGATGAAAAACTGGTGGTCTTAACAGGCTCGCACCTTTAATGAATGTTTTGCATAGTCTGCTGCTCATCAAAGGAGGATCCGTGGATTCATGGAATTTAGAGATAGCAGCTAGTTGAACTTTAATAGTTGAGACAGAAGATCCCTGATTAAATAGGGATGTTAAGAATTTCAAAACCTCTGGGACAGGAGCAGTGATAGGGTCTAAGCCCTTGAGTTGAGCCCAGATAGCAAACCTCTTCCACTTACTGAGGTACAATTTGTTAGTGGTGGGTTTGTGGGCCGAAGATAAAATGTGAACAACTTCGGGTCTAGTGTGTGACTTCTAACTAAGGTTGGAAGTGGAGGAGCCAAGCTGTCAATTTCAGAGATTGAAGGACTGATGCCAATGTCCCGACTGATGGATTAGCAAATCCGGGATCAGGTCTAAGGTCCACGGATCGTCCACTGCATGCTTTTTCAGGTAAGGAAACCATATCTGGCGAGGCCAGTATGGGGCAATCAGAATCATTGAAGACCCTAGCTGAGAAGCTTTTGAATAACTTTGGGAAGGAGTGGAATTGGAGGAAAAGCATAAAGCAACCCTGTTGGCCAAGGTTGTGCTAGAGCATCCATGGCTGGTACTTCCTGATGTGGAATCAAGGAGAAGAACATTTGGCACTTGGTGTTTTGTGGAGTCGCAAATAGGTCGCAGCAGCGTCCCCATCTCTTGAAAACCTGGGCTGCTACTGTGCGGTTTAGAGACCATTCGTGAGGAGAGAGAATTGTCCTGCTTAATTTGTCCGCCAATACATTTGACTTTCCGGGATGTGGGTCGCTACCAAGAAGCGGTTGGTAGCTACAGCCCATTCCCACACTCTCATGGCCTCTCTGCAAAGGGGATACGATCTGGTCCCTCCTTGTTTGTTCAGATACCAAACCACCGACATGTTGCCTGTGTGGCTGGCGATGCTGCCCTGAGGAAGAAACTTGTGTAAGTCCTGTAGGGATAGAAGTACAGCCCTCATCTCCAACACGTTGATGTGGAGAAGAGCTTCGTCCGAAGCCAGGAGCCCTGAACTAGCCTTCCCAGACAATGCCCCCACCCTATCTGGGAGGCATCTGTCGTCAGGGTAACCACTGGAGGGAGAACAAAGGGTTTTCCTGATCCAAGTTGGATGTCTGAAGCCACCAGCGAAGGTCCCTTTGCATATTTCCGTAATCATGATGTGATGATTGAGGGAAGATCTTGAAAGGACCATTGAGTTGACAAGAGCCACTGAAGAATCCTCATGTGTAACCTTGCTAGAGGAACTAAAAGTACCGTGGCAGACATTGAGCCTAGAACCTGTAGGACCATCCTGGCTGGGGCTTTGGATCTCGAGATCAGAGCTTGAACTTGGCCCTGTAAACTTCGGATCCTTTCGGCAGGAAGAAAGACGCATCAATCTTGAGTCTATCTCTGCTCCTATAAACTTTATCGCTGAGAGGGCAGCAAGACAGACTTTGACCAATTGAATGTAATCCCTAGGGAAACACCCAGGAGATGCTGGCTCTGAGGTTGTCCATAAGTAGATGCCTGGTGGTGGCAGTCAGGAGCCAGTCGTCGAGATAGGGAAACACTTGGAATCCAAGACTCCTCAGGTGAGCCGTCACTACTGCCAAACACTTGGTGAACACCCTGGGGCTGTGGTGAGACCAAAGGGCAGAGCACAAAATTGGTAATGACTGGCTCCCAGGCTGAAGCGCAGATACCTTCTGGACGCCTGATGTATCGGTATGTGATAATAGGCGTCCTTGAGGTCTATGGAGCACATCCAAACATCCTTCTCCAACAACGGAGAATGGATTGCAACGTGACCATTCGAATTTGGATTTCGTGACGGATAGGTTCAGTCTGCTGAGATCCAATATTGGTCTCAGGTCCCCTGTCTTTTTGGCACTAAAAGAACCTGGAGTAATTTCCTGATCCGATTTGGTCTATGGGGACCGGTTGGATGACTCCTTTTCTAGCAGCTTTGAAGCTTCTGTGGCTGCTATTTCCCTCTGACTGGGTGGTGGGTCCGGGATTCTCTTGGACGGAGGGGGTGAGTATTTGAATGGGATGGTGTAACCTCCGGCGATTATCCGAAGCACCCATCTGTCCTGAGTGATTGACTCCCAGGCTTTTAGGTGCTTGGCAAGCGACACCCGACTGGCTCGAGCAGCACAGCCGGGCAATCCCTCATGTCGTGTGGGAGGCTGAAGAGCCACGAAAGGACTCGCGGTCTCCAGAATTGCGGGCCCTCTGCGCCTCTGGGACGGCGTCTCCCTGAAAAATTTCCCGCCTCTGCCTCTGGACGGGAATCTTCCTGCTGTTGGGAGAAAAACTTGCGAGATTTTCGAACCACATTTTCCCTCCTTTGGCCTTGGGGTAAGGCCGAAAGGGAGTGGAATAACGGGCCCCTCGGCAGATAACGTTTTCCCTCTTGCTCACAGCGGGTAAGGGTGTCTTTCACCTTGGGTCCAAACAATGAGGACCCATCAAGGAGCGTCGGCGAAGGAAGACTTGAAGGCCTCCAAACTGACAAGCGGAGCCAGGCTTGTCTACGAGAGCCACGCCTGTGCCTGCCGCTCTACCGCCTTCGGCCGCATAGGAAATGAGCCTCATGGACGAGTTAGCAATAGACGTAAGGATAGCCAACTGAGAGCTAACGGACTGGGCTAGCTGCTCAGGTAGGTTACCCGAGAGGAGTCTGACAACTCCTTGACCAGATCCCTCTGAAGCCTGGTAAAATGTGCCAAATAATTCAGAGACCTTAAGGTAAAGGCCGCTGAAGTCAGGGTGCGCTTCCGCACCTATCCATACTCCTAGACTCCTTATTAGGAGGATGGATGGACGTTGAAGCCTCTGCCACGCCCTGTTGTGTAGCAGATGCCACCACCATGGCATCTACAGCCACGCCTTTAGTAAGGAACTCCTTCTCGGGGAGCAGATAAGAATTTGTTTGGACGAGAAGGGACTGGTTCCACGGTATCCGGGTGTTCCCGCCCTTGACAAACTAAATCCAGAAGCTCGTCGGGCGGAGACACCCAGGAGGCGGAGGGCTGAGCCCCAAAGGCCTTGAGGAGCACTGATTCGTCCGCAGAGGGGTTTGGACATCCAGCCGCCTCGTTGTTTGAGGATCTCTAAGATGTCTGCAAAGAGACATCATCCGAGGGCGACTTAGGGACCCCTCCGCATCATCCATATCAGTGTCCGATGTAATAGACTCGGGGAGTCCACGTGCTTCCTCTTGCACGATCTCTTCCTTGGGGGTTCCTCTGGAGATGACTCAAGAACCCTCAGGAAGAGGGAACCCCACTGGGGTAACCTCAGGCCTCGGGGCTCCGCTGGCTACGGACAGGGAACTGCCAAAGACCCAGTCTCCACGCCCAGGGAAGGTGCTGGTAGAACCGAGAGATGGCGAAGAGGATTTGGCCAAGGCACTCCTCATGGCCCTGAAAGCCGGACCCCAGAATCCTGGGAGAATCCGTCTCCGGGGCCATGATGGCAGACGGAAGTCCCGCAGCCGAAGCACCGAGAGGGAGGCTCGGGACCAGCAAAGGTCCCAAACATCACCCTCGGGTCCAGCCGAAGAAGTCCAGACCAAACTCGGACCCGAGGGCCCGAAGTTGGAGTAAGGGTCGGAGCCGACCCTGAGATCTCCACCGGCTCCAAGAGCACCTGCTCGACGGAGCCGAAGCAGTCGGAGCAGGAATGGCAATGGGGTGGGTCATGGTCATCGGCTCCGAGGCCAACTGGGTCGGAACCAAACAAACTTTTGGAAGACTGGGGACTGGAAAAGTCTTTGGAGCACCCTGTCTATATCAGAATCCGACATTCTCAAGACCGAGAGGAAACAGAACGGGTTCGAAGACCTTCCCTCGGCCCCAAGGGACTAGGGGACCGGCTCGAGGCGACTCGATGAGAATCGGCGCCGAGGAAACACACACCAGATTCCATCGGTGCCGAGGTAGACTTCGCCGAGGAGGAAGTGTCTGAGAGCGACCTTGTCGGCTCCGAGCAGTGGAGCCGGCGGTGACCCGCCTCTCGATGCCCCAGCCATCGGCTCGAGCCCGAGGAGTCGATACTGGAGGCATCGAGGCAGACCGTTCCGACCTCGGCTCCGAAGTCTTTGGAGCCGAAGGAGAGGCCTGCCTAGATGTTATGTGATCCTATCTCGCCTACATTCTGAATGATGGGTTCGGAGCCGATCCCTCGGCTCCGACTCGGCACGCTTATGCCAAAGACCCAAGTCTCTTATTGGCTGAGCTTACTATATCCCAGGATGCACCACCACCAGTCCCCCAGATCTCGTTTGCCGCTTCCCTGCGAAGACGTGGTCTCGAGCTGGCTGGGCTAAGTAGTTTATTAAACTAACTTTTCTGTCAGTTTTTTGCTGTTTTTTCTCACAAAAGCTGTTTTAACAGCTATCGCTAACTTTGTGTACGATTTGGACTTGGAATTGTTGTGTGTGATTGAGTTCAGTTTGTTTTCGCCCTCCATTCAGGGCCTTCCCGGACTGTTAATATTTGAATTACAGGGTCTCTAATAATTGTTCAAATTGGGTTAGAGTTACCTGTTCTTTTTACAGGAAGAGTTGGCTTTATTTTTTACTGTAAGCTTATATCAGTAGTTAAAATTTAGTGTACTTTCCTGTCAGAGTTACTAGATTGTGTATCAACATGTCTCAACCCCATAGGCCTTCGGGCTTTAAGAAATGTTCTAAATGTGCTTTTAAGATGTCTGTTACTGATGATCATCTACTGTGTGTGTATTGTTTAGGGGCAAAGCACTTGCAGGAGTCGTGCAGCGTATGTCACGCTTTTTCCTCTAGGGTCCTCCAGGAGAGGAAAAATAAATTAATTCTCAAAGGCTTGGTTAAACCCTCTTTCGAAGAAGCCTTGGCTTCCTCTCCGACTCCTGCCAAAAAGAAAAGGGCTTCGGCTCCGACCAGTCCGTCGGACCCGACTGCCAAGAGACCTAGGCAGGCCTCTCCTTGGCTCCAAAGACTTGAGCCGAGGTCGAACGTCTGCCTCGATGCCTCCAGTATCGACTCCTCGGGCTTCGGAGCCGATGGCTGGGGCATCGAGAGGCGGGTCACCTTCGCCGCTCCACTGCTCTCGGAGCCGACAAGGTCGCCGCTCAGACACTTCCTCCTCGGCGAAGTCTACCTCGCACCGATGGAATCTGGTGTGTGTGTTTCCTCGGCCGATTCTCATCGAGTCCTCGAGCCGGTCCCCTAGTCCCTTGGGGCCGAGGGAGGTCTTCGAACCCGTTCTGTTTCCTCTCGGTCTTGAGAATGTCGGATTCTGATATAGACAGGGTGCTCCAAAGACTTTTCCAGTCCCCAGTCTTCCAAAAGTTTGTTTCGTTCCGACCCAGTTGGCCTCGGAGCCGATGACCATGACCCACCCCATTGCCATTCCTCCTCCGACTGCTTCGGCTCCGTGAGCAGGTGCTCTTGGAGCCGGTGGAGATCTCAGGGTCGGCTCCGACCCTTACTCCAACTCGGGCCCCGGGTCCGAGTTTGGTACGGACTTCTTCGGCTGGACCCGAGGTGATGTTTGGGACCTTTGCTTTCGGTCCCGAGCCTCCTCTCGGTGCTTCTCTTGGGACTTCCGTCTGCCATCATGGCCCCGGAGACCGATTCTCCCAGGATTCTGGGGTCCGGCTTTCAGGGCCATGAGGAGTGCCTTGGCCAAATCCTCTTGCCATCTCTCGGTTCTACCAGCACCTTCCTGGGCGTGGAGACTGGGTCTTTGGCAGTTCCCTGTCCGTAGCCAGCGGAGCCCCGAGGCCTGAGGTTACCCCAGTGGGGTTTCTTCCTGAGGGTTCTTCAGAGTCATCTCCAGAAGAACCCCAAGGAAGAGATCGTGCAAGAGGAAGCACGTGGACTCCCCGAGTCTATTACATCGGACACGGATATGGATGATGCGGAGGGGTCCCCTAAGTCGTCCTCGGACGATGTCTCTTTGCAGACATCTTAGAGATCCTCAAACAACGAGGCGGCTGGATGTCCAAACCCCTCTGCGGACGAATCAGTGCTCCTCAAGGCCTTTGGGGCTCAGCCCTCCGCCTCCTGGGTGTCTCCGCCTGACGAGCTTCTGGATTTAGTTTGTAGAAGGGCGGGGAACACCCGGATACCGTGGAACCAGTCCCTTCTCGCCCAAACAAGTTCTTATCTGCTCCCCGAGAAGGAGTTCCTTACTAAAGGCGTGGCTGTAGATGCCATGGTGGTGGCATCTGCTACACAACAGGACGTGGCAGAGGCTTCAACGTCCATCCATCCTCCTAATAAGGAGTCTAGGAGTATGGATAGGTACGGAAGCACCCTGACTTCAGCGGCCTTTACCTTACGGTCTCTGAATTATTTGGCACATTTTACCAGGCTTCAGAGGGATCTGGTCAAGGAGTTGTCAGACTCCTCTCGGTAACCTACCTGAGCAGCTAGCCCAGTCCGTTAGCTCTCAGTTGGCCATCCTCGCCAATTGCTAACTCGTCCATGAGGCTCATTTCTTATGCGAAGGGGCGGGTAGAGGCAGGCACAGGCGTTGCTCGTGAGACAAGCCTGGCTCCGCTTGTGTCAGTTTCGGAGGCCTTCAAGTCTTCCTTCCGACGCTCCCTTTGATGGGTCCTCATTGTTTGGACCCAAGGTGAAAGACACCCTACCCGCTGTGAGCAAGAGGGAAAACGTTATCTGCCGTGAGGGCCGTTATTCCACTCCCTTCGGCCTTACCCCAAGGCCAAAGGAGGGGAAAATGTGGTTCAAAATCTCGCAAGTTTTTCTCCCAACAGCAGGAAGATTCCCCGTCCAGAGGCAGAGGGCGGGGAAATTTTTCAGGGAGACGCCGTCCCAGAGGCGGCAGAGGGCCCCGCAATTCTGGAGACCGCGAGTCCTTTCGTGGCTCTTCAGCCTCCCACGCGACATGAGGGATTGCCCGGCTGTGCTGCTCCGGAGCCAGTCGGGTGTCGCTTAGCCAAGCACCTAGAAGCCTGGGAGTCAATCACTCAGGACAGATGGGTGCTTCGGATAATTGCCGGAGGTTACACCATCCCATTCAAGTCCTCACCCCCTTCGTCCAAAAGAATCCCGGACCCACCACCCAGTCAAAGGGAAATAGCAGCCGCAGAAGCTTCAAAGCTGCTAGAAAAAGGAGTCATCCAACCGGTCCCCACAGACCAAATCGGATCAGGAAATTACTCCAGGTTCTTTTTAGTGCCAAAAGACAGGGACCTGAGACCAATATTGGATCTCAGCAGACTAAACCTATCCGTCACGAAATCCAAATTCAATGGTCACGTTGCAATCCATTCTCCCGTTGTTGGAGAAGGATGTTTGGATGTGCTCCATAGACCTCAAGGACGCCTATTATCACATACCGATACATCAGGCGTCCAGAAGGTATCTGCTTCAGCCTGGGAACCAGTCATTACCAATTTTGTGCTCTGCCCTTTGGTCTCACCACAGCCCCAGGGTGTTCACCAAGTGTTTGGCAGTAGTGACGGCTCACCTGAGGAGTCTTGGATTCCAAGTGTTTCCCTATCTCGACGACTGGCTCCTGACTGCCACCACCAGGCATCTACTTATGGACAACCTCAAAGCCACCATCTCGCTGGGTGTTTCCCTAGGGATTACATTCAATTGGTCAAAGTCTGTGTTGCTGCCCTCTCAGCATAAAGTTTATAGGAGCAGAGATAGACTCAAGATTGATGCGTGTCTTTCTTCCTGCCGAAAGGATTCGAACGTTACAGGGCCAAGTTCTAGCTCTGATCTCAAGATCCAAAGCCCCAGCCAGGATGGTCCTACAGGTTCTAGGCTCAATGTCTGCCACGGTACTTTTAGTTCCTCTAGCAAGGTTACACATGAGGATTCTTCAGTGGCTCTTATCAACTCAATGGTCCTTTCAAGATCTTCCCCTCAATCATTACATCATGATTACGGAAATATGCAAAAGGGACCTTCGCTGGTGGCTTCAGACATCCAACTTGGATCAGGGAAAACCCTTTGTTCTCCCCCCTCCAGTGGTTACCCTGACGACAGATGCCTCCCAGATAGGGTGGGGGGGGGCATTGTCTGGGCAGGCTAGTTCAGGGATCCTGGCTTCCAGACGAGCTCTTCTCCACATCAACGTGTTGGAGATGAGGGCTGTACTTCTATCCCTACAGGCCTTACACAAGTTCCTTCCACAGGGCATCATCACCATCCACACAGACAACGTGTCGGTGGTTTGGTATCTGAACAAACAAGGAGGGACCAGATCGTACCCCCTTTGCAGAGAGGCCATGAGAGTGTGGGAATGGGCTGTAGCTACCAACCGCTTCTTGGTAGCGACCCACATCCCGGAAAGTCAAATGTATTGGACAAATTAAGCAGGACAATTCTCTCTCCTCACGAATGGTCTCTAAACCAAGCAGTAGCAGCCCAGGTTTTCAAGAGATGGGGACGCCGTGCTGCGACCTATTTGCGACTCCACAAAACACCAAGTGCCAAAGGTTCTTCTCCTTGATTCCACATCAGGAAGTACCAGCCATGGATGCTCTAGCACAACCTTGGCCAACAGGGTTGCTTTATGCTTTTCCCCCAATTCCACTCCTTCCCAAAGTTATTCAAAAAGCTTCTCAGCTAGGGTCTTCAATGATTCTGATTGCCCCATACTGGCCTCGTCAGATATGGTTTCCTTACCTGAAAAAGCATGCAGTGGACGATCCGTGGACCTTAGACGTGATCCCGGATTTGCTAATCCATCAGTCGGGACATTGGCATCAGTCCCTTCAATCTCTGAAATTGACAGCTTGGCTCCTCCACTTCCGACTTTAGTCAGAAGTCACACACTAGACCCGGAAGTTGTTCACATTTTATCTTCGGCCCACAAACCCACCACTAACAAATTGTACCTCAGTAAGTGGAAGAGGTTTGCTATCTGGGCTCAACTCAAGGGCTTAGACCCTATCACTGCTCCTGTCCCAGAGGTTTTGAAATTCTTAACATCCCTATTTAATCAGGGATCTTCTGTCTCAACTATTAAAGTTCAACTAGCTGCTATCTCTAAATTCCATGAATCCACGGATCCTCCTTTGATGAGCAGCAGATTATGCAAAACATTCATTAAAGGTGCGAGCCTGTTAAGACCACCAGTTTTTCATCCTGCACCTCCGTGGGATCTTGATTTGGTGCTGCGCATTAACATCTCCCCTTTGAACCGGCTGCTACGTATGAAGTTAAAATATCTGTCATGGAAAACGGCATTTTTAGTGGCTATTACTTCGGCAAGAAGGGTCTCAGAGATTCAAGCCCTGTCTATTAAACCACCGTATTTGATTTTCCACAAAGATAGAGTATCACTTAGGCCTAATCCATCATTTGTCCCAAAGGTCTGCTCTAGTTTCTGTCTTCAGCAATCTCTAGAACTACCAGTTTTCTTTCCAAAATTCTCTAATGAAGCAGAATACACTCTCCATAAATTGGATGTTCACAGGCAATTACGCTTCTATTTAGACAGGACTCAGCAACTTCGTAAGTCAGACCAGTTGTTTGTGTCCTTCTCAGATAATAAATTGGGCCAATCCATCACAAAAGCTACAATCTCAAAATGGATCAGAGATTGCATAACTCAGGCCTATTCTTCTTCGAATAAGCAACTTGCATCATCTATCAAAGCTCATTCTACCAGAGCTATGGCTACTTCTATAGCTTTTCATTCCAAGCTCGCTATTTCGAAATTTGTGCTGCGGCTACTTGGTCCAACCCGCACGTTCATTTCCCACTACAAATTGGATGTGGCATCTAAAGGACGAGCTTCATTTGGTTCCACGGTACTCAGGAGTGTTTTCCAGTGAGCCACCCAGGATTCAGGTGCTAGGACGCTGTCCCATCATTCAGAATGTAGGCGAGATAGGATCACATAACATCTTTTAGTTATGTACTCACCATAACTTCAGATGTTTGGGATCCATCTCGCTTCATTCCTGATACACCCTCCTTCCCCTGCCTTGCAGATCAGAAGAGATTGAACGGTTTTGAGCTCTACTGTTTTTATCTTGTTTCATCTGACGATGTTATATAAGCAGGGTATGCATGTGTGCATGTATGCGGACAAACTAGATCTGGGGGACTGGTGGTGGTGCATCCTGGGATATAGTAAGCTCAGCCAATAAGAGACTTCGCTCTTTGGCATAAGCGTGCCGAGTCGGAGCCGAGGGATCGGCTCCGAACCCATCATTCAGAATGTAGGCGAGATGGATCCCAAACATCTGAAGTTATGGTGAGTACATAACTAAAAGGTCTCTTGGCAGTCGGGTCCGACGGACTGGTCGGAGCCGAAGCCCTTTTCTTTTTGGCAGAGAGGAAGCCAAGGCTTCTTCGAAAGAGGGTTTAACCAAGCCTTTGAGAATCAATTTATTTTTCCTCTCCTGGAGGACCCTAGAGGAAAAAGCGTGACATACGCTGCACGACTCCTGCAAGTGCTTTGCCCCTAAACAATACACACACAGTAGATGATCATCAGTAACAGACATCTTAAAAGCACATTTAGAACATTTCTTAAAGCCCGAAGGCCTATGGGGTTGAGACATGTTGATACACAATCTAGTAACTCTGACAGGAAAGTACACTAAATTTTAACTACTGATATAAGCTTACAGTAAAAAATAAAGCCAACTCTTCCTGTAAAAAGAACAGGTAACTCTAACCCAATTTAACAATTATTAGAGACCCTGTAATTCAAATATTAACAGTCCGGGAAGGCCCTGAATGGAGGGGGGCCGAAAACAAACTGAACTCAATCACACACAACAATTCCAAGTCCAAATCGTACACAAAGTTAGCGATAGCTGTTAAAACAGCTTTTGTGAGAAAAAACAGCAAAAAACTGACAGAAAAGTTAGTTTAATAAACTACTTAGCCCAGCCAGCTCGAGACCACGTCTTCAAGAGGAAGCGCAAACGAGATCTGGGGGACTGGTGGTGGTGCATCCTGGGATATAGTAAGCTCAGCCAATAAGAGACTTCGCTCTTTGGCATAAGCGTGCCGAGTCGGAGCCGAGGGATCGGCTCCGAACCCATCATTCAGAATGTAGGCGAGATAGGATCACATAACATCTGTTGTTACATATATTAATGAATAGGCTGATGACATAAATAATGTTAAGCAAAGAGCAAATAGAACACATTTAGGAAAGGATGCATCTATTGTCTGTAAAGATCATGTAACCACTATGCAACAAGATAATGCCCCTGACAACTTTGGAATTCTGGATACAAGTATTCAGCAATCTGAGAATTCACAGCATACAGAAGGAAATTAAAAAAAAAGAAAGAAAGGAAGAAGTTCACAGCAAATAACAAGGAAGAAAAGAAACTGATAAATGTCTGTAAAGCAAACAGAATACATACTAAAATGACACTGCTTTGTTATATAACATACAGATTGCAAGGAATCAGAACGTTTTTTCTATTAAAAAAAATCAGTCTACAGAAAAGGGCATCATTTTTCCAAAAGAAAAGGTAGATAAAACAGGCAAGGGGCAGGTGAAAAGGAAGAAATCAAAACTGAATTCGGAAGGATTGAAGAACATTACTGCAAGAAAAAATAGCAGAAAAACAGACACTGACAACATGGCTCAAGCAGCAGATGCACAAAGCCAGCTGAATGAGAATTGTATACTTGCAAATGCAATAAGCAATTTAAACAGTAGAATTAATAAGACTAATGGCGTTGATGATTCTTCAGAACTGGTCAGAAAAGATATTCTAGTAATTGAAGATTCAGTTATTATGGGAACTGATACTTATTTGCAGAGAAGATAATGAACATCAAATAATGTTATGCTTGCTAGGAAAAAATAGAGGATGTGAAGCAGGCCTTAGAATACCTTAATGTAAGGAAGTACGGCTCTGTTTTTATTCACGTTGGTACAAATTATCTCATCCGCAAGGACTCTTGGACTGTTAGTAGGAACTTACAGCCCTCTTAGATAGCATAACCTGTGCAGGTATTAAGGCGTATTTTTCACAAATAACATATAGGATGGAGAGTCATGTCACCATGAATGAAAATATTTTTGGGGGTAAATACCTATATAAAAATGTCCTATTTAAAAAAAAATGTAAATGTGTACAGCACCCGAACCTAATTTTGAGCACACTTGTTCAGACGGGATGGCATACATTTGTCAAGATCAGGGAAGAGAATTTTTGCAGCAGACATTTCACAATATTTGACAAACAAAGGGCAGGATTTTTGCCAGGTCAAAAATTTAATAGCTCACAGATAGCAACATTTGATGCATCTTTGACAGTTGTTAATGCTAGGAACATTAATAATAAAGTTATTTTACAGGAACGTTTGCTAAGTTCCCACAAGACTGGTGGTGTTATTGTTTGTGAAACATGGTTAAAGAACAATGACTAGAAACCAGTTTTATCAGCGTATAAATGTTTTCACTCTTTTACTGTAACATACATTCTAACAAAAAAATAAGGTGGAGGTGTTACGACAAGGATTAAAGACAATTATGAGACCTGTGATAATTACATGCTCAATGATAATACCAATACTATAGATGGTGTAACTGTGACAACAAAGACAACCTTGGAACACATAAAAATTGTTGGAGCGTATAGACCACCAAATTCAAGTGCTTCTTCTTGCATGAAACAAACAAGGGAAGAATAATAGTGGATGGGGACTTAAATTTACTAGAAACAGGCTGAAATAATATTGATTCAACAACATTAGTAAGGAGAACAAACACAAATACCAACCCTTACTGGTAAAGAAGTCCCAGTACAGAAAACCAAAAAATTAATCCAGCAAGACAGAGGAACTCCAAAACAGTCAGTTTCAATAAAAAACATCCAGTTTCAATAAAAAACTTTTATTGTCGACACCACAAGCACTTTCAAAGACTAAGCTGCTTCTTCAGGTAATGTCTATCAAACTAAAAAACTCAGTTTAAATACCATATACTACCTCCCTTGACTAATCATGTGACATCAAAGCACTCAAAGTATTTAAACAAACAGTCTCATAAAAGCATATCCATGGCACCTAAGTACAGAAATACATTCATAAAAATGGATATGTAACAAATACATATAAAACATAAAAAAACAATAATACAAAGGCAAAAAACATTCAACGTCTTAAGTTCCTAGACTTCAGCTTACGTTTTACAGGGACCACATCACTGAGTCCATGCCCACTATCACTTCTCAGTCTAATGATCCACTTAGTCTCAAGCTGTTTAGTACTATTCCTGATGTCACCTCCTGTTAATTGTCTCTTGCACCCTCCCTATAACCTAAAACTTAAAAGTATGCACAAACCCACATAACCAGACATAGACACTTCTGGCAATTACCTCTTATGTGAAAATACCTGCAACAGAAAACTCTCCCTAAAGTTTCTTGTGTCTGCACTTTCCGTTAGTCTCAGTCATATGACTACAGATATCCAGTTAACAATGTTATCAGTTGCCCTTAGCAACCAATCACATGTGCACAGACTGTACAGCAGTAGAACATGGGTTAGCTATCCATGGTGTATTACTATGCATGGTAGATGTGAGAAGTCATAATAAATAGCATGAGGTCTCACTTCTAGTTTAAACTTCCTAGTGAGTTTAATGGGAAGCTGCAGGGTAAATCTCCTGCTAGTAGAGTCATTTTATTAGCCAAGTTCATAGGTAGGTACTAGGCTATTGGCCCTAGGGCCTATATAAGCCTAGTCAAAAAGGTACCCTGGCTTTCGCCACCCAAGAACATTATTTTCCTGTGCCCCTGTCAAGCAGAGCCACAGAAATGATCCCCAGGGTGAATTTCCTATTTCCCATCCAATCATCAAGATTTTTCTTGAAGACTGCTACTGAAGAGCTCTGTTTGACAGAGATAGGTAGTAATTACTTTGCCCATGTGTTGCAAAAGATAAAAAGTACAGTTGTGTACACTTACCATAAATGTGAATGTTCGAGTGTATTCACTGTTGCAGTCCTTACAAAATAGGTTATCCGGCTCCCGGTAGCCCACAGTCGGCCAGAAAACCAAAGTTCTTGGTATATGACATCGGCTGCCTTCGGTCTAGGCCTGACATCAGGTACAAAAGAAATCAGCTGACGTCATTTCCTCAGTTTTTCCTTGCCTTAACTGTCAGGAGTCCCCAAAAAAAGATTAGACCAGGAAATCCAGTCTGTGCCCTAGGAAAAAAGGGGGGATGGAAGGGGGGGGGGGACCAGGACTGCAAAAGTGAATACACTTGAACATCTACATTTATGGTAAGTGTACACAACTGTACTATGTTCATCATGTTTCACTGGTGCAGTCCTTACAAAATGGGTTGATTCCCAAAGCCCAGGAAAAAAACAAAAGGGAGGAGGAACACCCACTGTTTAAGGGTTGGTAAGGATGCCCTGCAACACTACAGTGGCAAAACAAGCCCTGGACTTAGAAAACAAGGGTAAATTGTAATGTTTAGTGAAAGTGTGGACAGATGTTCATGTAGCTGCTTCCAGTATGTCCCTAATAGGTACACCTCTTTAAAAAGCTGCTGAGGTAGAAGCTGCCCTAGTAGAATGGGTCTTAATAATCTGAGGTGGAATCTTGCCATGCTGTAAGTAACACAAGTGAATACAATGAGCAAACCACTTAGAAATGGTCTGTTTAGAAATAGCTTTGCCCTGAGCTCCAGGAGCAAAACTGACCAACAACTGATCCGACTTTCGAAAAGATTTAGTCCTGTCCAGGTAAAATCTAAGCCATCTATGCACATCCAGGGAATGCAGTAACCTTTCCCGTTTATTCTGAGGATTAGGAAAGAAGGTAGGCAGGTGGATAGACTGGTTAAGAGTTTAGCTAGAAATCACCTTAGGCATAAAGGAGGGATTAGTTTGAAGAGAAACCCAATCCACATGGAAGATGATAAAAGGCTCTACTGCCATTAAGGCCTGCAGCTCAAACTCTTCTACCTGAAGTACTAGACAAAAGAAAGGCAATTTTCCAAGAGAGAAACTTCAGGTCTGCTGAGGAAGCTGGTTTAAAAGGAGGCAGAGTAAGTTTCTCAAGTACAGAATTGAGATCCAAAGCAGGAGTAGATGCCCTTCTGGGAGGCTTTAAATTGCTAGCTCCCCTGAGGAACTGTTTCATCAAGGGATGAGAGAAAATGGGATGCTCAAAGGAACAATGAGCACAAATAGCTGAAACATGGATTTTGATAGTAGACAAGTAAAGTCCACCATTAAGCAAGCCTGCCAGATAGTCAAGAATAAGAGGAAGAGCAGGTTGAGAAGGGTCTTCCCCTCTAGTCTGCATCCAAAAGGAGAATCTTTTCCACTTATCTGCGTAAGATTTCCTACTGCCAGGCCTCCTGGCCTCACGAAGGACCTCAACCACTTGCTGGGAAAGGTTTAAATTATGAGCCAAGCTGCCAAATACAGAGTCTGAAGATGCAGAAGTTTTCCCCTCTCCTGAACCAAGAGATCTGGTATCAGGGGAAGATGCCAAGGCTGAGACTGGGAGAGACTGCGAAGTAGTGGATACCAATGTTGTCTGGGCCAGTTTGGAGCTATGATGATGGCCCTTGTGTTTTCGTCCCTTATCTTTAACAGCATTCTGGGAAGAAGAGGCAGAGGAGGGAATGCATAGATCAAGAGCTGTGTCTAGGGGAAGGACAGAGCATCCACCTTCCAAGCTTTGCTGTGATGATCCCTGGTGCAAAAGGTTGGAAGAAGGTGGTTGGTTGGAGATGAGAAGAGATCGACCTGGGGAATGCCCCAACGCTGAATGATACGACAGAAGATGGTCTTATTTAGTTGCCACTCGTGATGATCCAGGACCTGCCTGCTCAACTGGTCTGCCAAGGTGTTGAGCCTTCCTGGAAGAAATTGAGCTGTCAGATGAATGCCCATGGAAACTGCTACGGACCATAGTATCATGCTTTGTCTGCACAGGGGGCAACAGTGCGTCCCTCCCTGCTTGTTGATGTACCACATGATTGTGGTGTTGTCTGTCCTGACTAGAGGAGTACCAGAAGAGAGATGTTTGAAAGCCATTAAGGCCTGCTGGACTGCCATCAATTCCTTCAGATTTATGTGTAAATGAACCTGTTGAGAGTTCCAAGTCCCCTGAATGCATCTGCCCTCAAAATGTGCTCCCCAAGCGTAATCCAAGGCATCTGTGGTGAGAGTCTGTCTGGCAGAAAGTGGACAGAAAGGCAGGCCTTTGTTCTGTGCACGGGCCGTTGCCCACCAAAGGAACTCCGTCTGCAGGCAGAGAATCAGAGGAAGTATCAAGTCTAAATCCTGAGTGTGTTGACACCAAAGGTTTTTGAGGTACCATTGTATTTTCCTCATATGCAGTCTGACATATGGAATCATCAGAATACATGAAGCCATGAATCCCAAGGCTTGCAGGAATGGCCTTGCATAGAGCTGGGTCATGCTTGTCAAATTTCTGAAGTAATTCGAAAGATCCATTTGTTTCTCTTGAGGTAGGAATACCATCTGGGCGGCTGTGTTCAGGCTCGCTCCCAGGAATACAATCTCCCTGGTAGGTAACAATTTTGACTTCTTTTCACTGATGTAGTCCAAAGAGGTGAGAAGGTTCTTTACAAAGTTCAAATCCTTTAGAAGCTGCTCTAGAGAGTTTGCCTGAATAAGGCAATCACCCAAGTAAGTAAATGTTTGAACGTTTCTTTGCCTGCCAAAAGCAATGACTGGAGCCAGGCATTTGGTAAAAACTCTAGGAGCAGTAGATAAGCCAAAATGCACTGCAGAGAATTGGAAGTGCATGTTCCCCGCCCTGAAGTGAAGGAACTGCCTGCAGCTTTCCCTTATTGGGATGTGCAAATAAGCTTCTTTGAGATCCAAAGTCACCAGCCAGGAATCCTTGGCCAGCATTGGCAGCAACTGCTGAAGAGTGAGCATTTTGAATTTGGGAATCACCAGAAAAGTGTTTAGAATGGACAAATCCAGAATAGGGCACCAGGTGCCCCCTTTTTTTGGGGACCAGGAAAAGTCTGGAGTAGAAACCCTGGCCTATATGTAGTGCAGGAACTGGCTCTATTGCTCCCAGGTTTAGTAAAGAAGAAACTTGTTTTTCTGCTTCTGCCCTTTGATTTGGGTGGATATGTGGGTAACCTTGGTGGACAGGGAAGGTGTGAAAGGAGAACTTGTAGCCCTGGGATACTATTTTTAGAACCCATTGTATGTGATGGTGAACCAGACATTTGCAAAAATGGCTAACCTTCCCCCCAAAGGAAACCCTGGGCCCGCAAAGGCAGGCAGGGGAAGGCCTGAGTCATTGGGAATGCTTGCTTTGGGAAGTTTGCTTAGAACTCCCCGAGTTTGAAGAGGAAGCCTGCCAGAGCTTAGCCTTTTGAGGGGTGGAAGTCGATCCCCTAGAAGACCTGTAACCCCTAGGCCTAGTGCGACTCTGTTTACTAGGGTCAGGAAAAGTCCAATTCTTAGAAGGGTAATGTCTACTAAAATGAGGAGGCTGAACATCAGAAAGTCCTTAACAGTTTGCATAGATTTGGCCTTATCTTCCAACCTTTTCAACAACTCTTCTGCTTTGTAATTTAGACTTGACAGGTTCAGAAAGGGGCTGTTCACTGAGCCAAGCATGTCTTCTAAAGACAGAACCAGTGGCTACTGCCCTGCAAAAAGCCTCCAAAGTGTCGAAACCACAATGTAGAGAATGTTTAGTGACAAGAATGGCAGAATTCAATAAATGATACATGTCCTTACTCTCCATCAGGGAAGGAACACCAGCAATTCTAGCCTTAATAGCCTCCAATGTATGCTGATGATACTTAAGCATATGAAAAAAGACAATTAACAGACCTAATAGCCAGGGTGGAAGACGTATAAACCTTTTTACTCCATCTATCCAAGGCCCTAGATTCCCTGTCAGAAGCAACAGGATTTTTAGCAACCGTGGCTTTAACACCCTTAGGACCCTGAGAAATAATCTCTGGATCAGCAGTAGGATTCTTGAAAAGGAAATGATGAGAATCAGGAACTCTATAATATCTGTCAGGCTTTCTGGGAACAGGAGGAACAGAATTACGAGTCAAAGAATTCTCCACAAAAACATCATCAACAACTTCCAAAACTGGAGGGATAGCCAAAGGCTTATGCTGTGGCAAATCCAAGAATTTCCTAATCCATTTCTTAGACTGAGGGTAGTCCTGACTTTCCCATTTGAAATGCTTCCTAAGAGTATTCAGAGCATTTCCAAAAGAAAAATCTTCTGGAGGGGAGACAGAAGGGATGGAGTCTTCTGCATCAGAATCCTCAAAAAACAGAAAAAAGTGGAGTTTCCCTCTTCATCAGCAGAGTTGCTGGAAACCTCAGAGTCTGAGGCAGAGAAAGCTTCTGGGGACAATTCTCTAATCCTTTTTGAAGGAGGTAGCTGAGAGCCCTTAATAAGGGTCAAGAGATCACTAGCCATTTTAACTATCTGAGCCTGAGGCATTTGAGGGGAGGCCAGCGCCTGCTTTTGAGTAAATTTTCTGCTGGATGGCTTGCTAGAAAGCCGGAGGGACTCTGGAGGCCTAGCCACTGCAGAAGTCTGAATCAAGGTCGTCTGTCTGGATCTGGTCTCTGGGCAGAGAAAAGAGGCCTCGGAAGCCGGCGCATGCTTAGCAGCTCTGGATCCATCAGAGGCGGCGACTGGCAGAGGGTCAGAAGAAGAAGTGGAAGCCTGTGGTATGGAGGACTCAGAAAAAGTCTCCGCAGACACCTGCTGCTGAACCTCCATGGACTGCAGGGACAAAGAAAGCGCCTCACTGACTACCACTGGGCCGACAACCAACTTAACAGGGACGTCGTCAGCTAATTTGACCCTAGGCCTGTCGCAGTCCTTATCCTTGCGCTTCTTGGGAACATCTAAAGTCGGGAGACCAGAAGACGCCATACCGATGAACTTAGGCCAAACTCCGAAATGCTTGAACAAGATCCTAGCTCTATGGCGTATGGTACGTGGGTTGAAAGAAGCACAGAGAGCACAATCAGGGATGTCATGTTCAAGGCCCAAGCAAGTAATACAACTGGAGTGAAAATCACGGTGCGGAATCTGTTTTCCACAGGCAAGACAGTTATTAACTTTCTCTGACATTCGTTAAAGCAAGAAAAGAGGGTCCCCAACGGGGTACTTAACTGAGGATGTCTTCAACTATGCAGTCGGAATTCAAAAAGAAGGTACTCGGCCGACCGGCACTCATGCAAAATGCTTCTGCTTCGGTCTCTGCGGCAAGAAAGACGGAGGAAATGGTGTCGGCTGCCTTCTTTTGTACCTGACTTCAGGCCTAGACTGAAGGCAGCCGACGTCATATACCAAGGACTTTGGTATTCTGGCTGACTGTGGGCTACCGGGAGCAGGATAACCCATTTTGTAGGGACTGCATGATGAACATCATATTTTTTAAAACTGTCTTTGTCTTATTTGTAAAGCAAGAATAAAAGTAAGAATAAAAGATGCACTGAAACTTAAACTCCGCACTTGTACCAGTTACTTAGGCATACAGTGCCATTCTGGTACATAATCCACAGGCAAAGTATTAATGCTGCCTTGCTGTGTGTCTTAGCCTTCACTAGGAATCAACAGTGCAGCATACTAGGCTGCCTTTTCTTCTCTCCTGGATGGGTTGGCTGGCAACAGATGCCTACTCATACCCGGATGGCTTTCTCCTCCAGCATTCAGGTCACTAATCAATCCCATAACATCTGGGTTGCAGTCAGGGTTTTCTCTCTCAGTGAACACAAGAACCATGGGAAATTTGACTTGTGACTTATATTGTAAGAAATAATATTTTTGTAAAATCTTATCAGCTTTATAAAAGCTGACAGTGCTTTCATATGAACCAGCTGCTAGTGTTACGTAAAACTTAAAAGTGGCTTTCCCATATATTTTTCTTGATAACCATAACAACAGCAAAAAAGGAGTCTCGAAGCTTTTAAGTGCTTTCTTTGCAGGAAGTTGTGTGTTGCACATGGTTTAGAGGTTAAGACTGCTGCCTTAAAATGCCAGACTCCAGGATTAATTGCTAGATTCTGCTTAACTTCTCCTTATTCTGTTTTTATGCTTACTTCTGCATGTTTTTTTTTCAGGTACTTTGGTTTATTCCCAGAAAACATAATGGTTTTATTTGTTACTCTGAACTCTCCCACCCCCTTCAGTGGCACTTTCCATCTGTTTTGTCCATTTTCATTCTTCCTTCAACTGATATGTTTGGATCCAATCCTCAGATCCGACTCGGCAGTGATTAAAGCTTGTGGTAACCAAAAAGCTCTCCGCTTCTCCCCTACCCCTAATGCACCAACCCTAAGCTACCTCAGATCTTGTTCGCTGATTTTTACCGGAAAGGAATGTTTAATATATATAAATATGTTGTTGTTGTTCTTTTGGCTTTTCCTGGTTAGGGGTCGCCACAGCGGAACTCCAGTCCGCTAATGATTGGCAGTCGATTTTTTTATGGTGCCGAGGTGCCAGCCCGATGCGCAACCTTCAACAAAGGCATGCCCATTCACGCATGCCTTTTGAACGCCACTCGACCATGGGGAGGACATGCAGGCTCCGCACAGGAGGCACTCCAGCTGAGAATCGAACAGGAGAACCTCTTGCTGTAAGGAGGCAACGCTACCGCTGCACCACCATGGCTTATTTAATATATAAATATATAATAGACGTAATAGTGCATGTGCTCAACATAGGAGAAACCTAAATCTGGAGCTCAACATAAAGGACAATGATTTTCTTCTAGCAGCTCATTTGTCCACAAGTTTGCGAACAGAAAGGATGGGGGCTAGTGGGTGAGACATTGAGGGAAAATGTAAATGTCAACACAGATGGAACGTTATGCTAAGTACATAACTTCTTTACCTGAAGTACATAACCTTCTTTATCTGATGTAGTCAATTTTTATTCTTTCCTCAACTGATGGGACACAGTCCCCAGCTACCTATAATCCTGGGTGGACTCTAAGGAAAGACATTCCTGAGCACAGTTGAACCAAATGATGCTCTATCCCTGGAAGACCAGATCCAATTTGTAATGAGTAATAAAAGTATGGGGAGTAGCTCAAGCTGCTGCTGCACATATGTCATCAACAGATGCTCTGGAAAAAAAACTGAAGAAGGTGCCATGGAACTAGTTGAATGAGCTTGTACCAGTTGTGGTAACGTAATACCCAATTTGCTATTGACAAATGAAATACAATCAGTTAGCCATTTGGCTAAACTTACTTATGTGACTGGTTTGTCCAATTTCAATTCTGCAAAGGAAACAAACAATTGTTCTGTTTTTCTGATGTCTTTTGTTCTATGCAGGCAAAAACGTAACTGTGAACATCAATAAATATAACTTGAATTTGCCCTTGTTTGCAAAATAAGGGAAGAATACTGGCAAATCAATGGGCTGACTAATATTAGATTCTGACAACACCTTGGGAAGGAAGGAAGGAATCATCTGTTTGTAGCGTCACTCTCCTTGTGAAAGATCAAGTATGGAGGTTTTGAAGACAAGGCTTGAATCTGTCAGAGGTAATGGCTACTAGAAAAACTGTTTTCCAAGTAAGATACTTAAGGTCATATTTAGATTCAAAGGGGGAATGTCTTAGTGCCTGCAGAACCAAATTGAGATCCCATGCGGGAGTAGGGTCCTTAAACGGAGGTCTCAAAAGAGGAGTGCCTCGCAAAAAAGCTCTGCACAATTTATGAGAGGCTACTGAAGAACCTTCAAATCCAATGTGAAAATTTGATATTGCTGCTAACTGAACTTTGATAGTTGAGGAACTATCCCCTTTTTTAACAAGTAAAGCTAAAAACTCAAGTATGTTATGTATCAGGGCTGAAAAAGGCTCTACATGATTTTGTTATGCCCAGTAAACAAATCTTTTCCATTTACTTGTATAGTGTTTTCGTGTTGACGGTTTATGGGAAGATGAAAGTATATGTCGGACAGAGGAAGAGAGCACTAGTTGTCTGGCTATTAATGGAATTGGAGAAACCAGGTCGTCAGCCTGAGTTTTGAGATGTTGGGATTGATCAAGCCCATCAGATTAGACAGGAGGTCTGGAATCAGATACAGAATCCAAGGTTGGTGAAGTAAGTGAGGCCAAAGGAAGGGAAAACAAATCTGCTGAGGTCAGTAAGGTGCAATGAGGATGACTTTGATCTTTAACAAGGCAGTTTTCTGCAGAAATTTCAGAATTAATGGGAGTGATTGGTAGGCATAAAGTAGACCAGGGGGGCAATCGTGAACTAGAGCATCCCTCTGTGATTCCTCCTGTGAGGGGATTAGGCACAGTAGCTGCTGCATTTGCTGTTTAGGGGAGAAGCATGGAGACTGCAACAAGGCTGGCCCCATCAAAGAAAAATGATTTCTGTCACATTCTTGTTGAGAGACCACTCATGTTTTAGAAGAATGCACCTGCTCGGTTTGTCTGCTATCATAATGGACTTCCTCGGAATGTGTATTGTCATGAAAAAGTGGTTGGATGAGACCGGCCATTGTCACACACTGAGTGCTTCTTGATACAAGGGGTATGATCTTTCCCTCCTTGTTTGTTGATGTACCAAACTACTAACATTTTGTCCATCTGAATTGCAGTCGTCCCAGAAGGAAGAGCATCCTGGAAGGCCCGCAACGCTGAAAGTACTGCTCTCATCTCTAGAAAATTGATATGCAAGTTGGTCCCTTCTGGGGAACCAAGTGACTTGGACTATTTTCCCCAGAAAATGTTCCCTCCACCCCAACTGGGAAGTGACCATGGTCACTATGGCCTTGGGCTGAGGGTGAGTGAACCGACAGCCTTGTAGAACCTGATCTGACTGAATCCACCACCTGAGATCTCTCTTGCATGTTTGAGTGATTCGTATCTGAGTTGACATGGGTTGGTAAAGTATTGAACATTGTGTTGCTAGCATCCATTGGAGAATCCTCATATAAAATCAAGCTAAAGGTACTACAGTTATTGCCACTGACATTGATCCTAGAGCTTGAAGGACCAAGCAAGCTGAAATCTTGTTACTGCAGATTATTTTTCTGACCTGTGATCTGATAGCTTCACTGCTTCTGTCAGCATTACAATCTATCATTGACTTTGTGTTGAAAACTGCTCCTATGAATTCCATATTTTGAGTTGGTTCCAGTTGAGATGTATCATAGTTTATGGTTATTCCCGGAAGAGAACAAGTCTGGAGAACCTAATTTCTTGCCCTTATCAACTGATGCCTGGTCAGGGCAGTAAAGAGGCAGTCATCTAGATATGGAAACATCCAGAAACCCTACAGTCTCAAGTGAGCTGCTACTACTGCCATGCATTTGGTGAACACCTTGGGGGCTGTGGTGAGGTCAAAGGGCAGAACCCTGAACCGGTAGTGACTGGCTCCCAATCGGAAATGTAACTCCTGGATCGCTTCTTCATCTTTATGTACGCATCCCAAAGGTCTACTGAGCACATCCAGTCATCCTTTTCCAAAAACAGAAGAATGGAGGACTGAACTGTGACTATCCAGAACTTGTTGCATCGAACTGACTTGTTCATGTTGCTGAGATCCAAGATTGGTCTCCAGTCCCCTGTTTTCTTTGGCACTAAAAAGAATCTGAAGCAAGTCCCACACCACTTGGATCACTTGTTTTACTAGTAGCTTTTGTACCTGAATAGCTGCTTGTACCCTCTGACTGGGTTGAACAGCGAGGATTTTTCTGCAATGGGGAGGAAGACGGGAAAATCTGATTATATATCCTTTGGAAATGATCCTCTGCACCCAGGTGTCTGATGTTATTTCTAGCCAGGCTCTCCAGTGCAGGGTCAGTCGACCCCCGATTGCCTCAATCAGGCCTCTGTTTAGGAGCGCTGGAAGGGTCTGACAAAGAAAGTTTCTCTGAATCCTTGGTTTTTCAGGCCTCCTTTGCCACGAGGGTATCATCTGCCACTGGAGTCTGTCCCCCCCCCGCCACCATGCATGTGGGAACTACTTCCATGTGTGTCTTGAAAAGGCCCTAGGGATTTTCTGAACCATATTTTTTCACTACTTCTCTGATTGGAGAAGAATATCTGAGGAGTAGAGAAAAGCACTCCCACAGCAGACAGGGTCTTCCCATCTTTTTCACACCTGGACAATGTGTCTCTTACCTTAGGGCCAAATAAGGACGTGCCATCAAAAGGAACACTGATGAACATGGACTTTAAAGGCTCCCCAAAGTCACACAAGCGCATACAGGTGTGCCTCCTCATGGAAATGCCTGAATCCACTGCTCTACTCGTTCCTTCAGATGCATGTGAAATGAGCCTCTTGGAACAGTTAGAAATAGACTGGAGGGTAGTCAACTGAGAAGTTACAGATGCCTGTACTTCCTCAGAAAAGGATCCTGACAGGGTATCTAAAAGCTCTTTAGTCAGATCCCTCTGTAACCTAGTGAAATGTGCCGGGTAGTTCAGGGACCATAAGAAGAAGGTCACTGAAGTGTAGACATGCTTCCCAAACCTATCCATCACCCAAGATGCCTTGGTGGGGGGATGCATAGAGGAACTTCCCTCGGCTAGTTCCTTTTTCATGGCCACCAGCATGACCATGGCATCCATACGGCACACCTTTAGTCCAAAATTGTTTGTCTTCAGAAGCAGTAATAATTTCATCAGGTCTCCACAGGATCGACTCAATGGTGGCTGGGGCTTTCTATGCCAGCCAAGAGATCAATTCAATGAGTTCATGGACAGATGGAGTTACCCAGGAGGTAGACAGGTGGGTAACAAAAGCCTCCATGTACACAGACTCCTCAGATGAAAGACTGTCGGTCTTCCAGTCACCTCTCTGTTTTAGAATTTCCAGGATGTCTCCAAAGGAGATATCATCAGTAGGTGAACTTGGGGACCCTTTGCCCTCATCAATGTCTGTGTCTTCAGTGATGGATTCCTCTGGGGAATCTACGCGTTTCCTCTTGCATTTCTTCTTAGGGAGCTCCTCAGTGGGATGCTCTGGGAAGGTATAAGAAAAAGTGGGAATAGCCTGCTGGGAAGCCTGGGGTTTCAGTATTCGCTGTCCCTGTGGAAGAAAAAGGTTGAGACTCTGTACACAGAGATGAAAAGGTTGGAAGCAGAAGATCTGAGGGGGTAGGAACCATCTGAGCTGCTGAGGCAGACATGGCTCTCTTCAAAACTTCAAGGGCTGACCTCCCCTGAGAGGAACAAGACTCCAGATCCAAGAGGGCAAGTGTCTGGATCCTAGTCTCTCCCTGCTCTGAGGATAATCCTCCTGAAGCAGAAGTTGGAGCCAAGCTAATCCTAGCCAAAGCCCTGAGATGCAGATATCACTCCAAAAACTTTGGAGTCGACTCTAACACCTCGGAACCGACAAGGCAACTATGGCTCCGAGAGGTCTCTGGCTCTGACTTGAACCAAAGAACTCAGAGCAAACTTCGGATCCGAAGATAGGAGTATCTTCAGATCTAATGCAGATGGAGCTGGGCGGCTCGGATCCAAGAACTCTGAAACTTCAAAGGAAGTCAGAGGAGGAATTAAAGACAGGGTAGTAGATGTCTGGAACTCGTGAACTGAAGAGGTAGGAGTTGAGGAAACCCCTGACATACTCAATGCCCAGAGAAATTTTCTCACCTATCTCTCCACATCTTCTTCAGTCAAATTCCTAGAAGAAGGAGTGGACATAATGGAGGGTGATTTTGGCCTCTCCAGAATGGGAGAAAAGTCTGAATGGAACCAGGTCCAATGATGGTGAATATTGGGTCTTGAGTAAACCAGGTAGGCTTTTAGTCAAATCCATTGATTTTGGTGTCAGATCAAAGAGCGTCGAATCCAAGGAATCTTTTTTTCTTATTTGAAGTTCATAGGTTCATACTAGGCTATCTGCCCTAGGGCATTTACAAGCCTAGCCAGAGTGTGTTTGGCTTTCGCCACCCATTTTAAAATGAATTTTGCTATGCCCTTTTTCGAGGTTAGTATACTTTGTGCATCTGTCTCATTGCATCCAAAGTAGTAGGCTGATCAACAGGGTGTCGTATCTTGACCTTCAGGTCCAAAGTAGTAGTCAAATCTGAAAGTCTGGGTTCTCTTAATTGGTAGAACTGACAGGGAAGTTGGAACTGAGATAGGCCTCTTCTTCCCTTTTCAGAAGTCTTTGAGGAAGGGCTTGATGAATCTGGCTTGCCCCTTTTTTTATCTACAGAAGGAGCTTCAGATAGTGCCTCATTAAAAGCAGAAGGCAGTAAACTTTTAAAAATATGTTTATGCATTCAACAAGAGCTCTATGGTTGAACGCATGGCAGATTGAATAATCATCCTGGAGATGGAGGACACCACAAACAATCAACACAAAGTGTATGGGAGTCCAAATATGGCATTTCCCGGCCACATTTCCTATGCTTTTTGAAGCAAGCCTTTTCTTTCTCTGCCATTCTATCACCACAGAAACCAACAAACAAACAGAGAAAACTTTTTAACAATAGAAGCATTTTTTTATTATTTTTTTTTTTTTTTAGAAAGCCAAAGGAAAGGAAAAGGGGATACCAACAATGGTAAGGACAGATTATATGAAGTGTAAAAGGGGAATACTAATAATAGTATTCAAGGGTACTTTTGTACAGAAAGAAGAAGAAAGAATAAAAGTGAAAGAAAATTAAAAATAAAATAGTCACTAGGTAAAGGATGGAGGCTAAAGCTTGCAAAGAGAAACATACTGTTAAAGCACTGTTTAGCAAGCAAGATTTAAAGGAAAAAAATGTTTTAATTTCCCTTATCTGCTCAAGAGCAACTGGTCACCACATCTAATAAGAATAGTGGCAAATGAAATCTGAGGTACTTAGGAATGGTGCATTATGGGGAAGGGAGAAGCTCGAGAGATTTTTGGTTACCACGAGCTATTGTAATGGCCTTGCCAGATCCTAGCGATCAGATCTGAACTCATAGGTTGAGGATAGAATGAAAATTGACAACATCAGATATTGTATTTGGTGTCAGACAAGCATATGGATGCTATATAATTTTACAGGTGGTAAGAAGCTGTGCATATGTTAGATGATGGACTAATGTTAACCAATTTAGGCTTTTTATTGCTATACACTGGTGCATTCTGAAAGGGATATTTGCTGCAAATTCACTTGCTTTATTATAGGATTGTTCAAGTTTTGATTTTTGTGATGCCTAGAGGATATTAAGGATGAGAGTGCCAAAAAGTACTGAGGGGAGGAGGTAAGTTGTGTCAAATGTGGTTTTAGTTGCATTGGTGAGAAAGTTTTTGTCTCTGTAAAGCAAGCCTAGTTTTTGGTGATTTTTTATGCAATTTTATACACGCAGGTCATATTTAAGATTATAATTAGTATTATCGTCAATAATTGCTATGAGAACTGAATTCAATTTTTGTATTATTAGACGATTATTAGAAGAGAGGATTTTACACTTTTTTTCATGACTGGGATTTGGGGAAAAATATTTTGTTTGTTTTTTTGGTGGGGGGGCTGTTGAGCATGAGATATGAGTTACAAAGCCATGTTTCAGAAGCTGTTAAAGCTTCCTGAGTAATTTTTTTTTGATGATGTGTCAGGCTGTCAGATGTACATAAAATTGTGGAGACATCTGTGTATTTAATTAGGAAGGTCTGTTGTGTGGCTGTGTGGAAGGTGTTGTTGAAAATGTTAAAGAGCAGGGGATCAAGGATAAAGCCTTTGGCTTTGACATCTGAGAAGTAGATGCCAAAGAGGAGTGGACCCAGCCCAAAGTCCTGGGGGACTTCACTGGTGACCAGTCTCTTTGTGGAGGTGGCTTCACCAATCCTAACCTCACGAGTCCAATCAGTGAGCCATTGGGATATCCAGCATGTTATAAAGGGATTTATACCTAGTTCCATAAATTTGTCAACAAATTTATGGAACTAGTTGTAAAACGGTACATACCTAGTCCCATAATTGTTTTGAAAAAGCTTGAGCCGGGTATTGTATCAAATGCTTTAGCTAGATCTAGGTAGAAAGTATGCACATTTTCCCCTCATCCATTGTCTTAGTCCACCAGACTCATTAAGCATTTCCTTCTTTTGACAAAGCCAAACTGGGGTGGTTCCAGTGTCTTAAGGTCTCCTACGTCTTTTTGACAATTTCCATGATAATTCATTCCATGGCTCTCCAAATAAGACTAGTCAGACAAATGGGTCTTTAGTTTCCAGGATCTGCTGAACATCTGCCTCCCTTATGAAGGAAGATGACCATTGCAGTCCTTCATTCATGTGGCACAAAGTCTGTTTTAAGACTACAGTTAAATAATGACTTCACGGGTCCTGATAAAGTCATAATATTGACCATTTAGGAGGCATTCTGGGATGTTATCAGGGCCCACTGAAGCTGTGCTCTTGGCTTTAGTGAGTACAGCCAGTACATGCTCCCCACTTATAGCTGGAAAGGATATGCTTGAGGGTACTTTTAAGGAGATAGTTGGGGTGAGAGGGGGCGGTAACATTAGAAATGAATTTTCTGCTAACATGTTTACTATATCGCCAGGCTCAGTGAATACGGCACCATTAACAACCAGTTCCCCACACTGCTGTGTATTGCCCTTGAGATATCTGACAGCTGTAGAAGGCCTCCGGGTTATCTTTCCCCTAGGAGGCTACCTTAACCTCAACTTTGGCTTTGCTTGACCTAATTAGCCCTCTTAGTTGCCTATTTACTTTGATGAGTGTTTCTGTCTTTATGGGAATTACCCTTCCTGATTTTTTGTCATCATTTTTTTCCTTTTGCTGTACATTCTATTTAATTTGAGATGCCACCAGGGTGGTTTGTTTTTAAGGTTAGTCCTGGGCTTAATTGTGGTAGGTGCAGCAGCCTCTATGCAGCCAATGACATGGTTGTACAGAGACTCCGCGAGCAATTCACCATATGCAGCTGTTTTCTGTGGGTTTGGAGAGGCACTGAATTTTGACAATCCATCACTTAATAAAAGTTAATTTGCCTTGGAATATTTCCTAACTGTTACTCGTTTTAATATGATTATGAGGTTGATTTTGATTTTGATGAAGACAGCTTTACTGCTGACACGGGTGGGAGGGGGGTCAGGGTTCTCCCATATTTGTAACCACGAGGCCCAGTATGTTTTGCTCCTTTATTCACCATTTGGTCAAGGTGTTTGTATTTACGAAATCCAGAAATCTCTGTGCCTGTAGATTTGCGGTTATATATGATTCCCAGTATACAAAGGTTTATTAAAGTCGCCCATAAGTAGGATGTTGGGTTGGATGGTGAGTGCCTCCAGGAGGTCTAAGTATGCACTGCAATATTCTTGGGACATGCACTGTGACATATAGCTGTCTAGCATATGGTACGAGATTTTCGCTGTGGTGATCTGCACATGGAGGAACTCCAGTATGTCATCCTGTTTGGCCATGCTAAAGGTATGGCTGTTACTGATGTATATTGAGACCCCTCCTCCTTTAGCCCTTCTCAGTGCAGCTACTTGTCTGAAAGTGTGGCAGGCACTGAAATCTTGTACCACTGGGGTACACTCGGTCATGTCTCAGTAACTGCACAGATATCTGTATTCTCGAGGGTGAGGAGGACTTGAATGGAGTCTAGTTTTTTTTTTTTTTAAGGCTCCTGGCATTGAGCAGTAACCCCTTAATGTTTAGCCGAGTTGATTTTGCAATGTTGGCAGGTTTGTATATTTGGCTTTGCCTAAAAAAAGGCACTATGGAGGTAGATAAAGTTTTAGTCAGTATTCAAATGCCTAGAGGGGAAAGGTACAGACCATCTTTGCCAAAGCAGCATTGTCTGTTAATCATGTCCTCCCAAGATGACAAATACTGGATCCCCTTAGAATGACACCAGAAAGACAGACAGTTGTTGAAAGAAATCACTTTTGCTCATATTGTGGTATCATCTTTGGTGATGGTAATATGCTGTTCAATAATAGGCTCATACCAGCCTGAGATACAGTCTGAAAGCTACATAATGTTTCTCCTTAAATAGTTCAGGGAGGTACATCTCAGGTCATTTACACCTACATGGACTATGATGGAATCATACTGGCACCTGTGGCATAATGACTTGAATTTGTGCGTGATTTGTTGGATTCTGGCTACAGATAACTGTTATCTTCTTGTTCAGCCTGGTTAGAGGGGCATCAGTATATCTTACAATGGAGCCCCTATGATGAGAGAGGGAAGTATGTTTACCTGTATTGGGGGCTCTACTGGCAGTGACAGTATGTGTGGTGGTGGGTGTTTTTTCTGAGTGCCTTTGGGCTTGCTAGTTTTGACAACGGATGATCTAGAAGGCATTTTTCATTGTTAAGGAAGATTGCTTTTAAGTGCCTCAGCACATTAGCCTATGTGTGTGGGTATGTGAGGTGGCTGTTGTGTGTGTGGTTTCGGCAATCTAATGTTCACTTGTATGAGAGAATTTAGCCTTTAGTGTCAATGTGTAACTACACTTCTCGCATACTGTATCTACTTCTTTGAGGACTAATTTGTTGTCAGTAAACATGAGACAATTGCTGCACTGTCTCATGATGCACATATTAACTAAGCTGGCTACAGAGAAATTAGGAAACTGCATACCCATACTGTCCAGTCGTTTGATTTATGATCTACAAGGAGGTGGTCTATTGGGGTTAGAAGGCTATTAAGGGTGCTTTATTGGAGCAGATTATGCTAAACAATACTAAATTCTACTAACTTTAATGTTTACAAAATATTGAATTCAACTAAATCTGTAGGTATTGCCACTTTGACTGGGAGATGGTAACTCAGACAGTACAACACTGTACCTGTGGTGGTTAGTTTGCTAGGGTCTGATATTAGGATCCAGTCTATTAAGGAATTTGATGTCTTGCAATAATGTGTAAGACTATCAATTAGTTGTGTAAAACTGTACAAGTTCATGCTAGATGTAATTGATACTGACATCACCTAGCAGTATTTTTTCTTGTGAAATTGTTATGGATATACGGTATAACTGTATTGGCTCCAGAAGGGGATGCAAGGAACAATAATGCATATTTGTTTACATTTGTTTATTTTCAGGACAGCAGTAAGAAACTCTGCTGAACTGAATTTTGATATCAGTTTGTTGCAGGGGGAAATTTGATAGTTGTTGGGAAATATTACAGCAATACCACTACCTTCCCTCTATATATGGTCATTCAGCCGGGGATGTAATTTTGGAGTCATTTATGTTGGGTTTAAGCAAAGTTTTAGTCATACCAAGAATATCAGGCTTGTGCCAGAATACCAAGCAGGTAGTTAAGTAGTTTTATTTATTATGCCTCTAATATTTGTAATGGCAAAAGTTAGATTACCAGGGTTGGGGGTTGACTGTTGTGGGGTTACAGTAGGGTGTGGAAGAGAATTGCCTTAATGCCGCTTGCTATATAATTGAGGCCAGGATGTCTCCTCCTAAGAGGATTTTTGTATATTGAGGTATTATAGATTCTTGGCAGTACAGAAAATATACTTTTTGGGGAGTGGCCAAGATGGTGAGCAGTTAACAGCACAGCATTTTTGTTCTGCTTCATATTAATATCTCGGACAGGATTTTTAGCAAAAACTTCAAAGAAAATGTTTCAAAATTTGATGGATGTATAATTAAAGTACTTCTGAAAAAAACTTCTACAACAAAAAATAAGTTTGGAACCTTTTTCATCACTTTTTCCTGTCAAGAAATTAATTATCTCTAAACCCAGTGTATAGGACAATACAAAGGCAGAAATCCAATCTATACTAAGGAACATGAATGAACTTTCCATAAAGATGGATAAATCAGAAAGTAAAATAGACAATATTAAGGAAGAGTGTAAAAAACAGGTAGAAGTGCTGAGTGAAGCTCTTAAACAACAGCTTTACTGGAAAGGCTCACCCAGACTCTGCTGCAGTTTGCTGGAGGGGAAAGGTTGGTTTGCTTTTTATTTGTTGTATTCTGTATTGCTTTACTGCCTTTTTCTATTTTGTATACTGTGATTTGTTTTCTTTACACTGTGTTTTACTTGTATTCTGCTTTTAACTGCATATTAAAACTTGAAAAGACACCACAGCTCTATTTCTTGTGAGTCAGACAGAAATTTTTCCACCTTCCCACCGGTTACTGTTGTGTTCATAAACACCACTGTCTTTCTAGTTGCCTGCCCCTTATGTTAATTTGACCATATATCTCATTTCCTCTCTGCTTTTACTGGTTGGTGTTAGTAAGCACAAAAGTAGCATTTTGTGAAATCACTCCCCTTCAGCTATTTAAATTTATTGGCCATCCTACTGTATTCCATAGTACCAGAATAAAAAAGTGACCACCCCCTTTCAATCTATCTTGCTGTTTTAAAAATAGTGACTCTCCACTAAAACTTAACTTTTTAGACAGGTAAAATTTAAGTTACCTACTTTCACATGTAACTCCTCTAGTGCACACGGTTTACTACTGTTTGTGCGAACTACATTCTGTCAGCAGCAGTGTGCCAAAAAACAGAATGTCGAGCGCACAAACAATAGCTGATGAGATAGTCGAAGATACTTATGCAAATGCACTACTGCATTTGCATAAGTGTAATTCGGCTATCTGCATGGAGATCGTGGTACAGTGGGGATTGGAAATTCATCCATATCACCACTGTAGTGCGATTTCGGAGTTAGAATATATAAGTAGGGGGGTTGTGGGGGGTGCAGGGGGGCTTGCCCCTCTGCAAAACCGTGATATGTCATATAGGAGTCTGATTTACATCAGCTCCTATACGGCTATCACGTGCTGGCTTCGACAACAATGTCTAATCAAATGCATCGGCCATTTGGTTTGACATTGTCACCGCTCATTTTTTTCCATTTTCGTTGTTACTATTTGTTAGTTCGAACGGCAAGTGTTTTGCCGTTCGAAGAAACTATAGTAAACCAGTGCACACTGCAGTGTTTAGGATAAACCATTTTTTTTTCATCTTACTTTTAAGCATCTATTGCAAGACCATTAGTTATCAGAGAGCCCACATTCTGCCTCTCAGTAGTCATCTTGGGATTAGTACTTCTGTTTTCTCCTGATGAGAGAAGGAGTACAGTTACATTATTTCCTGGAGACTGCTGATCACCAGAAAGCTTAATAACTGCTTTATAGGTGACAGCTTGGAATCTGTGCTTATATTCTGATCCTAGTGAGAGTAGCAACAGAGTGCATGGATTCCGGACTCTTTTTGGTTGGAGAGTGAGTGTCTGCGCTTAACGTACCTGATTGGTCTGGTTGCTATTCGAGGCATCTACCAGAAAAAGGCTACAAGCCTGCAGACCCTTGCAACATCTGGAACAAGACTGTGAATCAACAAACAGGCTGTTGCCTGCTTCTATTCTTGGGATTAGTGCTAACATTTTGCTTCTGGTGAGAGAAGAAGCAAAGGAGTATTGTATCCCAAAACAGTAAAGCTGTGCTGAAACCAGCATTAGTAGTAGCCAGTCAGTAGCCATTCATGCGACTCTGCTCTTTTCATCACTCTTGACAAGCTAATTCTTTATTTTCAGTAAGTACTGCTTGATTTCTTCCTAACTTTAGGATATCTGCCTAAATACTTCATCCTTAAATTTTCAGGGTCTACATATTAGTTTCCCCTCAAGTGTTTGGCAGTGCTCTGTACAGACTCAGACACTTTGAGTGACATTTTTCCTGTAAAAGGCTTCAGTACTTAATATCATCATCATCATCTTCTTTCGGCTGTTCCCATTAGGGGTCGCCACAGCAGATCATCTGTTTCCATTTCTTCTTGTCCTCTGCATCTTGCTCTGCAACACAAACCACCTGCATGTCCTCTCTCACCACATCCATAAACCTTATCTTAGGCCTTCCTCTTTTCCTGTTACATGGTAGCTTCATCCTTAGCATCTTTTTCCCAATATACTCAGCAACCCTCCTCAGCACATGTCCAAACCAAGGTAATCTTGCCTCTCTGGCTTTGTCTCCAAACCTTCCAACCTGGGCTGACCCTCTAATATACTTATTCCTAATCCTGTCCACCCTCGTCACACCCAGAGCAAATCTTAACATCATTAACTCTGCCACATTCAGCTCAAACTCCTGCCTTTTTGTCAATGCCACTGTCTCCAACTCATATAACATAGCTGGTCTCACTACCCTCTTGTAGACCTTCCCTTTCACTCTTACTGCTACTCGTCTGTCACAAATCACTCCTGACACTCTTCTCCACCCACTCCATCTTGCCTGTACTCTCTTTTTCACCTCTCTTCCACACTCACCATTACTCTGAACTATTGATCCCAAATATTTAAACTCATCCACCTTTGCCACCTCTACTCCTTGCATCCTCACCATTCCTCTATCCTCACTCTCATTCACACACATATATTCTGTCTTAGTCCTGCTGACCTTCATTCCTCTTCTCTCTAGAGCATATCTCCATCTCTCCAGGGTCTCCTCCATCTGTTCCCTACTCTCACTACAGATAACAATGTCATCTGCAAACATCATAGTCCACGGGGACTCCTGTCTGATTTTGCCTGTCAACCTGTCCATCACCATTGCAAATAAGAAAGGGCTCAGAGCTGATCCTTGATGTAATCCCACCTCCACCTTAAACACATCCGTCACTCCCATCGCAGACCTCACCGCTGTCACCCTACCCTAGTACATATCCTGTACCACTCTTACATACTTCTCTGACACTCCCGACTTTCTCATACAAAACCACAACTCCTCTCTAGGCACCCTGTTACATGCTTTCTCTAAGTCTACAAAAACACACTGCAACTCCTTCTGACCTTCTCTGTACTTCTCCATCAACACTCTCAGAGCAAACATCGCATCTGTAGTGCTCTTTCCCGGCATGAAACCATACTTCTGATCACTAATCATCACGTCCCTTCTTAACCTAGCTTCCACTACTCTTTCTCATAACTTCATGCTCAGTACTTAATATATTGAGCTCATATCCAGGCATATCTAAAGGTCAGTTCCCTGTGCTTTCTCCTGTCAACCTGGTGAACTTGGGCATCCTGAGGCAATGCAGCAACTGCCGCATGTACACAGATAACCCTCTCCTCTTACCTCCTAACACTATGACTTGTGAGAGATGCACATACATAGCCAAACTGGAAGCCAAACATTCGCCAGCCAAGACTGGATTAGCCAGTCAAGAGGAGAAGGTTAACATCTGCGCCACACCACATTCAACACACAGCACTCCAAAACTTATACCACCACAACCCTCACATAGTAACACAAAACACACAAATACTTTCACGGAGGCTCTCAATAAAATTCTGCCCAAACAACAGAGACCTTTGAGGCAGAAACGCAAACAACCACCACATCCCAGCACAAACCATGAGATACACAGCTCACATAAACAGTGTGCCACTCAACCAGAGCCTATAAGGCAAAACAACTTACCCAATACACTAGTCATAGGTGACTCAATAGTAAGGCACACTGATGTCCCACTCATAGGTTGAATAAGGAGAAAGTTACGGTCAGCTGCCTGTCGGGTGCCAGGATCCGCCACATAATGCACACAATTACGTCACTCCACAACAGGTACAAATATGAGTCTGTCATTGCCCATGTTGGTGTGAATGACCTGAAACATACCTCCCTGGACTACATGAAAAGAGACATAGAGGAGCTCTCGGATCTTGTAGACCAGGCAGGTGTGACCCTAGCTCTAAGTAGCATCCTACTGTCACCCAGAATTATACCACAGTACAAGCAGAAAATGATTGACTTCAACAATTGGCTAAGTTTTTGGTGTCATTCTAAGGGGATCCAGTATCTGTCTGCCTTAGATGACATGATCGACAGACCTTGATGCTTCGCCAAAGATAAACTGCACCTGTCACCCCAGGGATTCCGGATACTGGTCAAGGCTTTTACCACCCCTATAGTGCCTTTTTTAGGCAATGCCCTGAAGATAAAATTACCACCATAACAGCTACAAGCAAATGAAATCTGAGGGTTATGCTACTCAACACTAGAAGTCTAAATCTAAAAATGCACTCACTCGAAGCACTCCTTAAAATGGACAACATAGACATCTGTGCAGTGACCGAGACCTGGTTCAAGGCTCCGGGGAGCACCCCAGCACTACCAGCCTATAATTCATACCACACCTTTCAGCCCCTAAACCTGGACCGAAGCACTAAAGGCGGTGCTGTCTCCATATTCATAAAGGATATACACACCTCCAGACTAGTAGCCCAACATAACGCATCAGAGATACTTCATGTACGACTAACACTGGGTAAAACTGCAAACTAGGTTGTAGCCTGCTATAGATCCCCCACCACGTCCCAAGACTCCCACTCCACATTCCTAAACACACTGGAAAATATTAGGGTACAACCCAATACTCTTAAACGGGGTGACTTTAACTACCCCTAAATTAACTGGGAAAATTACTCATGTACCAACACACTTGCTCAACATTTTCTGGAATTCATTAATTCCAACGCCCTGGACCAACTCATTCTTACCCCCACCAGGGGTAGAAACATCCTTGACCTGGTCATTACTAACATGGGCAACCGTTGCTCTACACCAGTAATCAACTCCTCCCTGGTCAGATCTGACAACAAGCTAATCATCATGGATATCCACATCTCACCCTCACCCCTCCTAAAGGAAACCACCATAAAAAACTTCTCCAAAGCCAATTTTGGACTTCTAAAAACAGAGGTGGCTAACTTCACAACACCCATGCAAATGGAAAATAGGTGCATGACTGCTGAGTCATACATCAATGCACTGTATGAATACATACACAAGTGCATGGAACGGCCCATATCAAACAGGACCAAGACGCTCTCCTCCAAAACAAGGAAGCCAATCTGGTGGTCCCCCAACATAAACAAACTCTACAACGGAAGGAAAAAACTGTTGCAGAAAAAGGGTGAATTCCTAAGACTGGAAAACTTCCCTTGTTAGCCTCAGCAAAAAACTGAGATCCATCATCAAATCCTCTAAAGCTAGTTATGAAAACAAAATTGCTGCAGATTCTAAAGGCAACCACAAGGCATTCTATAGTTATGTCAAGAATCTACATGGCAATACTCAGATCTGCTCTGAGTTACAGCACAATGACAATACATATACACAACCAACTGATATTGCCAACATATTGGCCGCGAGGTTCAGTGCGAACTTTACCCCCTATCACCCCTTAAATGGCCTATCGCAATACCTGAGGAGTGCCAAGTCCCTATTTATCACAACTACACAGGTAAAAAACGCACTGTCCAAAGCCAAGAATACAGCTTCCATGGGACCTGATAATATCCCTGGCTGTGTTCTACATGAATTACAAAGTGAACTGGCACCACACGAGTACCCTGTTCAATCACAGCCTCATTTCAGGCTTTCTTCTTACTGAATGGCGCACTGCTATGGTCATCCCACTCCACAAAGGGGGAGTGACTACAGACCCTGGGAACTACTGCCCATTTAGTCTGACGAGTCTGATATGTAAGGCTATGGAGCGCATTATCATGGACCTTATAAATAAGGACATAGGGAATCTCCAAACTCTGGACCCCACAAGTCTGGGTTTGTGAAAGGTAGATCATGCCAGCTCATCCTGATACACTTCTTCGAGTCTGTCACCAGAGCTGTGGGTGAAGGCAAGGTAGTTCACATAGCTACCTAGATCTTGCCAAGGCCTTTAACACCATCCCTCATTAAGGAATCATAGATAAACTCACTAAACTAGGCATAAACCCCCTATGTCATAAGATGGGTTGCCAACTGGCTCACTGACAGTACCCACACTGTAAAAGTAGCAGACTCCAACTCCGACTACCGACCAGTTACAAGTGCTGTCCTACAGGAATCGGGCCTAGGAACTCTCCTGTTTGGCATCTACCTCTCTGAAGTTCAAGCCAACACAAAGGGACTCTGGCTGACCAAGTTTGCAGATGATTGCAAACTGGGAGCCATTATTGATTCTCCAACTGATGTAGACATTCTACAAAAAGGCCTCACTGACACCAATGACTGGTGCCAGAACCATGGCCTTAAGCTCAATGCCAAAAAGTACACTATCATTCCCTTTGGGAAAAATTCAGTGCCTATGAACTACAACATAGGCGGTAGTCCACTAAACACCGAAGGTGTGATAAGAGACCTGGGACACAGGTTGAGAGCAATCTCTCCTTTGATAACCACATTGCCACTGTAGTCAGAAAGTCCTTCTATGTGGCACATCCCATTACAAAAGGTTTCTCATCCAGGAAGAAAGAGGTCATAATCCCTCTCTACTCATCCCTCATTAGACCTATTATAGAATGCAATGCCTCATTTTGTATGTACCTCACTAGACACCTACAACTGGAAAGGTTTCAAAAATACCTCACTAAGAGTATCTTAGGCCTTCAACACATGCCCTATATGGACAGACTCAAAAAACTCCAGCTATACTCTGTCTCTTATCGCCTACTTAGAGGTAATCTCTGCTTGACCTACAAAGCCATGTCTGACCCAGAGCTGCAAGATATGCTACACCTAAAGAAATCCCAATCCCTCTGTGCCACACGCTCCAGGGACCTAAACCTCATTACCACAATAAACAGAACAGGGAGGGCCAGGTTCCTAACCCAGAGACTTCCCATACTCTGGAACAAACTTCCCATTCACGTCAAGCAGAGTACTTCACTGGCCCTCTTTAAAAGAAATCTTGACGAGTGGATGAGCAATAGGAAGTTCACCCCAGGGATCACTTCAGTGGCCGTGCTTACAGGGGCACTAACTTTGGGTGGCATGATGCCAGGGGAATCTTCTTAGGCTAAGCTTATATAGACCCCAAGGTCGTTAGCCTAGTACACACCTATAACATATGAACAATCTTCACACACTTCAAATATAGAACAGGCAATGAATGATTTAGATGGAGGAATGATTGAGAGTGAGAATAATACTGAATTTCTCCTTAAACAGAATAACTTATTTCGGGAAAAAATAGAAGATCTAGAAAACAGATCCAGAAGGAACAATATTAGGATTTATGGCATCCCTGAGAAAGTGGAAGGAATGATATGATTCAATTTCTAAATACCTGGTTGCTTAAGACATTGAACCTGCCTGATGCTCCTTCCTTCGGTACTGAGAGAGCTCACAGATCACTCTCATATCACTCTCACATCAATAAAGAAAAATCCATCTACACCAAGTTCAATGATCATTGGATTCTTTTCTAGACAAGATAAAAATCTTGTTTTAAAAACAGCATGGAATAATTATCCAGTTAAAATAAAGAAAACATTATAAGATTTGACAGTGATTATTCAGCTTCAGTTAAGTGAAAAAGGAAAGTAAGTGTACCTTTCATAAAGAACTTAAAGAAAAAAGAAGTTATGTACTCACCATAACATTCCATGTTGGTAGTCCATCTCATCCTTCATTTTTACATATGGGTTCGGAGCCAATCCTCGGCTCCGACTCAGCCAATTTGCAAGCTCGAAGACTTCTGGTTGGCAAGTGGCTAAGCAGGTATCCCATAGTGCACAAGTACAAACCCCAGATCTTGTTTGCTGCTCACTAGAAGAAATAACAATAACAGACAAACCAATACTAAAGGGTCTCCAACCAAAGATAATCAAATTATTATTATCTCCAGATCTTCCAGGATGGGGGCAGGAGGGAGGGTTGGTAAAAATGAAGGGTGAGATGGACTACCAACATGGAACGTTATGGTGAGTACATAACTTCTTTATGTTGTGTAGTCCAATCTCACCTTCATTTTTACATATGGGACAGAGTCCCTAGCACCTTATTCTTGGATGGCTCACTGAAAAATACTCCAAAGGATGCTCTACCCTGGAAGCTAAATCCAATTTTAATGTGTAATAAAATTGTGAGTAGTAGCCCACGTAGCTGCTGCACAAATATTATCAAGTGGGACCCTGGCTTGAAAGGCTGCAGAGGTAGACAGCGACCTGGTAAAATGAGCCTTGATCCTGCAGGGTAAATGTCTGCCCTCCGGTCAGAAAAGGAAATGAATAGTTGATCTGATTTCCTAAATTCCTTGGTCTGCTGTAAATAAAAACCTAGTTGTCTATGAATGTCCAGCTGATGAAAACAGTATTCAGCTGCATTACAGTGATTAGGGAAGAAAACCGGGAGTTCTATGGATTGATTTAAGGTAGCAGGGGAACAAACTTTGGGGAAAAAGGAGGGATTAGTACGCAGTGACAACCTGTCTTTGTGAAAGATCAAATAAGGTGGTTTAACAGACAAGGCTTGTAGCTCCGATACCCATCTAGCTGACGTAATAGCTACCAAAAACAAAGTCTTCCAAGACAAAAATTTCAATGAAGATGAGTGGGAAGGTTCAAAAGGGGGAGAAGTCAGTTTGGACAACACAAAATTTAAATCCCAAGAAGCCACAGGTTCTTGCAGCGGTGGTCTCAATAGAGTGGCTCCTTTCAAAAAGGTCTTGCATAGCTTATGAGACATTAAAGTGGTATACGGAAACCCTAAATGAAAATGAGAAATTGCCAGCAATTGGACACTGATAGTGTCAGCGGCCAGCGGCAGATCCTTGCTGGAAAAGCTCGGAGAGAAATTCCAAAATCACAGGGATAGAAGCAGTGTAGGGATCTACATTCATTTTCTGTGCCCAAATACAAAATCTTTTCCATTTACTGCCATACAGCCTCTTAGTTGAAGGTTTATGGGAGGACATAAGAATATGTGATACTGAAGATGATACATCATCAAGCCTGACCAGGGATGGAACTGGAGCAGCCACGCTGTCAATTTGAGGGTGTGGATTGAGGGATGTAATGAACCTGACATGTGAGTCAACAGATCTGGAGCTGGGTTCAGGATCCAAGGATCGTCCAGGAAAAGAGGCTCGAGGAAGGGGAACCAGACCTGATGAGGCCAGTAAGGAGCAATGAGGATCAACTTGCTTCCCAGCTGACTGGCTTTCTGAATCACTTTGGAAATGGGAGGAAAAGCATACAGAAGTCCTATGGGCCAATCGTGAGTCAGAGCGTCTCTGGGTGTCTTCCCCAGAGGGGGAATGAGGGAAAAATAGCTGCTGCATTTGGCATTGACTGGACTGGCAAAAAGGCCGCAGCAAGGCTGTCCCCATTTTCGGAAAATCTGTTCTGCTGTTTCCCATTTCAGAGACCACTCATAAGGCAATAGAATCGCCCGGCTGAGCTTGTCGGCTATCACGTTGGTCGTCTCTAGAATGTGCGTTGCAACCAGAAAGCGCTGGAAAGAAATCGCCCAATCCCAAACTCACATGGCCTCTCGACAGAATGGGTAAGATCTGGTACCGCCCTGTTTGCTGATATACCAAACTGCCGACATGCTGTCTAATTGTATCGCAATAGTCCCTAGAGGAAGAAGATCTTGAAGTCCTTGCAACGCCAGGAGCACCGCCCTCATCTCCAGAACATTGATATGTAGGTGAGCCTCATGTTCTTGCCATGTGCCTTGGACAGTCCTGCTGAGATAATGCCCCCCCCACCTGATCTGGGAGGCATCCGTGGTCACAGTGGCAACGGGTTGGGCAGGAACAAAGGTGGTGCCCATGATCAACTGGTTGGGAGCTATCAACCAAAGAAGGTCATTCTTGCATGATTCCATTAGCAGGATAGGATGGCTCAGAGGGAGATATTGGAAGGATCACTGGAAAGACAGAAGCCACTGGAGAATTCTCATGTGCAACCTGGCTAATGGTATTAATAGAATGGAGGAAGCCATAGTCCCGAGGAGCTGAAGAACCCACTTCGCTTTGACCTTCATGTGGGAGAAAATGTTGAATTTGAGAGATTAAGTTTTGTGCCCTTTCGGCTGGGAGACAAACTGTCATGTTCACTGTGTCTACCTCTGCGCCTATAAAAATCACAGATTGAGAGGGCAATAAAGCAGATTTTTCCCAATTTATGGATATCTCTAACTGAGTACAAAGTTGAATAGTGGCGTCCCTGATTTGGAGGAGTAGATGCCTGGTGGGGGCAGTCAGGAGCCAGTCATCCAAATACAAAAACCCCTGGAATCCCCGACGTCTCAGGTGAGCTGTCACTACTGCCATGCATTTGAACACCCTGGGGTCTGTGGTGAGACCAAAGGGCAAAGCATGAAACTGATAGTGACTGGCTCCCAGACGGAAGCTTAGATGGCTCCTGGATGCCTTGTCCATTTTTATATTGTAGTAGGCGTCTTGGAGATCTAGAGAGCACATCCAATAGTCTTTCCCTAACAATGGGAGTATCGACTGCAGTGTTACCATCCGAAACTTGTCCTTCACAGATTCGTTTAATCTGTCCAATATTGCCCTCCAATCTCCAGTTCATTTTGGTACTAAAAAGAACCTCGAGTAAGTTCTGGATCCTATCTGGTCTGCTGGGACAGACTGGATGACTCTTTTTAAGAGTAACTTGATCTCCATAGTTGCCTGATCCCTGTGATTGGGTGGTACATCTGGGATCTTCTTGGGAACAAATGGTGGAAGGGAAAAAAGGTATGATACAGTCTCTGGTAACAACTCTTTGTACCCACTTGTCTTGAGTGATATATAGCCAGGCTTCTGGATACAAAGAAATGCGACCCCCGATCGGCCCCAGAGAAATGCAGTCGGGCCCCAAAACAGGAGCACTGATAAGGCCACCCCCGAAAGGAATCACAGCCTTGCTGGTATTGCGGACTGCCTCTGCCTCTAGGGCTACGTCTCCCATTTCCTCCTCCTCCTCTGCCTCTGAAGGAGGGTTCACCCTGTGTGTCTGGAAAGACCCTCTGGGACTTTTTGAACCACGTTTTACCGTCCCTTTGACCTTTGGGGTATGGTCGAGAGGGAACAGTAAAATGTACTCCCACGGCAGAAAGCATCTTTCCTTCTTGCTCACGCCGAGTGAGTGTATCCTTCACCTTAAAACCAAACAATGAGGAACCATCAAATGGGGCATTGGTGAAAGTAGACTTGAACGGTTCTGCAAAATTACACAAGCGCATACAGGAGTGACGCCTCAGGGCAACTCCTGAACTCGCTGCTCTACTCACTCCATCAGCGGCATAGGTGATAAGGCGCATGGAGGAGTTAACTATAGAATTTAAGGTGGACAACTGAGCAGAAATCTTGTCAGCGACTCCCTCAGTACACGCACCTTGTATAGAATCTCCTAACTCCTTGAGGAGATCCCTCTGCAATCTCGTGAAGTGAGTGAGATAGTTCAACGATCAAAGGGTAAATGCCGCTGACCAAAAGATACACTTCCCAAAGTTGTCCATCTGTCGAGAATCCTTGTTTGGTGGATAAACAGAGGAAGAAGTCTCCGCCAGCTCCTTCTTTGTGGCCACCGCCACCACCATGGCATCTACTGGAACGCCCTTAGACAAAAACTCTTTACCAGGAGGGGCAGGCAGAAACTTATTAGGTCTCCTGGGGACTGGTTCCATGGCATCAGGAGTATCCCACACCTTTCGACTAACTAGATCCATCAGTTCGTCAAAAGGTGGAGACACCCAAGAGGCAGAAGGTTGAGACCCGAAAGCCTTCAGTTACACTGACTCCTCATCAGAAGGGTTGACAGTGGGCCAGTCGCACCTCTGCTTAAGGATCTCCAGGATGTCCACAAAGGAGACACCACCACAGGACAACTTGGGGGACCCTTGACTTCTCGAGGTCAGTGTCCAATGTCAAAGACTCATCCTGGGAGTCAACATGCTTCCTCTTACATAACCTCTTCCGGGGAGGCTCCTTGAAAGGACATTCCGGGGAGGCCTCGGAAGAGTGGGGGCCATCAACCAATGGCTCCAGAGGCTGACGGTCTCTGCTGTCTCTGGAGAGAATAGGGGCTGAGACTGAAGTGGGTGCTCTCGGGGGGAAGAGTGCTGGTACCACTGGTAGGAGGTGGAAAATGAGACAGCATGCTCCTCATCATCTCAAACGCTGACCTCTCTGGCTCCGAAGACCTCCTCCGCTCCGAAGAGACAAAGGTTGATGTCAGAACCAGAGCTGTCGGCTCCAAAATAGATGCAGGGTCCGAGCTCACCCTAATCGACGCACCGAAGAAGATTGATTCCAACCCTCCCTGTCGGTGCCGACAGGAGTGCTTCGGCCCCAGGACACGACGGACGGCACCGAGTGTGTCAGGGCCAAACCCGGCTCCAAAGCAGCGACAAGGGTTGCTGAAACCGATAGTTCCTCCGGTGGCACCAAACACTCCGGTGCCGAAGGGCCAACATGGCTTGGAGGAGGAATAGCAGACAAGGCAAAGCTGGATCGAGTGGCTCCAGAGCCGACTGGGTCTGAGCCAACAATAATTTTCGTAAAGGAGACAGCTTCAAGAGTCTCAACACTACCCTCTCCACATCTTCTTCCAAAAGGCTCCTGGAAGACACAGTAGGGGATCTTCACCTAGGGGGTACTGGAGACTTCAGTAACACGGAAACCGGTAGGGAATCAACAGACCGGCTCCAAGCAGCAGATTCAACTGCTGATTCAATCGGTTCAGAGGTTAGCTCCGAAACACTTGGAACTGACTCTGACACTATAATGCTGCTCTCCTTCAGCTCTGAAGGCTGTGGAGTCAAGAAGGCAGATTCTGACTGTTTAGGAGGTGGCTCCGAGACACCAGCCGGTGCCGGAGAAGGCCTTTTTGAAGATTTAGATTTGCCAGACTTGGAGGAAGCTGAAGAACTGGATAGAACTTCCTCAAAGGATGGTTTTAGTAGACCCTTGAGTATAAGCTTGTTCTTTCTCTCCTGTAACACCCTAGGAGAGAAAGCATGGCAGAACAAGCACAATTCCTGCAAGTGGATGGCCCCTAAACAGTAGACACAGCTACTGTGGCCATCCGTTAAAAACATCTTTTGGGAGCATTTAATGCACTTCTTAAAACCTGAAGGTTTGTGCTCCTTACTCTCTTTAGACATTCCACACAAGCAACACCCAGGAAAGGAAGAAGAAGGGGAGAGGACTATGTCCTCTAAATAAAACGGGCCTAGCCCTACAGAAGAAAGTCCCACAAGGACTAGGTCCTCTAACTTAAAAGGGCCTAGCCCGGTGGAACAGATAGCTAGGTCTTCTAATTTAAACAGACCAGAAAAGCGTAAAAACTCAAGCACACAGAAGCTGTAATGACTATTTAGTAAAAATTTAATAATAACTAGCGTACTAGCGAAGGAAACTCCAACCCTAAGAATTTAACAAGCAGAACCCCGCCAAAAATACAATCACTGAAGAAACTAAGCTGACTGTCAAATGGAGACCCAATAACGGCCAGAAATAACAACAGAATCCCCTGTTAACTACCAGGGGAAAACCGCCAAAAACTAACACTCTACCTGATATAGAAAAAACAAGGTGCAACGACGCCTACAAGGAACTCTAAACTGGCACACAGGATACCAGACTAACAACAAGTTTAAACTAAGATTGCACCAAAAGGGCAAACAACACAACTGCCTAGGATAATAGCAACCCTAACAACACAATATTAACTCTAATACCATATATGTAAATAGAAAGAATATGACACTTAGCCAGAGCCAAGAGAAGTATGACCAAACTCGTCGACGCGGCAAACGAGATCTGGGGTTTGTACTGGTGCACTATGGGATACCTGCTTAGCCACGAGCCAACCAGAAGTCTTCGAGCTTGTAAATCGTCCGAGTCGGCTCAGAGCCCATATGTAAAAATGAAGGTGAGATTGAGCTACACAACATACAATATTAAAGCACACATTTTGTTGCCAGCAAAAATAAAGATTCATCTTACAGAAGGACAGAGGAATTTTAACACTTTGGAAGATGCTCTGGAGTTTATACAGAGGAATAAAATTCTAGAAATAAACAGAAGAAATGGACTGGAGTTTATCTACATCTCTCAAAAGAAATGCAGCAAGGAATGGATGATCAGTTAAAGACAAAAACAAAGATAAATGAAAAATTAATTCATTCTTGTAATATTTGTTTAGTAACATATAAAATGCATGGAAGGTAAGGATCAGATAATAATCACTTTCTACAAGGTAAATCATTTTTATTCCTTATTTCAAATGATCTTCTTTTAAGTTATATATGTAAGTGACATTAATTAATTCCAAATAGATCTTAATCAGTCATACTATCCATATCACTAAATGTAAAACATCAATACGATGAAGCTTATGTAAAGAAACAAACATTTTAAATTCTTAATTTGGTTTTGTGCTGTGCTACTTAACACAGTACTTGCAATATAAAATGACAGCAAAAAACAAAGACATTGGTAACCTCTAAAGGCTGGACCCCACCCAGTTCGGGATTGTGAAAGGCAGATCATGCCTTCTGAACCTGACTGACTTCTTTGAGGCAGTCACCAAAGCCATAGACGCGGGTAAGGTGCTTCACAGAGCCTATCTTGACCTTGCCAAGGCTTTCAACACCATCCCCCATTCCGGAATTATAGCTAAACTCACTAAACTAGGTATAAATCCCTACGTCACAAGATGGGTTGCCAACTGGCTCACTGACAGAACCCACACTGTAAAAGTTGCAGACTCCAAATCTGACTTCAAACCAGTGACAAGTGGAGTACCAAAGGGTTTAGTCCTGGGACCTCTCCTGTTTGGTATCTACTTCTCTGAAGTACAGGCTAACACAGAAGGCCTTTGGCTAATGAAGTTCACAGATGACTGCAAACTAGGAGCCATAGTTGAGTGATGTGGACATCCTACAGAAGGCTCTCACTGAGACAGATGCCTGGTGTCAGTGCCATGGCCTCAAACCCAATGCCAAAAAGTGCAGTGTCATCCCCTTTGGTAAAAACACTGTACCCATGAACTACCACATAGGCGGAAGTCTACTTCACGCCGAATGTGTGATAAGAGACCTTGGGACCCATGTGGACAGTAGTCACTCCTTTGATAATCACATCGCCACAGCAGTCAGGAAATCCTTCTACATGGCACACCTCATCACAAAAGGGTTTTCATCCAAGAAAAAAGAAGTCATTGTTCCCCTCTACTCGACACTCATTAGACCCATTATAGAGTACAACGCCCCTTTTGGAATGTATCTCACAAGACATCTGCAGCAGCTGGAAAGGCCACAGAAGTACCTCACAAAGAAGATTACTGGCCTCAAACCAGATCCCCTACACTGACAGTCTCAAAAAACTCCAGCTTTACTCCACAGCATATCGCCTACTCTAAGGTGATCTCTGCCTAACATATAAAGCTATGTCAAAGCCAGAGCTGTTGGACATGCTACACCTAAAGAAATCCCAATCCCTCTGAGCTACACGCTCTAGGGACTTAAACCTTGTCACCACAATAAACAGGACATGCTGGAGGGATAGATTTCTGTCCCAGAAACTTCCCATTATTATGTCAAGCAAAGTTCCTCATTAGCACTCTTCAAGAAAAATCTTGATGAGTGAAAGGGAAATAGGAAATACATCCCAGGGATCACTTCTGTGGCTCTGCTCAACAGGGGCACAGGAAAATGACTTTCTTGGGTGGCATAAGCGAGGGAACCTTGTTGGCTAGGCTTACTTAGGCCCTTGGGTTGATAGCCTAGTACCTACCTATACGTATGCTACGCTGTATTCTAATTCACATAGGTAGCTGTTTTACATATAGAAAAGAAAGTATTCGGAATGTCACTAAAGAATTAGCACATCATTGATACCTATACAAGGTGAATACTTATCACACATTACTTGGATTCCTTCAACACAAATTTTATTATTAGGTCTTCTTTAAAGATTGATAGAAAGCTTCATATAAAATAATACATGAGAACCTGAGAAAATATATGCATTTTAAATGTTGGAGTCATTGTTTTATATCTAATTATGATTTGTTATTGTCTTCTTATAATATTTACTAGTTATTTACTGATTAAAACAACTTGCTAAGACTTTATTTTAAAATGAAGGTTAAAAATGAACACTCGCAATTGTCGCAAGTTTATCTCCACATGCAGAGTTTATGAAAATATATTATCTGTATTTGAGGAAGCATTTGAAAGTTTAAAGTGTTTCATTTTTTTGACTTGATTAGATGACTTGAAGGACTAAAATTTAATGTTGAAGTGTTTAAATTCATTTGTGAATGCCGCAAATGTTTCTGTGCATGCAAGTACAGCTAAACAAACTATTTTCACATATTTAATATTAGTTTACCTTTAAAAGAAGCTATATAGTGGCAAGAGTACTTTTATGAGGTTTTATAAACTTTAAAAGATTCTATGAGTTCTTATTCTTACCTTCTTCCTTAAAGTGAAAGCTGACCTTTCAACTCACCTTCTGAACCAGAAGTGATGTATTAGAATGTTAAAATGGGAAATGCAGTGTGCTTTAAGAATTAATGCTGACAAATTAACTTAAAAGCATGCATAACTAAGAATAAAAACACACTGTATAAAATCATACATAAGGAATATACATAATTCATATAATAAATTACAGCTACAATATGAGCTTTAAAACCAATAATAACTGGTTTGCAGTTTTGATTGCTTGTTATATATTAACTGTTTGATGTCTTGTTACATAATAACAGATGGAACACATTGCAGCTTATAATAAAACACTTCTGGTATGACACAAATAATTATATTCCCTGGTATTTAATTTAAAAATCACAGACATATTATATTTGATAGATTTTATTTTTAAAATATTTGATGTTAGTTCAAATTCCCTCTCATAACATGCATAAATAGGAGAGCAGACTGATTGCAAGAAATTGAAGTATATGATAAAAAGAAGGAACTAGAATAACAATTTCCGGATATATAAGGGATGGTATATCTGTTTTTTTTTTTCAAATAGCATAGTGCATAAGGATTATTACTGAAGTTCAGAGGTCATGTAAATAGTAAATGGTATAAGATAGTATAAGCAGGAACAGAAAGAGATATGGGCAAATAGACATGTATATAGTCAGTAGATTAATTTTACACACTATAAATAAAATGTAAAATGGCAGATTTCCATAAAAGAAATAACCCAGGATAGAACCCTGGTTGCTCAAATCTAAAGTCTGATGCTCTATCCTCTGAGCTACAGCAACAGTACTGGAAAGATGCAATGTTTTAAACTTCTATCATCTCGTTTCTAAGACTGGGATAATTGTGACTCTATCATTAATACCTGGATAGCTGGCTGCATTTAACAATAACTGCAATCTGACTTCTTTTTCTTTTATGACACACTTAATATCCTCTCCTCTCCTCTGGGATTCATATAAACACATTCCAAAAAGTCAAACTTAAAATTGGAACATCCATTACTAGATTCTAAATGCCTATACAATGCATTATGTTTGTCCTTTTTTCTAATACAATAATAATGCTCATAAACTCTGTTCTTAAGGGCTCTGCTCGTTTGCCCTACATAGAATGTGGAACAGCTGCAACATTTTGCCAAATATATCACCCTCACAGTGTTACAATTACCTCTCCTAAAATACACCCTAGTTCTATGGATGTTGTCTAATACCAATGTTGTACCCTCATTTATTGCAAAGCATTGGCTGCAGCTGCCACATTTTTTGGTTCATCGCAAGTCCTTTCTATTACCTATAGCATTTTCTTTGTATTCAAATCTGTGCTTTACATGTCATTCTGTTTCATACATAAAAATGGGCTTCTCTCCCAAAATATTGTACACTGCCATGTCGCCCTTTAACAAAACCCAGTTTTGCTGAACAATGTTCTTTATAGCTTCAGCAGAATGACTGTACTCCAATATGAAGGCCCTCCCATAACTATCACTATTTGTGCCTTCATGTGTGTATAAACCATACCATCACCCAGTAGGGGTTTGTATCTAACACCCCATTCACTAATAACGTATGGAGACACCTCCTTAATCATGGAAACAGGATATCCTCTTTCCTGAAACATATTACATACATATTCAATCTCTTTCTTCATATCCTCATACTCTGAGGTCATATATTGATAATATTTTTATTACAGACAATTTAATTTCAAATATAAGAGAAAGAAATTTCCATAGTGTCATGTCCATTATCAGACCACAATCCTACTGTATTTAACATTATTTAATAAAAAATAAAAACAATATCTTAATACATCATGAAAGTCCACTACCATATACTGTCAAAATAAAAAGATTTAAGAGTGGTATGTAGATGAGATCAACAACTTTATAGAAATAAATGCAAATGGTGAAGTAAATGATATCCTTTGGGACTCACTAAAGGCTTACTTAAATGGTAGAATTACATGCTGCTATACAAGTAAAACAAAAGAATGGGATAAAGAATTAAATACACTGAAGATTAAAATAGATAAAATAAAGTTAGACCGAAAACCAAATGATAGTATTAGAACTAAAAAAATCTGAATATAAAATGTTTAAATTCTAAATCATAACGTGTCAATAAACCTGGAAAAAACTAAAACTTCAAATGTATTCAGGGAACCCATCAAGCTTGCATAAACTTGTTATTAGAGCTAAGAAAATTAGACTAAATCACATCAAAGAAATTACAATATGAATGTATAGTAATAAAGGAAAACTTTTAGTTATGTACTCACCATAACTTCAGATGTTTGGGATCCATCTCGCCTACATTCTGACTGATGGGGTTCGGAGCCGATCCCTCGGCTCCGACTCGGCACGCTTATGCTATAGAGCGAGGCCTCTAATTGGCTGAGCTATCTTTATCCCAGGATGCACCACCACTAATCCCCCAGATCTTGTTTGTCCGCATTCATGCACACATGCACAGCATGTTTATATAACATTGTTAGAAGTTTCAAGATGAAACAACAGGATTTGGACCTTCTGATATCCTCTGATCTCCAAGGAAGGGGGAAGGAGGGTGGGTTATTAGGAATGTAGGCGAGATGGATCCCAAACATCTGAAGTTATGGTGAGTACATAACTAAAAGATGTTATGTGATCCTATCTCGCCTACATTCTGACTGATGGGACAGCGTCCCTAGCACCTAAATCCCGGGTGGCTCATTGGAAAACACTCCTGAGCACTGTGGAACCAAATGAAGCTCGTCCTCTAGATGCCACATCTAATTTGTAGTGAGAAATGAAGGTGTGCGGGGAAGACCATGTAGCAGCACAAATGTCACCAATAGCAAGCTTAGAATGAAATGCTACCAAGTAGCCATAGCCCTTGTAGAATGAGCCTTGACAGAGGTGGTAAGCTCTTTGTTAGAATAAATATAAGCTTGAGTAATACAGTCCCTGATCCATTTGGCAATAGTGACCTTTGTGACCGCGTTGCCCAATTTGTTTTCTGCAAAGGATACAAACAACTGATCTGTTTTCCTTGATTGTTTGGTCCTATCTAAGTAAAAACGTAACTGCCTGTGGACATCTAGTGTGTGGAAAATAAACTCCGCTTTATTGGAGTATTTTGGGAAAAAAACTGGGAGCTCTAACGACTGTTGCAAGCATAAAGTAGAACAGACTTTAGGAACAAAAGAAGGATTTGGTCTGAGGGATACCCTGTCTGTATGAAAAACCAAGTATGGGGGTTTCACTGACAAAGCTTGAAGTTCTGAAACCCTTCTAGCTGAAGTAATCGCCACTAGAAAGGCTGTCTTCCATGATAGAAACTTTAGATCACAGGTAGCTGCCGGTTCAAAGGGAAAATAAGTCAAGGCACGTAATACTATATCGAGATCCCATGGAGGTGCAGGATGAGAAATCGGAGGTCTTAATAGAGCAGCACCTTTCAAGAAGGTCTTACACAACCTGTTGCTCATTAAAGGTGGGTCTATGGATTCATGAAAATTAGAAATCGCTGCCAATTGTACTTTGATGGTAGAAACAGAAGAGCCTTGATTGAAAAGAGAGGTCAGGAATTTGAGTACTTCTGCCACGGGAGTAGAAATGGGGTCCAGGCCCTGGAGTTGAGCCCAGATAGCAAACCTTTTCCATTTGCTAGAATACAGTTTCTTCGTAGCAGACTTGTGGGCTGAAGACAATATGTGCACCACATCTGGATCCAGTGCATGTCTCCTGACTATAGTCGGAAGAGGAGGAGCCAGGCCGTCAATTTTAATGTGTGTAGGGACTGGTGTAGTAGTCCCGACTGATGAATCAGTAGGTCTGGGACCTGGTCCAGGAACCATGGACCTTCCAGAGCATGTTTCGAAGATAGGAAACCACACTTGACGAGGCCAGTAAGGAGCAATTAAGATCATCTTGCTCCCTAAGAGAGATGCCTTTTGAATCACCCTGGGGAGGAGAGGAACTGGAGGGAAGGCATAAAGCAGGCTGGTGGGCCAAGGATGGACTAATGCGTCCATAGGGCTCTTCCCGGGCCGGGTTAGGGAGAAAAATTCTTTGCACTTTGCATTCAGAGGAGTCGCGAAGAGGTCGCAACACGGAACTCCCCATTCGCTGAAAATCTGCCTTGTAATTGTCATATTCAGAGACCATTCGTGAGGAGAGAGGATGGTTCTGCTCAACCTGTTGGCTATGACATTGGACTTGCCCGGTATGTGAGTAGCCACTAGGAAGCGTTTGGTCGAGACTGCCCATTCCCAAACTCTCATCGCTTCTCTGCAAAGAGGATAGGATCTGGTCCCTCCCTGTTTGTTCAGGTACCAGACAACTGACATGTTTGTCTGAGTGAACAGCAATTACGCCCTGAGGGAGGTAATCGTGAAGGGCTTGAAGGGACAGGAGTACTGCCCTCATTTCTAGGATGTTGATGTGGAGAGGGGTCTCTTCTGGGTGCCATTTGCCTTGGACTGACCTGCCCAGGGAATGCCCCCCCCCCACCCCGTCTGGGAGGCGTCCGTGGTCAAAGTAGCCGCCGGAGGAGGAAGAACAAAGGGTCGTCCCTGATCCAAATTGGAGGACACTAGCCACCAGCGAAGGTCCCGTTTGCAAGATTCTGTGATCCATATTAGATGATTGAGAGGGAGTTCCTGAAAGGACCACTGAGTTGAAAGAAGCCACTGGAGGATTCTCATGTGTAACCTTGCCAAGGGAACTAGCAGAACTGTGACAGACATTGATCCCAATAGCTGTAGGACCATTCTGGCTGGGGCTTTGGACCTGGGGAGTAAGGCTCGAACCTGATTTTGAATGGTCTGAATTCTGTCTGCAGGTAGATAGACCCGCATCTGGTTTGAATCTATCTCTACCCCTATGAATCTTATTCTTTGAGATGGCCATAACACAGACTTTGGCCAACTGAAGGTGATTCCAAGGGAATTGCCCAGTGATATTGTGGCTTGCAGGCTCTGTAGAAGTAGATGCTTGGAGGTGGCAGTTAGGAGCCAGTCGTCTAGGTACGGAAACACCTGGAATCCTAGACTTCTCAAGTGAGCAGTCACTACTGCCAAGCATTTGGTGAACACCCTGGGGGCTGTGGTGAGACCAAAGGGCAGCGCACGGAACTGAAAATGACTGCCTCCTAGGCTGAAGCGCAAGTGTCTCCTGGACGTTTGATGTATTTTGATATGGTAATACGCGTCCTTGAGGTCTATGGAGCACATCCAAACACCTTTCTCCAACAATGGGAGAATGGTTTGTAAAGTGACCATTCGGAACTTGGACTTCTTGACTGAATGGTTTAGGTTGCTTAGGTCCAAAATGGGCCTCAAGTCCCCGGTCTTTTGGCACCAAAAAGAATCTTGAGTAAGTCCCTAATCCGATCTGGTCTGTGGGGACCGGTTGGATGACTCCTTTTTGCAGCAGCTTTGAAATTTCTGAGGCTGCGGTATCCCGTTGACTGGGTGGCGGTTCCGGGATTCTTTTGGACTGAGGGGGGGGGCAACAGAATGGGATGGAGTAACCTCCGGCGATAATTCGAAGCACCCATCGGTCCTGAGTGATCCCTTCCCAGGCCTTCAGGTGCTTCAAAAGCGACCCCGACTGGCTCGAGCAGCACAGTCGGGCAATCCCTCAGGGACTATGAAAGCTGAAGAGCCACGAAAGGACTCGCGGTCTCCAGTGTTGCGGGGCCTCTGCCGCCTCTGGGACGGCGTCTTCCTGATGAATTTCCCCTCCTCTGCTTTTGGAGGGGGAACCTTCCTGCTGAGAGGGGTAAGACTTCTGAGATCTATGGAACCACATCTTCCCTCCTCTTTTAGCCTTGGGATAAGGCCGAAAGGGAGTGGAAAATCGTGCCCCTACGGCAGTCAGAGTCTTACCCTCCTGTTCACAGCGGGTAAGTGTGTCTTTTACCTTGGGCCCAAACAGGGAGGACCCATCAAAGGCGTCGGCAAATGAAGACTTGAAGGCCTCCGCGAAATGACACAGGTGGAGCCAGGCTTGCCTCCGTAGAGCAATGCCTGTACCCGCCGCTCTACTCGCCCCTTCAGCCGCATACGAAATGAGCCTCATGGACGAGTTCGAAATGGACGACATTGTAGCCAGCTGAGATCCAACCGTCTGGGCCAGCTCCTCAGGCAGGTTACCTAAGAGGGTATCGGATAGCTCCTTAATCAGATCCCTCTGAAATCTCGTAAAGTGCGTCAGGTAGTTCAAAGACCTCAGAGTAAATGCCGCTGAACTAAGGGTGCGCTTACCGTACCAATCCATGCTCCTAGACTCCTTATTAGGAGGATGGACGGACATAGAAGCCTCTGCTACATCTTGCTGGGTAGCAGATGCCACCACCATAGCATCCACAGCCACACCTTTCGTAAGGAACTCTCTATCTGGGGGCGCCGAAAGAAATTTGTTTGGACGAGCGGGCACCGGTTCCACAGAGTCTGGGTGTTCCCACTCCCTTCGACAGATCAAATCCAAGAGCTCGTCGAAGGGCGGAGACACCCAGGAGGTGGAGGGCTGAGCCCCGAAGGCCTTCAGGAACACCGACTCATCAGCAGAGGGAGGTTTGGACTGCCAGCCGCCTCGTTGTTTTAGGGCTTCCAGGATGTCTGCAAAGGAGACATCATCCGAGGACGACTTGGGGGACCCCTCTGCATCATCGAGATCGGTGTCAGATGTCAAAGACTCGTCAGGGGAGTCAACGTGCTTCCTCTTGCACGTTCTCTTCCTGGGAGGTTCTTCCGAGGAGGCTTCAGAAGGACCTCCAGGAGGAGAAACCCCAGCGGGGTAACCTGAGGCCCAGGGGCCCGGCTGTCTGCGGACAGGGGGACTGCCAACGACCCAGTCTCCAAATGTAGGGAAGGAGCTGGGGAAACTGTGGAGGTAGCCAATGAAGATTTGGCTAGAGCACTCCTCATAGCCCTGAAGGCGGGACCACCAGAATCCTGGGAAGGTGCCCCCTCCGTGGCCACGACAGTGGGCGGTACTCCCGCCGACGCACCAAGAGGGAGACTTGGGACCGAAAGCATCAATCCCAAGCCTCCCCAGGGCCGAAGGAAGAAGTCCGTGCACTGAACTCCGACCCAAGAGCCGGAGTCGGAGCAAGGGTCGGGCCTGACCCTAACACCTCCACTGGTTCCACCAACACCTGCTCCAACGGTGCCGAAGCTGTTGGAGGAGGAAGTACAGTAGGGAGTGGACCATCGGCTCCGAAGCCAAATGGGCTGGAGCCGAAACCATCTTTGGAACACGGAGACTGGAAGAGTCGAAGGAGTACCCTGTCGATGTCCGAATCAGACATCCTGGATGATCTCGAGGATACCGATCGGGCCCGAACCGATTTCTCCATCGGCTCCGAAGGGCTCGGGACCGGCTCGAAAGGACTCAACAATTATCGGCTCGAGGAAACCTTCAAGGAAATTTCCCTCGGTGCCGATAAGGACTTCGGCTCGAGGGGAAGTGTCTGAGCCGATGACCCTTATCGGCTCCAATATCAGTGGAGCCGATGAGGGTGACCCGCCTCGATGCCCCAGACCTCGGCTCTGAAACCAGAGGGGTCGAGGCTGGAGGCATCGAGGCAGACCGTTCCAACCTCGGCTCCGAAGTCCGTGGAGCCGATGGAGAAGTCTGCTTAGTTTTCTTAGCCGTCGGTTCCGACTGACTGGTCGGAGCCGGCGCTTTCCTCTTTTTAGAAGGAGACGGAGAGGAAGATAAAGCCTCCTCGAAAGAAGGCTTGATTAATCCTTTGAGGATTAATTTGTTTTTCCTCTCCTGGAGGACTCTGGAGGAAAACGCATGGCATACACTGCACGATTCCTGCAGATGTTTAGCGCCAAGACAATAGACGCACGATGAGTGGTCGTCCGTTATGGACATTTTGAACACACACCTCGTGCACTTTTTAAACCCAGAGGGTTTATGTTCTTTAGACATAATCCTACAAAAACAGACAACAGTAACTTAAGTGTTTGACACACAGGGACAAAATATGTATGCCACTAACTCAGAAAAAAAATATTTAAACTAAAGAACTTTTTTTTTTTTTTTTTTTTTTTACACAAGAATGAGAGAAAGAGAAAGGGGAAACAAGGAGGGTCAAGACCCTCTAACTCAAACGGGTACTTGACCCACACACAACCACTAAAGTAGTAGTTAGCACAGGGGAAGGCCCCTCTAACTTAAACGGAACCTTCTCTGACAGGAAAATATACGAAAATCTAAATCAAACTGTTAGAAACACACTCGTACACAAAAAATAGCCGTTAAAACAGCTTTTGGGTTGAAATGAAGCAAATACTGACAGGAAAAAAGCCTAATATATAGTACTTAGCCCAGCCAATGTTAAGACCACGTCCAAGCTCTGTAAGCGGCAAACGAGATCTGGGGGATTAGTGGTGATGCATCCTGGGATAAAGATAGCTCAGCCAATTAGAGGCCTCGCTCTATAGCATAAGCGTGCCGAGTCGGAGCCGAGGGATCGGCTCCGAACCCCATCAGTCAGAATGTAGGCGAGATAGGATCACATAACATCAGATATTAAGGGCATCCTTGAGTGTCTTAGAATATTCTATGAAACTATAAATAAAAATTCAAACAGCTTAGTCAATGATGAGACAGTAGGAACTTTTCTAAAGGAAAATATAAAGAATACATTAAGAAATGTGATTAAATAAAACTGATACACCCTTTACTTTAAAAGAAATAAAAGATCAAATTAAAAAGTTAAAAAATAATAAAACTCCTGGTTTAGATGGTCTTATACTTGAACTACATAAATTATTGCCAAATAATGCAGTCTTTATACTAAAAAATGCTTTCAGGGAAATAAAAACTACTTCAGAGGTTTCCCCCCGTCATGGAAATATTCCCTCATCTCACCTATGCTAAAGCACGACTAAGATCCAACAAAATGTTCTTCTTATAGACCCATTTCACTCCAAAATGCTGACTTTAATATGTCTATTTTAGCAAATAGAATTAATCTAGTAATAATACAATTAACAATGATCAAACAGGTTTTATTTTGAATAGACAAATACAAGATAATATAATCAAGATACATACACTAATAAACTATGCAAATAAAAATAAAGAACTTTTTATCATTAGTCTTGATTCAGACAAAGTCTGACTCGGTCAATTGGCCTTATTTATTTAAATCACTTAAAGAATATAACTTCTCAGCTGAGTTAATAGCATTAATTTCAATTTTCTATATTAATTCTTGTGCTTACATAAAAATAAGTTCCTTTCTTTCTAATTACTTTAAATTATTAAAAGTACTAACCTAAACAATGTTGCCCACTATCTCCACTACTTTTTGCACTAGTAATATAACCTTTTGCTAACTTTATTAGGACAAACAAAAATATTTATGGTATATAAATAAAAGATGATTTGGAGCTAAAGATTAAACTCTTTGCGGATGACATTCTGCTTACAATAGGATATACAGAAAAATCATTAGAACATATAATTAGTTCTATGAGGCAATTTGAAATTATTTCAAACTTTAAACTTATTCATAATAAAATCAGTACATTATTAATCAATAAGAAATTTAAAAAAGTTCATATAAAAAAGTTCTGATTTCAATTGGAATAACTCTCAAATTAAATATCTTGCCATTTTCATTACGTCTAATAATAAGGAAATGATACAGTGAATTTTCAACAGGTTATTGATAAAATTCTAAGTCTAGTCAGAAGTTTGAATACATTTTTCTTTATTATGGAAGAACGTTTAATGTTAATTATGATTGTAATTCTCTTTAAAATATTATTTGTTATACAATCATTAACATTGTCTTCACCAAAAAAATTAATGAAAATATTAATAACATTCTACTCAAGTTACATTGACATCCCAATAAAAAAAAGTATTTTAATTGATAAACGAAATGTTGAGATAATGGTGAAATACGATTCTCTGATATTCAACTGTATGCTACTTCAACCATTGCAAAAATCATTGCTTTGTGGTTAAATTCATATGAATCAAAATGGAAACTAATACATCACTCAATATTATCTAAACTAACAAACAAATTACTATCTAACATAAGCAAATAGTTCCTAACAGTTTTGTCTGACTATTAAAATGTATTGTTTAAATAAAAGGATTTCTTCTAATCAAATTCCCTATATAAATAATATTTTCCTTCCTTCTGCAATTTCATATATTCTAATTATTGCATTAAAGACCTAATCTTTTCAATTTTTCCAATAGCATATACAAATGAAAACTTAGAAACTCACAATTTCACTAAATTCACAATTTCAGTAGAATGAAAGCTCTAAAAGAACACAATAATTTAATTTATTGGCATGAATTTTAAATGGAACCAAAATACATACTGTTGAAAACTTGAAGTCTACATACAATCATGATTCTAATACTTCGTTAATACTACAAATATGTAGATATTTCGAAAACTCAAAAATGAATAAGATATTTAACTTGGAGAAGAAATCTTTCACCCAAATATTGGAATTCCTAATTAATATTAATAATAAAGCAATGGATAATAAGTCTTACTTATCAGAGATTTATAGAACTCTTACATTAGACTTCTTATACTTCAATAATACATTTTGGAATTATTCTATAAAAAAATAATCGTGGAAATGTTACTGATGAAGATCATCATCATCTTCTTTTGGCTGTTCCCGTTAGGGGTCGCCACAGCAGATCACCTGTTTCCATTTCTTCCTGTCCTCTGCATCTTGCTCTGTCACACCAACCACCTGCATGTCCTCTCAAACCACATCCATAAACCTTATCTTAGGCCTTCCTCTTTTCCTGTTACCTGGCAGCTTCCTCCTTAGCATCTTTTTCCCAATATACTCAGCATCCCTCCTCAGCACATGTCCAAACCAACGTAATCGTGCCTCTCTGGCTTTGTCTCCAAACCTTCCAACCTGGGCTGACCCTCTAATATACTTATTCCTAATCCTGTCCACCCTCGTCATACCCAGTGCAAATCTTAACATCTTTAATTCTGCCACATCCAGCTCAAACTCCTGCCTTTTTGTCAATGCCACTGTCTCCAACCCATATAACATAGCTGGTCTCACTACCCTCTTGTAGATCTTCCCTTTCACTCTTACTGCTACTCGTCTGTCACAAATCACTCCTGACACTCTTCTCCACCCACTCCATCCTGCCTGTACTCTCTTCTTCACCTCTCTTCCACACTCACCGTTACTCTGAACTATTGACCCCAAGTATTTAAACTCATCCACCTTTGCCACCTCTACTCCTTGCATCCTCACCATTCATAGGTTCATACTAGGCTATCTGCCCTAGGGCAGTTATAAGCCTAGCCAGAGTGTGTTTGGCTTTCGCCACCCATTTTAAGTTAATTTTGCTATGCCCTTTTTCGAGGTTAGTATACTGTGCATCTGTCTAACAGTGACACAGAAGTGACACCCGGGTAAACCTACGATCTCCCATCCACTCATCAAGATTCCTCTTGAAGGGAGTCAATGAGGGACTCTGCCTAACCTGGACTGGGATTTTATTCCAGAGTGAAGGGAGCCTCTGGGTTATGAATCTGTCCCTCCAGCATGTCCTATTTATTTCAGTGCTGAGGTTCAAGTCTCTCGAGCGCGTAGCTCGATGGGATTTGGATTTTCTGAGGTGCAGCATGTCAATTAATTCCGGGTTGGACATGACTTTATACGTCAGGCACAGATTGCCTCTGCGCAGGCGGTATGCCACTGAGTAGAGCTGGAGTTTTATTTTTATTTTATTTTACATTATTATTTATTTTACATTTGTTAACCGGGCTAGTCTGGCTGGATACATGTCCATTTTCAGCAGAGGCCCGAGGAAAAAAACCACTATATCAGACTAATACACTACAATATATAAAAACTATAGTCTAGCTATACAATACAAACTAAAACTAAATAGTATAATATGGCAAAATACAAATGAAGTCCTTTTCATATACAATATCTGACTAGATGACAATCAAATTCAATCAGGGGCTGAGGAGGAGAGAGATGCTATCAACAACAATTTACAGTTAAAACAATATCATATCCATGAGGTAATAACACAACAAAAGGTATTGGCTGAAAACATAAAAGTAAGTATATAAGTGTTAAAAACAGGCAGGTTAGTAATAAAAAGAAAGAGAGAGAGGGAAGAGATAGGTAGCAGAATTGATGATGTAGAGAGAAAAGGAAGCGTTAGTTTTGCTTTAGTATAGGTTTCTTTCACATACATAGTGGGGCAAAAGGAAGAGGCAGTAGGTATAGGAGAGGAAAAAAAAGAAAAATGAAAAGAAAGAGTAGGGATGAATGAATTATAGGAGGTCAGTTAATGAAGAGAGAGACACAAGAAAAAGAGAAGTGTCAGGTCAAAGTCAAACAGAAGAGAGACAGAAAGAGTGAGGTAAGGGAAAAAGGAAGTCAGTTTAAAGTAGAACTGAGTTTCTTTAACCGGGCAGCATATGGCATCTGTTTGAGCCCTTTGATCCTCTTGGTGAGGTACTTTTGGGGTCTTTCCAGTTGCTGCAGGTGTTTGGTAAGGTACATCCCAAAAGGGGCATTGTACTCAATTATGGGCCTGATGAGGGATGAGTAAAGAGGCACGATGACCTCCCCTGATCTAGATGGGAATCCCTTCATGATTAGTTGGGCTATATAAAATGATTTTCTAACCACTTTGGCCACGTGGTTGTCAAATGAGAGCGTGCTATCAACTTGGGTCCCCAGGTCCCTAATTACTTCTTCTGTACTTAATGGATTACCACCTATGTGGTAATTTGTGGGCACTTTGTTTTTGCCAAAGGGGATGACTATACACTTTTTGGCGTTTAGCTTGAGGCCATGGCTCTGGCACCAGTTGTCTGTTTCTATGAGGCCCTTTTGGAGGATGCTTGTGTCGGCTGGAGTCTCGATTATGGTGCCCAGTTTGCAGTCATCTGCGAACTTGGTCAGCCACAGTCCTTCCGTGCTGGCCTGTACCTCCGAGAAATATATACCGAACAAGAGAGGTCCCAGGACTGAGCCTTGTGGGATGCCACTTGTAACTGGTTTGGAGTCTGACATGGCTCCAGCAATTCTAACCATGTGGGTTCTGTCCTTGAGCCAGCTTGCAACCCATCTAGTGACATAGGCGTTTATATTTAAGCTGGTGAGCTTATCTATAATGCCCGAGTGGGGTATTGTATCGAAGGCTTTTGCGAGGTCCAGGTAGGCTGTGTGGACCACCTTTCCCTCGTCAATGGCCTTGGTGACTGTTTCAAAGAAATCAACAAGGTTTAAGAGGCAGGATCTGCCCTTAACAAAGCCAAACTGGGTAGGATCCAGTGTCTGTAGGTCCCCAATATCTTTATTTATGAGGTTCATGATGATCCTTTTCCATAGCTTTGCAGACCAAGCTAGTCAGGCTTATGGGGCGATAGTTTCCAGGATCAGTTGAGGCACCACCTTTGTGGAGAGGGACCACTGTTGCTGTACGCCGCTCTTTGGGTACATATCCTGTAGTAAGGCTGAGATTGAACAGTAGATTTATGTTTGGGTTTAGCTCTTCTTGGAGTTCATGTAGGACGCAGCCTGGGACACCGTCTGGTCCCATTGATGCTGTGTTTTTTGCTTTGGAGAGGGCGGCTCTTACCTGAGCATCTGAGATGTCAGGGGGGCAGCACTCTGCTGGGATAGATATTTGCCCTTTTTTGGTGGGGAGAGAAGTTTGCGCTGAATCTGTCAGCTAGGATGTTGGCAATGTCTGTGGGTTCGATGTATTTTTTGTCATTTTGGACTAATTCTGAGCATATCTGGGAATTCCCACCCAGGTTCCTAACATAACTAAAGAAAGCCTTGTGATTATCCTTAGTGTCCTGTGCAATTTTTCTCTCGAAGCTGGCCTTAGACTATTTTATGAGTGCCCGTAGTTTTTTGCTAATACTGATCAGAGATGCCTTCCCTTTTTGGGATTTTGCTCTATCATGTAGTAGCTTCCTCCTTCTATTGTATAGTTTGTTTATGGCTGGGGTCCACCAGACAGGACGTCTGCCTTTGGAGGACTGGATCTTGGTTTTATTTGGGATTGCATGATCCACGCATTCCTGAAGGTGTTCATAGAATGCATTTATAAAGGATTCTGCAGTCTGGGCCATATTTTCCACAGGCTCGGGAGCTTTGAAGGATTCCACCTCGGTTTGAGGAGTGTGAAATTTGCTTTAGAGAAGTTTTTCACTGTGGTTTTCTGGGCAGGGGGTGGGGTCGGGATGTGAATATCCAGTGAGATTAGTTTATCGTCTGATCTTGCCAATGAGGGATACACTTCTGGTCTGGAGCATAGAGTCCCCATGTTGGTGATGATCAGGTCCAGTATGTTTACCCCTCTTGTGGGAGTGGTAACAAGTTGTTCCATAGCATTTGAGTTTATACATTCTAGGAACATTTGGGCTAGGGTGTTGGAGCTAGAGTAATGCTCCCAGTCTATGTTTGGGTAGTTGAAGTCGTCCAATATAATGGTGTTTGGAGAGACCTTCATATTTTCCAGTGTTCTCAGGAAGGCCGAGTGGGGTTCCTGGGTTTGGGAGGGTGGTCTGCAGCAGGCTATAAACTGGAAGGCAGTTTTACCCACTCTTAGTTGCACATGGACAGTCTCTGATGCTTCATGCTGTGCCACCAACCTGGAGGTGTGGGTATCTTTGACGAATATTGATACTCCCACTCCTTTTGTGGTTCGGTCCAAGTTTTGAGGCCGAAAAGCATGGTATGAGGTATAACCTGGTAGTGCTGGGGTGCTCTCGGGAGCCTTGAACCAGGTTTCTGTTACTGCACAGATATCGATGTTCTCCATGCTAAGGAGAGTTTTGAGTGCGTGCATCTTGAGGTTTAGACTTCTGGCGTTGAGTAGCATTACTCTTAGTTTCTTATCCCTTGTGATACTTATGGAGGTGGGTTTGTCTTTTGAGCCTTGCCTAAAAAAAGGCACTATGGGGGAAGCAAGAGCCTTTGCTTCCCCCATATCCTCTATCCTCCCTCTCATTCACACACATATATTCTGTCTTAGTCCTGCTGACCTTCATTCCTCTTCTCTCTAGAGCATATCTCCATCTCTCCAGGGTCTCCTCCACCTGTTCCCTACTCTCACTACAGATCACAATGTCATCTGCAAACATCATAGTCCACGGGGACTCCTGTCTGATCTCGTCTGTCAACCTGTCCATCACCATTGCAAATAAGAAAGGGCTCAGAGCTGATCCTTGATGTAACCCCACCTCCACCTTAAACGCATCCGTCAGTCCCACCACAGACCTCACCGCTGTCACATTACCCTCGTACATATCCTGTACCACTCTTACATACTTTTCTGACACTCCTGACTTCCTCATACAATACCACAACTCCTCTCTAGGCACCCTGTCATATGCTTTCTCTAAGTCTACAAAAACAAAATGCAACTCCTTCCGACATTCTCTGTACTTCTCCATCAACACTCTCAGACAAAGATCGCATCTGTAGTGCTCCTTCCTGGCATGAAACCATACTGCTGATCACTAATCATCACATCCCTTCATAACCTTGCTTCCACTACTCTTTCCCATAACTTCATGCTGTGACTGATCAATTTTATCCCTCTGTAGTTACTACAGCTCTGCACATCACCCTTATTCTTAAAAATCTGTACCAAAACACTTTTTCTCCATTCCTCAGGCATCCTCTCACTTTCCAAGATTTCATTAAACAATCTGGTTAAAAACTCCACTGCCATTTCACCTAAACACCTCCATGCTTCCACAGGTATGTCATCGGGGCCAACAGCCTTTTCATTCTTCATTCTCTCCATAGCTATCCTTACTTCCTCCTTGCTAATCCATTGTACTTCATGATTCACTGTCCCTACATCATCCAACCTTCTCTCCCTCTCATTCTCTTCATTCATCAACCCCTCAAAGTACTCTTTCCATCTCCTCAACACACTCTCCTAGCTTGTGAGTATGTTTCCCTCATTATCCTTTATCACCTTTACCTGTTGCACATCTTTCCTAGCTCGGTCCCTCTGTCTAGCCAATTGGTACAGGTCCTTTTCTCCCTCCTTAGTGTCCAAACTTTCATACAACTCTTCATATGCCTTATCCTTAGCCTTCGCCACCTCTCTCTTTGCCATGCACCTCATCTCCTTATACTCCTGTCTACTTTCTTCATCTCTCTGACAATCCCACTTCTTTTTTGCCAACCTCTTTCTCTGTATACTCTCCTGTACTTCTTCATTCCACCACCATGTCTCCTTGTCATCCTTCCTCTGTCCAGATGTGCTACCAAGCACCTTTCTAGCCGTCTCCCTTACTAGCTCTGCTGTAGTTACCCAGCTATTTGGTAACTCTTCACTGACACCCAGTGCCTGCCTTAACTCATCCCTGAACTCCACCTCACAATTACCACCACTTGATCCTTGGTGCTGCCCTCACACTCCTCCTCTTCTTGATAACCGTCATCCTACAAACCACTATCCTATGCTGCCTAACAACACTTTCTCCGGTCACCACTTTAAAGTCTCCAATCTCCTTCAAACTGGCCCTCCTACATAAGATATAATCCACCTGTGTGCATCTTCCTCCACTCTTGTATGTCACCCTATGCTCCTCCCTCTTGTTAAAATACGTATTCACCCACAGCCATGTCCTCAACAGAAAAAAATGCATCCTCACTATACTGGAAAATTTTCACCTGGAAATTCTTGCACAGAGTGTTTGTTACACCTAACAAGGTTACAATTATGCATAAATCAAGCAGAATCAAATGCTGGAGATGTGATTCTGAGGTAACAGCTGATTGGATACATATGGTACATGAATGTGAGGTCATCTTCCCCTTTTTGGAAAGAAACTAATAATTTTATTCAAGTATTGTGGTCGGATAGATATAATATTTCTAAGTCATTGATTTTATTTAATTCTCTGATCCCTGAAATAATTCCAAGGGCTCAACTGCCTTTTCTTTGTTCTATTCTAGCAATAGCTAGGAAAGTAATAATCACGAACTGGAAGAGTAAAAATAACCCTCTTGTACTGAATTTCTTATGGCAAAAATTGTATGTAGCAGTGAGCTACATATGATTAGGATGAAAGTTTCTAATATTACACATGCATTTAAGTTGTGGCTAAAACTTAAAAGATTTTCTTGTAAAATATTAACTGTTATTAATTTGTATTACACTGATATATTACACAACTGTGGATTATGTCAATAGTTATTTGCCTGCTTTATTTTACTCTGTTTTTTCTTTATTAAAATAAAATAAAATATTTTTCAAAAAAGAAAATGTATTGTTTAAGAGTATGCAGCAGTTCATTTCTACTTTTTAAAGTAAAAAAAAAGTTAACAAAACAGGCTACCATGCTGCCACTGCCGCTATATGGAATGAACAGTTCAGGATGGTTTTGTGTAGTTGATGAGGCAGCTCAAACAGATGTACAGTAAGGTGTTGCTATCAACTGCAAGAATAAATGATAACTTTAGGTAATTTATGGAGATGAATAGGAATGAAGACATTACTTTTCTATACTTAATACATGTATTCATACAAAATCTTGAGCTTACTGGCCAAGACTGTGATTCAATAAAACATTTTACTTTGGTATAAGTAATGGGTATGTAGCAGCACTGATGGGTCACTCAGCTAGTGCAGGTGCCTAGAGTGCCTTTTGCTAGATTTGGCTACACGATTTTAATGTCCTTCTTCAGGAGTTAGTATGGTCAAAAATGATGATGGAATTTAAAAATGTGTGAAACAGGCAATTGTTTGATAACTAGAACCATTTACCGTGACTGGGCATAGTAGATAGGGTATAGAGCATAAAAAAGTGAAATATCACAAGTTCAAGCCCTACTCCTTCACAGTTCTACTTTCCCAAGTCCTTCAATCCTGAATACGCAGCTGAGTAAAAAAAAAAAAAAAAAGAAGAAATCACATTACCTGTCGGGATTGGATGCTTGTATAAAGGTTAAGGTTTTTATCACTCTGATGCAAGATACAGGGTTTGATTCTCACCTTTGAACAAATTATAGCTAGGTTTAAAATGGCCTGCCTGGTCATATCCTATGAACTATGAACTATTCTGTGGTGGATGTGTTGCAAATATACCTTCCAGCAGATCGATGGAGTATATATATTTTGGGGAAAATGTAAGCATACAGAGGACAGGACAGGAGTGATTAAAGTTATAATGGTGTTTTACAGAAGTAAAAAATTATTTTTTTTTATATAAAACAGTTGCCCTAATGTCAAATTTCCATACTTTATTATATGTTTCTGAAAAGATTTTGCACTCTTTTCTTTTACAGTACTTGATGTTCTAGGACTAATGCAGAAAAAAACCCTGTAAAAAGTAGAAAAAAAAACCTAGGTATCTTAAAATAAAATTTGTTGGGATATTTATAGACAGCTAAAACATATGCAGACAAATTTATGACAAAATAATCACAAAGAAGACTTCAACACCACAAGGCTGCATCCAGTCATGGCCTACTTATAATCTCTTGAGTTTGCTCTTGTTAACAGCTCCCTAACAGCTTACTTCTATGCATTTCTGCATGACTCTGGGATGCAAAGAGGTGAATCCCTGAATACAGCCAAAGTCTAAGTAGCAGCTCTGGCACTAGAACAGTCAAGCAGGTAAGACCATCAGGGAGAAATCAATGCTGTTTGGCCAAACCTGGGGGGGAGAGAATGGTGGTTCTGGTAAGCTGATCTTCATCAAAGGAGCAAAGAAAGTTTGTTTGTGTCTTTCGGCTTTTCCCGGTTAGGGGTCGCAACAGCGGAACTACGGTCCGCTAACGATTGGTAGTGGATTTTTACGTACCGGGTTACCAGCCCTGACGCACAACCTTCAATGAAGGCACGCCCCATTCACGTATGCCTCCACACAGAAGACACTCTAGTTGAGAATCGAACGGGACAACATCTTGCTACGAGGCGACAACGCTACCGCAGCACCACCACCACAGTACAAAGGAGCAAAGAAAGTAAGGCACTGAAATGACCAGGACAAGGGACATGTACTTAGTGCTCTCATAACCAGCAAAGTTAGCCCTCAGTGTGAGGCAGCAGCACAATCAGGCATACAGGAGACCCAGCAATGATCAGAGTTTGAACTCTTCTGCTGCATAGCATTTCACTGATTATACACCTTTTTCACTAGTAAGCATTTAGAAGGGAAAAGAAGGAAAGGAAAAATCATGTGCATGACTAAATTTAACACACAGTGAAACTAAACCTGCCGCAGACATGAAGGGTTGGTCTTTTCCTTTTTGATTATCTAGTCACAGTTATATTTTATTATCTCAAAATGTCATTTGTTTCAAAATTTCAAAATCTACACATTTGTTCGGTCTCCAGACTACACAACTGTGACAATTTTTAAGGCTGTGGCCATCATTTACTAAACAGCTTGTATACAAGAATGCAATCTATATATGCAAAATTCAGTAACATCTTTATTTACTGACAACACACTCGTATGTTAGCCAGAGCAGCAAGCTTCTAATGGTTCTTGATTGGAGAAGATACTATCTATATAACTCTTAGTTGTCATTCAATAGCAAGCATTGATTTCCCATACTGCTCTTTTTATACATGAAAGACCAGTCAAAATGCAACTAATAAAACTACTCTGATCAGATGACCTGGCAATGAGAAGAATATACACAAGTATTCATAAAAAGACAGAAATGGATCAGTGGCTGCCTCAACTAGATTTGTACATGAGATCATGTATATCATTCAGGAATTTGTTAAGTCATTGAAATACATTTGGGGGAAAAACAAGAGATTGATAAAGAAGGAAAAATCACATACAGATCAGTAGTTTTCTGCTTTTTGGTAACTGGAGAGCTCAGATGGTATCTTAAAATTATATCCACAGCCGTCTCATTAAGTAAGCTGCAAAACTAATTCCCAGTAATGCAGAGCTGGCAAAGAAAAAACTTTGTTTTCTGACAAATCGAGACACAGAAGAGAAAGAAAGAAAGAAAGAAAACCAGGGAAAACAGGACATTCACAACTAATTTTATTACTAACAATTATAAACTTATAAAATCAAAATTATATACAGAAGTTTTGTGGTATTGAAAAAAATGTAAATGCTCTTCATTCAAGTGTTTTTTCTCTGAGCTTTCCTCATGCTTGCCTCATACTCTCTTTCTCCCCCTCCCTCACTTTTTCCTTAAACTGGGACTAGCTAAGACTTTTACTTCATGCTTATTTTAAGGCTGTTTACAAAATATTCTTGCAAATGGGAAAGCATCCTGAGTTGCTTTTTTACATGAACAGGAACCTGAAGTCAATCCTAAAAAATCTTGGAATCTTCTGAAACCATTTTAGTAACTAAACAATACCTGGATTGACCCAAAGTATCACAACATAAACAGTGAGAAATGTATATAGAAAGAAAATAAACCACAAAAAGTTACCAGAAATCAAGAATAATTTTGAACGAAGTATCGTCTGTAGCAGACCATAACATACATGGAGGTGCATTACAGTTTTTCATGCTTTCTGTTGTTATAGCCTGAAATACAGTAAGTGTAATGGCATATACTGATGCTGCAGATATGTTACTACACAGTAGTTCTCGGTCACAGATGCTGTGTTTTATTATAAGGTCGAAGGACTTGTATAAGACAGAAGATGGAAGTTTTATGGCTTTTTTATACATTTTCCCTTTTCTCGAACTTTTAGCAACCTTCGAGACAGTACATTTAGAGGTTGTGAAATGGGGATGAGCTTCCAACACAGGGGGTGCAAGGGACACATCCACCATGTAAAATAATTTTTGCAGTGTTTTATGCTGCTTTGTGCTGCACTGCTGTAAGATTGTGATGTTTCATAAATCAGATATTTAGCTGCAGTGTTTTGCATCTCAGCTAAGAGAGATGCAATACATCCTATATAGAAATATCTTTGACCTCATATGTGGCACTAATCAGAATGATTTATTAATTCTGTTAGCCAGTGTCTGCCCTTAAAACAATTATGCAGTGCTTAGTATCAGGATTTAAAACTGGCAGCATCACATATTTCTCAGCTAATTTCTCTTTTTATCAAATACAGTGTACCATGAATACAAGAAAGAAAGAACAAACAATATTTATTATGCAGTGTAAACAAAATTAAAAGCCTGACACAATAAACAGAAATATAGCTAGGATACGTTTCTGAGCCATCAACAAGTTCTTTCTACAGGTGTCTACGTTCTTCTACACCAGTTCATTACCCTGTCATCTTTCAGTACAGAACAGTCCACTACAAATGAGTTTATCAAAACCAGGATGTCAAGCCAGTTGGTAGCATAGAGAAATAATGGGTTAAACTCCTGATTACATAACAGGTGATCTTAGTCAGAACAGTGACTTGGGAGCCTAGAAGATTTGGCAGGGAAAGACGGAAGTAAGCATCCACTGCCAGGTCACTCCCTCTGAGGACAGACAGGCAGTCCTGGCTTACCACATTCATAGCACTTAGCAGGAATGCTAAGTGTTCCACCCATGGAGCTCAAGCCTATGCTGTCATGTGCAAGCTGTTATGCAGAAGACAGTGGAAGCTGAGGGAGGGCTACAGAATAAATGAAGAATAGCTAGTCCTAAGCTAGAAGCAGGGAGATGACAGCTTATAAAATAATTAACAAGACAAATGATAAAGTCCACCCATCTATACTACTATAACTCTAGCAAGAGTTCCTTACATATGAATAAAACCCGACTCCACAGGTGATACAGTGTCTTCCACAGCACAAGTAAAGTGCTGCTTTATGAGGCACTCACCTTGACAATAACTCTGAGGACACATCACTATAGCAGTATATCATTACATTTAAGTTTACTCACCAGTACAGCTGCAATGATCTGACCACTCTTGACCTATCCTCAAAAGGATTACTGTTTTGTTAAGTATCTAACATAACTCTACTGTCCTACTGTGAGGAAGGACAATGCAGCAGTAAGTTATACCATTTGGGTAGAATCCTAAAAGTAGTAGATAACCACTAGGTGGTGGATGGCACAATCCCATGTAGCACACCCATGCCAAAACTTGTCCTACTCGTAAATTGAACTTCTTGCGCAAAGAGTTTAGTGGATGTTTGGACAGTGGTCTAATTTTAGTCTTTAATATGTCCAAAGAAAAACATTCTGAAAGATGTAGTTGCAGGTCTTACATACAGAGTTGGAGCAGGGTCTTACACTGTTCTAGTCATCATTACAAAAGGCAATACAATAGGCCAAGTAGTTGGGCAGTGCTTCTTCTGAAACAGGCACACAATCCTTCCCTTTCCTTTCCTTTCCAAAAGAAGAAAAAAATGCAGGCCATATTCCTTTCCAAAAGAAGACAAAATGCAGGCCATAGTTTTTTAAATAAGTCATCCTTGTGGTATACTATTACAACATAGATGTTCAGAGACAGTGGGATTTCAAATGTATCCCCATTAATTCAGTCAATAGAATGAAATACTCTTAAAGAGAAAGACTTGTTTTTAATTAAACCCTATCACTGTGTATACAAGTTTACACATTAAAGTTTCCAGTTCAAACATTCTTCTTCCAGAAGTGATGCCACCAAGGCAAAACAGATTCTGTGAAAGGTTAAGTGATATCTCCTGCACCTCCTGGTTAAACAGACACAAAGTCAACCATTTCAGAATGAAGCTCAAATCCCAAGAAAGTGATGCTTGTCTTTTTGGCGGTCTCAACTTCAAAACTCATTTAAGAACATTTCTGACAGAAAGCTTATCTGTTAAGTGAGAGAATGCAGGCATTCAGGCTAATGCAGCAGAAATAAGAATTTTACTGAAGACTGGGTTAGGATAGGTTAAAAGAGATTACTGAAAATGGTAACTATTTGAATCAGGCAACAAAAAGGCTCTTAATTTCTGTCGTCACTTATTCTAAAAAGTATTTCGCCTGAACGTGTGATTTTTAGAAATGGACCTTATAGTTTAATTTAAGACTTTCGGCACCTCTGATAAGAATACCTCATTCTTACTGACCTAAAACATGGGTTAAAGAGCCACCCTAATGCTTGATTAAGAATGTTTTGTCTAGAGGAAACAAAAAGCAGATGGTACTGAGCCCCATAACATTAGAAAACATGGTTGTTTTGCCAAGTTAGAGTTATCAGAATCCATTTTGCCCAGTCTAGTTCTCCTTAAAGAATGACTTTATCAATCACTGAAACTAAAAGAAAGGCATACATCAGTTCTTAATACCAGTGAAATAACAAGGCATGCATCATCAATACGTACTCGATACATTACAAAATACAATCTTAGAATTTGTGCATTCAAATTAACAGCAGTTAAATCCACTTCTGACAAACCTCAAAAAATCAAAATATGATGAAAGATTGAGACTGGCTGCCATGATAATGAATCAAAGACTCTCTCTCCCCTAACAAAGAATGAACGAGAAGGGAACAGCTCTCACTCACTGAGGAACAAATGGATCAATAGGTATCAATGAGGTGATGGTCAGCAGGCAGTGGGTTACCAAAAAAAATTTTAAAACACTGACCTTAAAAATCTCTTCATTTGAAAGGATACTTTGCTGTACTCTGGATATTATACCTAGATGCTAGATACAAAGAACAGTTTCTTGCAGAACAGAACCCAGTGTTTTTTTTAAACACTATGCATGAATAAGGCAGCTGCCTAGATTATAAACTTCTTTTAGTCTCAAGTGTGTAAACCTTACAGCTTATCAACTTGTAAAAAACTTTATCTCAAGCAGAAAGGCCAAAAGTCAAGAAAGCAAACTAAAAATGGGAACTGCTTACTATGAACTCAAGAAATTTCCTATGAAACTTTGAAATTAGGATGTAGAAGTAGGCATTCTACACATTCAGAGTCACAAGACCTTAAGAATTGAAGATTCAGTATAGACTTCACTTTTAAATTACCCCATAAGATCCGGTATCCCTATGTACCACTATAGAATACCCCTTCTAAGCTTTTTAAAAAAGATTCAAATTTTCCATATGGCACAACTTGCACCCCGCCGACATAAATAAACATACACACACACACACACACACACACACACACACACACGCAAGCACGCACACAATACTGCCCTTCTTCCTTTGAGTTTAGTTTCTCCAAGCCATAAGACCATGTAGTTGAAAGAGAAATCTTTTTAAACGAGACTATATCCTGGATTTCATTATTCCTATATATGAACTATGAGAAAGAAATGGTGGTTGAGGCATATCAGAAAGCCTGTCACAGAAACAGGGATGACCCCTTGGGTGCTTCTTCTTGTTTTAAAATTTGTACATGACCATAAAATTATGGATGTATTTCTTCTAAAATGGGGAAAACTGGGTCTCATTTTGTATTTTACAGTTATACTGAAACAAAAACTATATCTTATTTCTATCAGTTTCTACTGGGAACTTCCCCTGTGGTAAGTGCAATATTTTCCACTTGGTTATTAGTAAGTAAATATGTTGTTATACACACATCGAACTATCATATATAACATCTATATGCTAAAGCCTAAAAATGTAATCATTTCAACAGTCATATTCTACCCATTTTCTCCAGTCTACTATTCTTCAACAATCATATTCTACCTATTTTCTCCAATCTGCTACTCTGGTAGAATTAAGGCTCAGATATTCACTCCACCTTACCTTTTTCTCCCCTTACACTTCAGCTGCTCATATCTTCTCTCTCTCTGGTAAGACTAACTACAGGAAACTTTTTCTGTCTTGGTTTCAATAGACATGCAGTCTTGCATATTAAGCCCACCATTACCTACTTTTTTCATATTTCAAATATCCTCTCCCCCTTCCCAGTATTTCCATTTTATCATTTACTCCTCTCACTATAATTCTCACCTCAATCTCCACACCACTGTTCCCTACTCCCTCCTCTTCCCAATATCCCTTCTCAAATTTTTATATATTACTGTAAAATAATGACCTTATTTCATCATGATTTGCTTATGTTTGTGCAGCTATTATCTCAGTAAAAGGTGCTTCACTTACTATACACTACATAGTTACTATATATAAATTGGTTTATTTTTCTTTTTTGTAGATATTTCTCAGATTGTCAACAACTATATTTTAACAATTGGAGCTTTTCTCTACAGAAAAGCGAGCTATATTTGCTCAGTAGGACTATCCTGGTCAGCAAATGAAAATACGTAATTGTTATGTCAACAGTAAGGGATGTTTTCTTGTGAAACTTGAAGCTATTTATAACATTTTTTATCTGGACTCCTTTGCATGGCTAAAACAAGGCCATTACATGGGTAAAACAAGATCAATGTTTAAGCACAGTATGTAAGAATATAAAAGTGACATTAAGAAAAAATGGATAATACTGTTAGTACACATATATGGTCTTCATATGATGAAGACCTAAATAAGCTGAAAATGTTATATCTGAATCTGTTTCTTTAAACAACACTAAAATGGAGGGAGTCTATAAACATAATTTTATTAAAGAAAGAAGCCACATATATTTTAAAGTTTAATATTCCTTGCCCAAACAGGGTTAACAAAGAAAATAACTAGAAACTTTCAATTAGATAACAGTATGACTCTGTGTGTGTTTGTCTGTGTGTGTTTGTGTGTGTGTGTGTGTGTGTGTGTGTGTGTGTGTGTGTGTGTGTGTGTGTGTGTGTGTGTGTGTGTGTGTGTGTGCGCGTGTGCACGCGCTTTGGTAAACATACTAGTTAGTTTTTGTATCCCTTCTATGTTTGGTTAATTAACATTTTGAACTGTTTTGCATTTTTTATAAATTTGTTTAAGTCTGACAATTCTAATATAAGTTTTCTTTATTACACTTTATTTGGGACCAGGAAAAAAGTAGAGTGAGTATCTCTCCTTGTTCCTGCCGTTACCAACTCTACTGCCTATATATCCAGAAGGTTCTGAAGAAACAACATGGCAAAAGGAATATGATACTTTAGAGTAAAAAAGACTAAGAATGACAATGGTTTTCTACAAAACTCCCCACTGACAAACCATCTCTGCCTAAAAGATCTAATAATATAAGGTGCAACTGATCCACATAAAGAAAAAAAATATGTCTATTTGCATTACATACTATAGGACAGGGGACTAGTTGTGATAGACCTTGATCTCATAACTCTGTAGAAAAGGAATTATTCTGCTGAGATGAGGGAATGAACTACTATTTCTATTCCCTTCTGCCCCTCGAAGCCTGTCACTTCTTGATATTGCCTCTTGATATGAGCCCACGTTTGTCTGCTTTGCTTTCTATAAAATGGCCAGGTTCTAAAAGGCAGCTTCTACTATACTTAAGTAATAGGCTACAAAACATGTGTTTAACATTATGCACTGAGTTTTCATTCTCTACTAGGTGCTGCAGACCTTTCTCAGACACTGACACCAGAAGAAAAGAATCATCAAGCGTTGCATTCAAAATCATGTCAAGCAGAGCGCCTCCTTGACCCTCTTCAAAAGGAACCTTGACGATTGGATGGGAGATAGGAAATTCACCCCGGGGATCATGTCAGTCGCCCTGCTAGACAGGGATCCAGGGAAGTAAATATTGTGGGAAGAAATATTCAGGGAATTGTTATGGCTAGACTTGTATAGGCCCTACGGCCGATAGCCTAGTACCAACCTAAAGGTTGGGTTCTTGACACTGCATACTGTCCAATAGCTACACTAAAAGTGGCAGCTTGAAAAGAGACAATAAAGGTATTATAGTATTATTTAACCTTGCAGGATCTAGCTTTCTCTATAGTTCATGTCAGTTTTTAAATATTTTTTCTGATGGAAAAATTTGTAATCTCCTAACTACATTACCAAGATACTGTGTTCTTTGTCTTCTGGTACTAATCTTAGCACAATTTAGACACCTGACCTGTTATAAATCTCAGTGTTAAATGTAAATGTCTTGGACACTGGGTTCCTACACATGTAATTACACTGCTCACACACTATCTAAAATCTGTCAGGCTTCTTAGGAGCACTTGTCATATCCATGAATGAATCAGACTCATCGACCTTTACAATTTTATTTTAGTTACTATTTGGTGACTGAGTTTGTTCCATCAGGCAAGTGTCCTCTTTTCAGGTGGTATTCACACTTACTATGGGAAATTTGACCAGGACACAGCACCTCCTGTTACCTTTCTGGGGCAGAGGTGGCCCAGAGAAACAAGGGGGCAGAAGGAGAGAAAAGGAGATAATGGACTGGTGAGAGAAATGTAGGAGAAAGCAAATATCGAGACTGGAGAAAGTGTACACGATTCTGAAGAGATGTTTCAAAGAACTCTGTTTGATGGAGATAAAGTGGCAAATGACGGATGTAAAATTACAACTCCTCCAGTTGAGAGGGTTGCAGGATGACTTATTAAAGAAATGGAGGTGCAAAGTGAGCCATGAAGGAGATGGTTTCCGAGGGGACATTATGGAGAAAATGCAAAAGAAGGATGCAGAGGCAATCCTGAAGAATAGTGATGAGATGGTAAGAAAACATACAGAGAAAGTAAAAGAAGGCAAAATGGGGAGTAGCAGAAAAGAAGGCAGAAAAAATGAAAAAGGGAAATAAGTGGTAGGGATTCAAGGTAAAGAAGACAAAGAAGTGGACAGGCATGATGTGTGGGACAATGTAATAGCTGCTTTGGATGTAAAAACATGAGATAAAAGCATTTATTCTTATTAACAAAGAGACATTTTGTGACATTATATTTGAGATTGTTTTTTCAATGGAATTTGTTTTAGGAGAATTTGAAAAAAAGAAAGACTGCAAGCTATGGAATAAAAGCAGTTTTTCTTTTTGATACAAATACAAATGTGTTAAAAGCATTTAACAGGAAAACAAAAAAGAAAAATCATGTACAACTTCAAACAGAGGTGGAAAGAGAGACTTTGAAAATACATTTGAAAACTTTGTGTAAAGAAGTACTAAACAATCCAAAAGTTTGTTAAAAAGGGTTCATGGACTGGTGGATGGGATTGGAGTATTGTCTTAAAATATATACAGAAATAAAATTATACATATACCAAAGGTGATAAATGTGGATGGAAATAAGGGTAATGTAAAATACTGGGGACAACCCAAATTAATTTTTTTTTCTGGAAAGGAGGATCTTTCATAAACAACTGAGATAAAAAAAAAGTTATATTCGTGGGGAAATGGGACATATTGTAAAAATACAAACTGAAGTTCATAGGTTTATAGATATAGGTTCATATATTAGTACTAGGCTAACTGCCCTTGCTTGCCATTTTAAGCCTAGCAAATTATCCCTTGTGAGACTCAAACACCTTAACCATTAGGCCACCTTCCCAACCTGTTATAAATGTAACAAAACTGGACATTTATGGATGGAATGCAAAAATGAAAATAAGAGTAAGAAAAGAAAATTAGTAAAGTGAAGACATTTTAGAAGTAGTAAAATTAGAAGAAAAATTAAATGAGAAAAAATAATAGAGAGGACATAGAATAAGCTTCTTAAATAAGTGATGATGGAGACAGATTGGGAGGTAGTAAAAGAAAAAAAATCTATTGGTAAAAAGATAAAAAAAACATTTAAATGGATAAGTACAAAGGAAAAAAGAAAGGACATGGATGAAAAATAAGATATACACCTAATGATTGGGGGATGGTATAACAGTTAAGTGTTGGACTCACAGACAAAAGGTACAGTGTTTGCTTCTCACCTTTGGAAGGGAAACTGGCTAGGCCTAGAATGGCTTATTAAGAAAGCTATCCTAGAAATTAGCTACGAGCTTATGAAACCATGAATCAAAAGAAAAGGGGAAATCCCTCCACTCTTCCCTCATTAGGCCAATCATTGAGTACAATGCCCCATTTGGCATATACCTCACTAAACACCTGCATCACCTGGAGAGGCTGCAAAAGTACCTTACAAAGAGGATCCTAGGCCTTAAACATTTGTCCTATATGGACAGACTCAAAAAAACTCCAACTATTCTCTGTCTCATATCGTCTACTTAGAGGCGATCTCTACTTGACTTACAAAGCCATGTCTGACTGGCTCTGTTAGAAATGGTAGATCTAAAGAAATCCAAATCCCTCTGCACCACACGCTCCAGAGACCTCAAACGCATTACCACAATCAACAGAACATGCTGGAGGGACAGGTTCATAACCCAGAGACTGTGCATGCTATGGAACAGACTTCCCATACATGTCAAGCAAAGCACCTCACTGTCCCTCTTCAAGAGAAATCTTGATGAGTGGATGGAAAATAGAAAATTCACCCCAGGGATCACTCCAGTGGCTTTACTCGACAGAGGCACTGGGAACTATGGTCGGGTGGCACGATGCCAGGGTAGTCCTATGGGCTAGGCTTGTAAAGGCTCCAGGGCCATTAGCCTAGTACAGACCTATGAAAATTTTAGATTGCTTTCTATAAATGTAAATACTATTAAAAATATAGTAAGAAGGCTAGGGATTTTTGGAGTGGTGTAATACATGTGATGTAGATGTAATTATATTAGAAAGCACAAAATATTTAACAAATGAAAAATTGCAAACAGAGAAACTATGGGGGTAGATAATCTGGAATTTGGAAAATGAGAGAGATTCGACAATAGCTGTAGTCTGTAGAAATACAGTAAGTAAATATATCAGATGCAACTTTAGCAAAAAATGGGAAGATTAACCATTGTAGATTTAAAACCGAAAGAACATATATACAGTATTATAACTTTATATGCTTATAACGGCAAAGAAGGATAAAGCTTATTTCATCAGATTTTAGACCAAGTAGTAACAAATATGAATATTATAATAACAGGAGACTTTAATTGTGATTTAAGAGGGAAAATGTTGGAAACTATAAGATGTGGTAAGTTAAAACTTTGATATAAAAATTCATGGACTTAAAAAAGAAATATGCATATAACTGTACAGATTATTTTATAGTATCAGAAGGTTTCATTACAGGAGAAGGGGAGGTAGTTGAAACAGGATTATCTGATCGTCTTACAATATGGCTAGAGATAAAGGAAACAAGGAATATATAAAAAGGATAAACGAGAAAGCAGGCAATGAAGAAGGAAATAAATTGGTAATACAGTTATGGAAAGATCATATTACTATGAAAACATTTTATAAAATCTGGTCTGAATGATAGATGACATTTATGGAAAATACAAAAAATTTTTTTTACAGTTGCAATACGATGTAAGAAAAGTAGGGAAAGAAAAATGTAAAAGAACATATAAGAGTGCATTGAATGGTTTAGAATACATTGATAAAAAGTACTTTGACAAAGCAAAAGAATTATATAAAAGAAATCAAGAAAAAATACAAAGGTTGTTATATAAGCAAAGATATTTTTACAAGGAAGAAAGGAAGTATCAAGTTACTTAAGAAGATTAGCAAAGGAAGATGGTAGTATAATGACAGAAATAAAAGACTTAAAAGGAGAAATAGAAAGAACTCTGGGAAAGATTATGAATAGTGTATTGCAACATGTTCAAGAAATGTTTAAAGGAAAAATAGTGAAAAAAGCATGGAAAGTAAAAAAGCTAACAGGAAAGGAGAATAAAAAGAAAATGAGCTAGGTAAAGTATCAGGACAAGTAAACAGAGATTCAGCTGCAGGACCAGGGTATGAAATATATACAACTTTAAGGCACTGGCAAATAATACATTTTAAAGATTTTGAATGAATGGTTAAATGAAGGTTTTATGTATAAAGAATTATGTAGTGGAATACGTCAATTCATATGGAAGAAGGAAGATAGAAGACAATTAAAAAAAACTGGAGATCAATAGTACTAAATAATAATGATGAAATTACTAAAAAATAAATATGAAACTAAAATGGAAAATATTATTGTGCATGATGATATAAGTATAAAAGAAGAAGCAAAAATCATGACAGCAGACCTTAATAAGGCATTTGGACATGAAATCCTAAACATAATTAGACCAAATGAGTGAACAAATGGGGGTTGAGAAAAACTTCACAAACTAAAGAAAATAAATACATGACAATGACTGACAGCTTAGCGATACCAAACCAAACATGATTTAAGAGCTTTTGTTCCTTTAATATCACCAAACTTCATCAGAAACAATCTTTTTCTTAAATACCCTCCCCAAGGTGACACAATAGATGGTTATCCAATGACAAAAAACAATTCATGAATATTCAGTTCTTGAGATGTTTTAAATGTCAAAACAAATAAAATAACACTAAGTATTTGAAAATACTTAAACATTCAGTTAAAATATAAAAAATAAGGATAAAACTAACAAATTAAATAGCACACAATTCAAAACAAACTTCTTTTCAAGACACATTTGATGTTGACATTTTCATTCAGTCCAGGTTTCTTACCTGCCCTTAGTAAAATTTACCATTTAAGTTTTCTACATTTTAGTTCATTGTTACAACTGTTAATGTAAAAAATATCATCAACATCTTCCAATACAAAAAAGTAAACTTCCTAAAGACAGAACAAGAGAACTGTGTTTACCCAGGGTGTTAGTGTAGTCTTTGTTTTTAATAGTGTTATTGTGTTCTGAAATCCTTTGATATAACTTTCTGAAGGTTTTGCCTACATAATAATGATCACAGTCATAGCATCTAGCTAAATAAATGAGACCCTCAGATTTAAAATCATACCGTTTTTTAGCTGTGATATTCATATCCAAATGCTTAAAATAAACACTGAGAGGCATCAATGAATCCACATTGTTTACAATTCAAACAAGGAAATGTGACTACTTGCTTTTCATTCAATCTAATATTATGTGTGCTGTGTCTTTCCAAAAGTTTCTTCAAATTACCATTGCTTTTATAGACAAATTTGGGCTTATTGCCAATAACCTCTGCTAAATCTGGATTTCCTAAAATAACATTCCAATTATTTGTCATTTCTTCTCAAATCTCCACATTGTCTACAGTCACAGGTACAGAGAAATCACTGTAATAATGAAAATAATATAAGTGAGAAAGATAGGAAATTATGTATGTCAGCATACAGTAATAATAAAGTAAAAATACTGCTGAATAGCCCGTGAAGACAAGCACTTCATAAGAATAATAGGATGTCCAATGAGTTTTATACTCTTTGCATTAGTTATGAATTTGATAGTATGTGAAATAAATTACAAAATGGAGGATATGTGGTATATAATACCTGAAGGGTTAAGAATTCCAGTTCTGTTAACATTTGCACATGATATTACAATAATTACAAAAAAAATTTGAATAAAAATAACATTTTGCACAAATAAGTGTGTAGAAGTGATAGGGATGACATTAAACATGGAAAAGTAAAGATAGAGCTGATTCAGTAAAGACAGCAGGTATATATTTGACAATGAATGAAATTTCTGTGTTAGAAATAAAACAAACCTGTCTCTCCTGGTGAACATATTAATCATCATTTAGAAAAAAAATCAGTATTGATGGGAAAAACAGCATACGTAACAAGTGTATTTATGTTGCCAACAGTATTTGAAAAGAAATTATTGCAGATATTTTTTTTCATTTATATGGGGTTCTAGATTAAACCCAGTAAAAGGGGAGTTTTGTGTGTAAATAAAAGGAAGGAGGTTTGAGGGTAATTAACCCAATGTTAAAGTGGATAAATGAAAAAGATGATAGATTAATAAAATTGTATAAATATAAGTACAATAATTTTTTAGGATATGGTAAAAAAAAAAGTGTACAAGAGAAAAACAGTATATACATGAAGAAATAAAATGTTACCAAGAAAAAATATTTCTGGAAAATGAAAACTGAAAATATAGAAAAAGATAGAAAAGTATGGTACAAGAATATAATGATAAAACACTACTATGAAAAACCACTGGAAAATCTGACAGAAGAAAAAAAATAAAATTATAAAAATAAGAAGCAAAAGGTATAATCAGAAAGTAGAATGTCAAGATTTTTTTGTGGAGACTGGTAATAGATAAATCACAAGTAAAAGGAAATATCCCATATAAAAAAGTGACAGAATATGCTTACATTGTCAAGAAGAAGAAACTACGGAACATGTGTTTTGTACTGTAAAAAGAGTAAAAAAAAAAAAAAGGTAAAGAAAAAATTTTCACAGATTTAAAATAAGTGGATAAAATAAACACGGATATAAGCAGAAACAACAAAAGGAACAGTTGGCACCACAGGAAAATCTGTGTTGTTGAGCAAAAAGTAAAAAGATATAATCGTATAAGTACAAAGCTCAAGAACACAACCACGCAGATAGTTGTAAAGAGCATGCAAAATGTCTTTTCAGACTGAGCATAAACAGTATATCCAATGCAAAGTAATAGGCTGCTACAATGACTTCTTGGTATAAAACAGTTCTTTTATTGACAGATATCTGGTAAGCGCTTTCGCCAAGGTGGCTTCCTCAAACTAAGAAGATACAACTCAATTCAATACACACCTTATATAGATATATATAAACACCTTCAATTGCATTTTAAATTGCTAAATGACATCATAATTGATTAATGCACAAACTAATTAAATAATGAATATTTTTATTTAATTAAATCAAAATATTTCATGAATTCATGTAGATAAGCACTAATAATGTATGACAGTAAAAGCACAAAATTTAAAATATTGGACAATAATAGCCCATCTTTAAGTAAAATATCTGAAAAAATTATTACAAATTACTTATTATTATTCTTGAGGGCTGGTTTTATAGGGATTTTATCATTAAGAGAAGCAAGGCACGCACGGTGGACTGTGGTGCACGGTCCAAACCAATAAATCCAAAACCAAGAGGGACCAGCACACACGACAGCAGAAATAAGATATAAATTGAATTTTATTTGGAGGTAGCTGAAAAGCTGCCTGCCGTAAAAAATAACAAATGGAACGATTAATAGACAGTGTTTCTCGGTTCGAAAAACACTTGCTAGAACAGAAGAAACACAAACTCCAAAGAGACATATATGATTTTTCCCATGGCCAAGTCTTAACTTGGCCTAGGAATAGCACCAATAATAGGCAAGTTAATAATGGAAATAGTAATGGTTTACCAGCAGTAACAGTTCTGAATCCTATAGGTGCTAACTTTGTAAATAATAGTAGAAATTCATTAGATAACTTAACTGTACAAAATGTTGATAATGCTGTTAATAATAGTGATACCGTTATGAGGTCTGATACACACAACACTGAGAATTCAATTACTGCTGCAGTTGATGAGAATTTGGATTTAGAGCCAAATATAGACGCTATTAATATTAATAATGCTACTACAGAGACACGCAGCAGTGGTGTTAGCTGCACTGAACTTGTACAAGACAGCAGGCATAATTCTGAGTTACCTGCTGCTCATACATCCTCAGATAATTAACCAGTTGTTCGTAGAAAAACTACTACACATTCTAGTAATCCTAGCAATAGTCAATATCCTGCTCCTTTCCCAATTACCATGGGGAAGAAATCGTTCTATGAGCAGGGGATGGCAAAAAAGAAAAGCCCAAGGGGGGGGAGTTGAAAGAACCCACCCTGAAGAAAATGTGGGAGAAAATGACAATAACTTAGTTTGAAATCTCTCACATAGACCTTTAGATAAATATGAGTTAGAAGTTTTGAATAAGGGCCTTTCTTTTATACCTACCACTAACGGTAATATGATAGATACCATCTTAGATATTAAACTGTTTGCTCGCAATATACAGTTAAAGTTGTTGTTTAATAACGAGGTCAGTAATATCCAACCATTACTATTTCGTAAACCCAATGTTTTTGTACCCAATTTTCATCCCTTAGTGGATGTTTTTTGTAAATTGGTCGAAGGTGATATTTATATTACTTCCAACAAGTCATATGCTAATTCTAGGAAAAATAATTTTTTAGGCAGAAAAAGGTTTTGAATAATCTTAAGAATGATAGGAACATTTCAATTAGACCAGCCGATAAAGGTGGACCTGTGGTGGTGTTAGATAGGGATGACTGTAATTTTTATATGAAGGAAATGTTGGGTGACATGACATTTTATTCACTTATAACCATACAAGATGTCCATGAACACGTCTCAAGGGTATATAATACACTGGATGATTTGAATAGAAGTGGGATAATTACAACAGAAATGTTTGACTTTTTATGGGTAGAGAATCCTTTAATTCCTACCATTCAAGGTTTGCCAAAAGTTCATAAAGATCACATACATCCACCAATGAGACCTACTGTAGCAGGTAGAGGTCGGGTCACTGAACCCCTATCAGCATACATAGAGAAAATGCTGAGACCAGTGGTAGATTTGAATCCCTTCATTCTCAGAGATTCTAAACAATTTTTATTGGATCTTTATAAGGAAACAACAAGTACACCAGATCATCTTCCCTACCTATTAGTCACCTTAGATGTCAAGTCCCTCTTCACTATCATCCCCAATCAGCAGTGTATAGATAGTATCCATCAGTACCTAACACATTACACCGACATTTTAGATTCCAAGATAGATCTTATCTGCCTCTTACTGGAAACGGTGTTGGAGAATAATATTTTTCTCTTTGACAATGAATTATATTTACAGAGGGATGGCGTAGCTATGGGCACATCCTGTGCCTATAGCTATGCCAACCTAGTTATGGCTATTTGGGAGAAACAGAAACTGTTTCTTTTACCTCGCTATAAGAAGCATATCATTTTTTACAGACGTTTTGTTGATGACTTGCTTCTTCTTTGGACAGGTAGAGAAGGTGATTTAAGCAGTTTTTTTGAAGAAATAAATTCACTTACAAACTTCTTTAAATTTACCATGACAGTTTCATCAAGAAGTATGCCTTTTTTAGATGTTTTCATTGAACGCCTAAGTAAAGGCAAATTAAATACAGGCGTATACAGGAAACCTTGCTATAAAAATACATTGTTACACAGAGAAAGCATGCACCCTAGATATGTTTTTACAAACATTATTAAAGGCCAGGCTATTCGAGCATCTAGACTAAATCCTATGCAAGTTAGCTATGAAACAGAGCTAGAAGGCCTCTATGACAGGTTTTTAACAAGGAAGTACAGAGTAGATGAAATTTCGACAGGTTTTCAGAATATAGAGCATCTTAGGTCAGATAGAGCGTGCCATTACTTTTCGGAACAAGGCATTGAGAAGTACATTACAAAATATAACCCTATCAACACCAATGCACCTTTGCGGAAAATCTCATTATTTTATACTTATGATTTTCATCAAATAAGAGATATCATATGTAAGCACTGGAATGTATTAACTGTTGATCCTAGTATCAAAGTAATTGTGGGTGAACAACCTCAGTTCTTATTTAAAAATAAGAAAAATTTACACAGATTTCTATGTTACACAAACACTATGTTCTCTAATGACAATAATAAGTATTTAGGTACAAATCCTTGTAATAAATGACATTTTTGTTCTTATATATGTGATTTTAATATGTTTGTTCATCCTAATACGTCCCATTTTTTTAGCTTTGATGTTACTGCCAATTGCAATACTGAACATGTTGTCTACCTTGCTCTATGTTCATCTTGCCCTGCCTTCTATGTCGGTAAAACCGACAGAAGGCTTAGGGACAGAGTGAGAGAACACTTATATCAAATTCGTGTTCGATCTAATACAAATGCTCTCTCTAAACATATATTAGCAACCAATAGTTCACATATATTTAAGTTCCTGGTTTTTATATACTAATATACCTAGCTTGAGGGAAGGTGATGTAAGAAACTTCACCGAAATAAATGAAACTAATTGGATCATTGGGATTCAGGCACATATTTATCCTGGCCTTAATGATAAGATCAATATAAAACCAGCCCTCAAGAATAGGAGACTTCTTATTAAATAATTTTTAATAATTTTTCAGATATTTTACTTAAAGATGGGCTGCTATTGTCCAATATTTTAAATTGTGTGCTTTTACTATCATACAGTATTAGTGCTTATCTACATGAATTCATGAAATAGTTTGGTTTAATTAAATAACAATATTCGTTATTTAATTAGTTTGTGCATTAATCAATTATGATGTCATTTAGCAATTTAAAATGTAATTGAAGGTGTTTTTATATATCTATACAAGGTGTGCACTGAATTGAGTTGTATCTTCTTGGTTTGAGGAAGCCACCTTGGCGAAAGCGCTTACCAGATATCTGTCAATAAAAGAACTGTTTTATACTAAGAAAACATGGATATGATTAAATATGGATATTAGAAAAATAGAAGTAAAGAATATGTTAAAAGAATAAACAAAGTTATTTTTTGTTATATGGGTTCTGTGGAATCAAAGACTATATGAAATTACGTTTGGTAAATGGAATTTCTCTCTCTCTATATATTATATATATATATAGATAGATATATTTTTTAACAAGGAGCATGCTTATTAAATTATTACTTATGACACAGGCAATTATACATTTATATTCATGAAAACAAAGCATACTGACACAGTCCCATTTGCAAGGATTTTACTTCACAGACTGTATTAACACAATTTTAGTTGCAAACATTATACATCAATTATAATCTACCCAATCATTGTCAAACATTACATAGCTCATTCAAATCCTGCCTTCTTTTAAATCTCATTGTCCCCTATACGTATTGTTCCCACAGTTCCCATTATCCTGTGTAATTTGCTCTTACCCTTTTCTAAATATCCCAATTCAAGTTGTTTTATCTCTGTTACTATATTCACTACTTCTAGTGCAGTTGGTTTTGACTTTGATTTTTATTTTCTAGTAATTGCTTTTTTGGCAGCCATCATAATTAAACTAGCAAGGCCTTACTATGTCAAGGTAATTCTCATTCTGTATCATAACTCAGAAAAATTATTTCCTTAGTTACACCAATTTGCTCACCCATTATCTCTGACAGAGCAGTTTGCAGGGAATCTTTAAAGTTTGCCAACTCATTATACTCCCAGAAAATATGCTTCCAATTACCCCTTTCTTCCCCATCACACCTCCAACATTTGCTGTCTACCTGAGGAAAAATTCTCTGAAGTCTGCTTCAGGTATAAAAACATCAATGTATAAATTACTAAGCAAAAAAATCCTAAATCTTCTAGATTTTGTTGCATATTTGTCAGAGAAACATGGATCCCTCTATTGTTTCTTTGTGAATCACTTATCCAATCTCTCTTCCCAATCCTTTCTAACCTCCTCTGACTGACTCTTACAGTTATCATGCAATATTTTTGTATGCTCTACTAATTACTCCTTTTTTACCAGCAGCTTCTGCTCTACATTCTACTAAAAACTCTACCAGCGCTGCTCTTTCATTTAGGAGATTTTAGCAATAATATTAAGTAAAATCAGATGGTGGTTATGGAAAAAACAGCGGTGGTCTAATAAGGATGAAAATTTTCTATGACTGCAAAGGAAATTATGAATATGCATAAAAATATATATTGTATATCTATACATTTGTAAATATGTAAAATGTGTTGTAAAAAGAACTCTTTGTATATAAAAGAAAGACCCCTACTCTTTGAAGGAGAAGATGCCAGAGTGCTGCTACTTTATGTTCTGAAAATTCCAAGATGAAGGTACAGCACAGATGGAAAGAGAAGTTTTAGAAAACTTACTGAAGGCAGGAGAAGGAGAACTAGACAAAACAACTGCTGCAGAGTTGGAACCTGAAGGATTGGAGACACAAGTGCAGCTAATCAGACACAGCCAAAGCAAGAAGATGAACTGCTATGCAGAAACATTATGGAGAGAGTATTACAGGAGGAAGAAAGTCAGAGGTTGGAACCAGAAGCAACAGCTGGTGAAGGGAAAACAATGGAGGTATTCAAGGCTGGTGGAGTAGCGGGTTTCAAGGGGTCCCCCTGCAGCGCGTTTTTTTGCTACTGGAAAGAAGTTATACACGTGCAGCAAGACAAGGAAGAATAGAAGAAAGAGTGAGATAGAACAAAGAGTTGCAGTTTTTCAACAGCCACAGAGAAGACGGCCAGTGGTAAGAATAACAAATAAAAATGTCAGTGTGAACAGGTATGACATTATGGTTAGTATTATTTTATCACTGTGGTTTGATATTAAAGACAGTTGGGACCTGAACATTTTTATGAAGTGATATTATGACTGAGACTGAAAAAAGAAATACAGCAGCAGCACCATGGAAAGACTATATTTCAGAGCTTGGCACTACAACTTAAAGAAAATAAATGCTCATTTTAGGACTTCAAATATGGAGGTGTATGAGTTAAAAAAAAGACGTTATGTACTTACCATAACATTCCATCTGTGTTGTCTATTTTCATTCTTCCTCAATTGATGGGTTCGGATCCAATCCTTTGGATCCGACTCATATGTTGCTAAAGCTCATTGTGAACAAAAACTCTCAAGCTTCTCCCTTACCCATAATGCAGCAACCCTAAGTTACCTCAGATCTTGTTTACTGATTTTTGTCAGAAAGGAACTATTTACTATGCACAGATAAAGGAAGGTGAAAAATTGCATGCAGTCAATGCACAAAAAGACTATGGGCCAGATTCAATAAAGCCTACACTAAGTGTACACTTAGTACACTTACTGTAACTTACTGTAATTTTTCTGAGCGACTAGAAAGCACAAAAAATGTGGTAAGAATTTTATTGAATACATATCATGTACACTTACGTGTACACAGTGTAGGCTTTACTGAATCTGGCCCTATATCTGGTGCTCAATACAAAGGATAGTGATATCCCCTAAAAAGCTCATTCTTCCAGAAGTTTTCCAAGATAGGGTTTGGTGGGTGGGGAGTTGAGGAAGAATGAAAATGGAAAACATAGATTGAATGTTATGGTAAGTACATTAACTTATCTGATGATGTTGTCAATTTTCATTCTATCCTCAACTGATGGGACAGAGTCCCTAGCTACCTAAAATCCCAGGTGGATTCAAGGAGGGATGTTCCTGAGCACAGTTGAACCAAATGATGATCTTACCTCTGCAGACCAGATCCAATTTGTAATTAGTAACAAAGGTATGGGAAGTAGCCTAAGTAGCAGCTGTGAATATGTCGTCCATGGGCATCCTGGAAAGAAAAACTGAAGACATTGCCATGGATCTATCAAGTTGAATGAGCTCATACTGGTTGAGGTAAGGTAATACCCATTTCTTTTTATAAATAAATGAGATACAATGAGTTCGCCATCTACCTAAAGTTATTCTGGCAACTTTTTTCCCCCAATTTCAAGTCTGCAAAGGAAACAAACACTTGGCCTGTTTTTCTTATGCCTTTTGTTCTATGCTGGTAAAAATGTAATTGACTGTGAACATCCAGTAAATCCAGTAAATGTAACATGTACTCGTCTTTATTAGTAAATCTGGGGAAGAAAACTGGCAGATTAATGGACTGATTGATACTGGATTCTGACATAATCTTGGGAAGAAAGGATGCACTGGTTTGTAATGTAACACTATCCTTATGAAAAAGCAAGTAAGGAGGTTTTCAAGACAATGCTTGAATTTCTGAAATTCATCTAACAGATGTAATGGCTACTAGAAAAAATGTTTTCCAAGTAAGATATTTAAGGTCATACTTAGCTGCTGGTTCAAAGGGGGAATGTGTAAGTGCTTGCAGTACCAGACTGAGGTCCCATGGGGGAGAAGGTTCTTTAAAAGGAGGTTTTAAAAGTAGAGTGCCTTGCAAGAAAGCTCTGCACAAATTATGAGAGGCTTCTGAGGAACCTTCATATCCAATGTGAAAGTTTGATATTGCTGCTAACTGAACTTTTAACAGTTGAGGAACTACCTCCTTTTTTAAAAAGTAGGGCCAAAAACTCAACGATGTTATGTATCAGAGCTGAAAAAGGTTCATCCTGATTCTGATGTGCCTAGTACACAAATCTTTTCCATTAGCTGGAATAGAGTTTACATGTTAAAGGTTTATGTGAAGATAAAAGTACATGTCACAGAGGGGAAGACAGCATAGGTTGTCTGACTATTAATAGAATTGGAGAATCCAGGCCATCAGCCTGAGTTTTGATATGTCTGCATAGATCATGCATCGCAGGTGAGACAGGAGGTTTGGAGTCTGATCCAGAGCCTAAGGTTGGTGAAGTAAGTGAGGCCAAAGGAAGGGGAACTAAATCTGTTAAGGCCAGTAAGGTGCAATGAGGATGACTTTGCTCTTCAACGTGGCAGCTTTCAGTTGCAATTTTGGAATTAGGATTGGTGGAGAGGTCTACAGTAGATCGGGGGGGGGGGGGTCAATCGTGAAGAACAGCATTCCTCTGTGATTCCCCCCGTAGGGGGATTAGGGCAAAGCAGCTGATGCATTTGTTGTTTAGGGGAGAAGCAAAAAAATCGCAGCAAGGCTGGCCCCACTGACAAAAAATAATTTCCATCATGTTCATGTTGAGATACCACTTGTGAGGTAGAAGAATACACCTGCTCAGCATGTCTGCTATCACACCGGACTTCCCTGGAATGTGCATTACTATGGGAAAGCAGTTGGATGAGATCACCCATTGCCACCACTTTGAGCAATTCTCAAAACAAGATCTGGTCCCACCTTGTTTGTTGATGTACCAAACGTCTGACATATTGTCCGTTTGAACTGCAGTCATCCCAGAAGGGAGAACACTCTGAAGGGCCTGCAAAGCTAAAAGCACTTCACTCATCTCTAGGACACTGATATGCGAATTGGCCTCTTCAGGGCACCAAGTGCCTTGGACTGCTTTCCCCAGAAATTGTTCCCCACCCCAAATGGGAAACGTCCATGGTCACTATGGCCTTGGGTTGAATGGGAACGAACTAACAGCCTTGCAGAAACTGATCTGACTGAATCCACCACCTCAGATCTCTCTTGCTTATGTGAGTTATTTGTATCAGAGTTGACATGGTTTGATAAAGTATTGGCTGTTGTGCTGATAGCATCCACTGTAGAACCTCAAGTAAAATCTGGCTAAAGGTGTTAGCATCATTGCCACTGACATTGATCCTAGAGCTTGAAGCACCAAGTGAGCTGAAGTCTTGATACTGCAGATTATTTTTCTGACTTGAAATCTTATGGTATGCACCCTTGAGAGAGGCAGTGAAGCTATCATTGACATTGTGTTGAAAAGTGCTCATATGAATTCCAACTTCTGAGATGGTTCCAGTTGAGATTTGTCGTAGTTTATGGTTATCTCCAGATGAGAACACATCTGGAGTACCTGATCTCTTGCCCTTATTAACTGTTACCCTGTCAGGGCGGTAATGAGCCAATCATCTAGATATGGAACACCAATAATCCTTGGAGTCTCAAGTGAGCTGCTACTACTGCCATACTTTTGGTGAACACCATGGGGGCTGTGGTGAGACCTAAGGGCAGAACTATGAATTGGTAATGACTGGCTCCCAGCTGGAAGCATAAGTAACTTCTGGATCATCTGTTCATATTTATGTGATAGTACATACCCTAAAGGTCTAACAGGCACATCCAGTCATCCTTGCCCAGAAAAGGGAGACTGGACTGAACTGTGACCATCCAAAACTTGGTGCATTAAACTGACGTGTTTAAGTTGCTGAGCTCCAACATTGGTCTCTAGTTCCCTGTTTTTTTTTGGCACTAAAAAGAACCTTGAGTAAGTTCCGGATTTTATCTGGTCTGGCGGGACCTCTTGGCTGACTTTTTTCTAGAAGCTTTTGCATTTGAATTGCTGCCTGTTTTCTCTGAGTGGGTCGAACATCGGGGATTTTTCTTGAGAGTGGCGGAGGAAGGGATAAGGGTATTATATAACCTCTGGAAATAATCCTCTGCACCCTAGTATCTTTTATGTCCAGGCAGGCTCTCTGGTGCAAGGATAATCAACTCCCGATTGCCTTCAGAGGTGGACAAAAGGTCTGTCACAGAAAGAATCTCTGGACACCTGTTTTTGTGAGCCATCTCTGCCATTGGGGCAGCATCGACCATTGGCGTTCCCTACATGTGTCCTGGAAAGGACCCTTGGATTTCTTGAACCACATTTTCTGACCACCTCATTGATTCCTAGAAAGGATCTTTGAGGGGGACAAAAAATATACAACCATGGCAGATAGGGTCTTTCCATCCTTCTCACACCTGGATAATGTGCCCTTCACCTTGGGACCAACAAAGAAGTGCTGTCAAAAAGAGCATTAATGAACGAAGACTTGAGGGGCTCCGAAACAATTACATAAGTGCATCCAGGCACATCTCCTAATGGAAATGCCTGAACCCACTTCCCTTGAAGTTCCTTCTGCTACATGCGAAATCAGTCTCATAGAAGAATTTGAAATAGATTGCAGGGTAGCTACTGAGCAGTCATGGATGACTGGACCTCTGCAGAAGAGGATCCTGAGAGGGTATTTGATAGTTCCGTAATCAAATCCTTCTGTAATCTTATAGAATGTGCCAAATAATTTAGTGGCATTAAGGCGAAGGTTGCCGAAGCACAAACCCCAAACCTGTCCATCACCCTAGACTCCCTGTTACGGGTATGAACAGCGGAACTCTCCTCAGCAAGTTCTTTTTTGTTTCTGCTGCCATGACCATGGCATCAACAGGCACCCCTTTACCACAAAACTGCTTATCCAAAGGTGGTGCCATAATCTTGTCCTGTCTCCTAGGTACAAGTTCAACTCTGTCGGGTTCCTTCCTCGTCCACCGAGAGAATAACTCAATAAGCTCATCGATGGGAAGAGTAACCCAGGGGGTAGACGGGCCAGTACTGAAAACCTCCAGGAATACAGACTCCTCAGATAAAGGGTTGCTGGGCATCCAGCCACCTCTCTGTTTTAGGATGTCAAGGATGTCTCCAAACGAGAAGTCTTCAGGAGGTGACCGTTGGGATCATTCACCTTCACTGAAGTCTGTATTTTCAGTGATCAACTCTTCTGGGGAGTCCAAGTGCTTCCTCTTACATATCTTCTTCTGAGAGACCTCCTCAGTGAGATGTTCTGGAGAGGTATCGGAAGAAATTGAGATACCCTGTTGGGATGCCTGGCTGTCTGACACTGGCTGATCCCAGTGGTAAAGAGTGATGAGGCTCTGAACACAGAGACATTAAGGTAGAAAGCGTAAGATCAGACGGGGTTGGATCCGTTCATTCTGCTGAGGTAGAGAAAACCCTTTTCACAGCCTTGAAGGCAGACTGCTCCAGAAAAAGAAAAGATCTTGGGTGCGAAAAGACATGCTTTTGGACTGCTGTCCTCTCCCGCTCAAAAAGCAATCTCCCCGAGGTGGAAGCCGGAGCAGAGCTATCCAATGCCAAGGCTCTGAGGCACAGAGACAGCTCTGACAACTTTGGAGCTGACTCCAACACCTTGGATCTGACAGGGAAGCCCCGGCTCCAAGAGTTCTCCAGATCCAACTGAATTGGAGCAGTCAGAGTAATCTTCAGATCCAAAGACATTGCTATCTTGAGATCGAGCCAAACAGAGCCGGATGGTTTGGATCCAGGTCCTCTGAGACAGTAAAAGGAGTCAGAGGAGGAACTAGTAGTGGGGGTTGTAGTGGAAGAATAGACCTCCTGACCCAAAGGGGTAGGAGCCAATAAGACTCCCATCTGATTCTGCGCTGACAAGATCTTCTGCACCACTCTTTCAACATCTTCCTCCATCAAACTTCTGGAAGAGCGAGTGAAAACAACAGATGGAGACCTGAGTCTGTGATACTCCAAAAAAGGCAAAGGCACCACCGGATCCACAGAAGGTGGGTATCTTGTTCTGGGTAAGTGAATGACACCTGAGACAGTAGGACTGGAAGTGGTCTGATCGGATACCTTTTTTGTTAGATCCGAGGAAATCAGGTCCACCAATTATTTCTTTTTCGGATCTGAGGGTGAGGTCGGATCCATCTTGTCTGTTCTATTGATTGCCTCCAAAACTGTGGAGGATGTAGAAGGCTTCAGACAAGAAGTTTTGGATTTTGTTTACCTAGAGAACAATCTCCCAAATCTAAAGCCTTTCCAAAGACAGAAGGTAATAAACCATTTAGGATAAGTTTTTTTTGCTCTACAAGCACCCTGGGATTAAATCCATGGCATATGGAACAATCTACCTGCAAGTGTAAAGGTCCAAGGCAGTAAACACAAAGTGTGGGCATCAGAGATAAGCTTAAGCCCACATTTAACACACTTTTTGAAACCAGCGGCACCTTTTTCTTTATCACAACAGAAAATCACTTTAAAAAAAAAAAAAAGACTTTTTGTTTAGAAATTGTAAAATGCACAGGGAAATGGTACCAACTATGGTAGCAATAGACTACACCATGTGTAGAACAGAAAATTACTAGCAATAGTAATTTAGAAGTACACAATGTACGGAGAATGAAAGATAAAGTTAACTAACTATCGTAACTGTAAAGAAATAATACAAGAAAGGTAAGAGATAGTAGAAATATTAGGAAATGGAGAATTTTATAAGATAACAATAAACACTTATCTCAACAGATCGAGAGGTATGGTAAACCATGTCTTTTGATGAAAGCAGCAAATGAGATCTAAGGTAATGGGGGTTGGTGCATTATGGGTAAGCGAGAAGCTTGAGAGTTTTTGGTTACCATAAGCTTTAGCAATGGCAGAGTTGGATCCAAAGGACTGGATCCAAACCCATTAGTTGAGGACAGAATGAAAACTGACAACAGATCTGTTTTTTTTCATGAAATTAAAAAAAATGCGATGAAAAAATGTACGACTGTGGGTTAGGAAGCATGGGTAACAACGGATGTTACGGATGTGAAATTTCAACATATTTTAAATACAGTTCCATAACTGCAGTTTCTATAGACTTTCTACACTAAATCCTTCACTTCACAGGTATTCCATAACTGCAGTTTCTATTTGTTTAACTTCTACCTTACTAATCTCTTGTTCGACATTCTCCTTTGTGGGTTTTTTTGTATTGTAAAATTTTCCATATCTGGGTGCCTTTGGCCTGTATTTCTCTTCAAATATCTTTGCAGCTTTTTATATTGATTAGTTTGGCATTCTCTTTTGCATAAATATTGCATGAAATCAGACCTCTTTTTCCCTTTCCCTTTTTTTTATACCTATCAAAAATCTCTAGATTTTCCTCTGTGCTTCTTTTTCCAGGTGACTCAAAGTTTCATCTATGTAATGTTCTGCTTGGGAGTCTTGTATTTATGAAATCAATTTTGCATTTGAAGCCTTTGACAATTTTTCTTCTGCAAGTATTTTTCTTTCCTCAATTTCTCTCTTAATCTTTTGGAATATTTTCTATATAGAAATTCTGGGCTTCTTGCATAACTTATGGCTCTTCCTGGCCTATCAGTTTTTGTGTTTTTTTGTTGACTACTTCTTCCTAATATAAGAGGGTGGTCATCCTCCTCCTGAGCCTGGCCTAACCTCATTGTAGGAATGTTTCTGTGACTTAAGGATTCCACACTGCCATTTTTCCTGGCATGACTACTTAACCAGGGCACTTTTTTCCCCTGGGATCTCTGCAGCCAGCGGTGATCTTTTATTTTTTAACCTCTCTCCATAATATATACATTATAAAATACAATCTATATATCAGTGTCATCTTGGTGAGAGTTTGTGAAAACAGGGTCCATCATATGAAGGTACTCACAAAAACTTGAGGATGAATTCAGTTTCAGCAATACTTCTCACCTTTTCCTGCCAATTTCATCTCTCCATTTGTACCATTTGCTCTAGAGGAAGTTAGACATGCTCCAAAATATGAATGCTTGTAAAAATGAGAAATAAAAGTTCTAGATGTAACAATTGTAGTACCAGGAATTGAAGTGATATGTGATATGAGGACGAGACAAAATGTATAAGATTAATAGTGATTTGTGCATACTAATATAATGAAGAGAAAATGATTGAAGAAATTAAAAATGGTGTTAGTAAAAATGTCAATAGTGATGGTAGGATATTTTTACTTAAGTCTGATGAAGGAAAATGAAAAATTAAGATGTTAAGAGGATTAATAAACCATGGAGATTTAAAAATAGAGAATGTACATATTTTTAACATAAATTGATTATATAGTTTACTCTAAAGACATGAGGGTGGTGTAGCGGTAGCGTTGTTGCCTCACAGCAAGAGGTTCTCACGTTCGATTCTTGGCTGGAGTGCGGGGAGTGCCTTCTGTGTGGAGTCTACATGTCCTCCCTGCGGTTGGGTGGGTGTTCGAAAGACATGCATAAATGGGCATGTCTTCGTTGAAGGTTGAACGTTGAGCTGGCACCTCGGCTTTTGGGAAAATCTACTGCCAATCATTAGTGGACCAGAGTTCCGCTGTGGCGTCCCCTAACCGGGAAAAGCCAAAAGACAAACAAACAACTCTAAAGACATGAAAGAAACAACAGAGGAGTACATATCTCAGATATTTCAGATGACAGAACAGTATGGGCTAGAGTAGAAGAAACATTGGCATAATAAAGGAGGGAAAGGAATAAAGAGATTAACTGCAGAGTTAAAAAGAGGAAGAAATGATGAGAAAAATAAATATTATGGAAAGATCACATGACATGAGACCATTTTATAAAAATTAGAGACCGGGAAAAGTAGTGTATAAGCAGAAGTATAAAATATATTTAGAAGTGGAAAGGGGAATAAAAAGAAACAGTGAAACCAAGTAAATGTATGAAATTATGAGAAAGAGAACAAGGAAGTGATAAAATATGGGAAACAGAAAAACAGATGTATGAAAAAACAGAGAAAAACTAAAAATTATGTTATATAGGTAAATATTGTCTTCTGGAAAGGAAAGACAGAGGAAGTTGCCCCCTTGTTTAGAAAAAGGATTAAAAATGAGAGGAGGAGGGATGGATGTTATCTGAGATGGCAAAGAATACATACAATACACACAAGAAGATATTACGGATGTGGTAGAGAATTTTTTTTTAGAGAAAATGTACTAAAAAGAGGCAATGGATGAATAAGAAGAATGAAAATTTAGACAAATATATGAAATGTGAATACTTTTTTTAGAAAATAATTTAATAAAAGAAATAGAAAAGGTAATAAAAGAAAGTAAGAATGGATTAGTGCCAAGACTGAATGGTATAAGCTAGAAGTATGACAATGAAACAGAAGGTTTTTTTTCTTAATAATAAAAGAATGGTTGAAGGAAGGTATAATGGAAGAAAATATATGTGGTGGAATGATAAAATGTAAATGTAAAAAGGATGAAAGACGTACCAAACTTGGAAGCCAATAACACTAGCGAATAATGGCTATAAAATATTTATGAAAATACTACCTAAAAAAGATGACAAAATTACTGGATGAGTTAGTAGGAGAAAAGCTCTACAGAATAAAAGAAAGAGTGGTAAAAGAAATGTTAATTGTAGAGAAAAAAGTAGGAGAAATGATACTGAAAACAAATGAAGTGACTTGACAGCATGTGATGTAGCTAAAGCCTTTGATAAAGTAAGTCATGAAGCAATGTGTCAGATTTTAGACTTCAGAAGAATGTGGAATAGGAGAAAAATATTAATGTAATTAAAAAATGTTTTGATAATTCATGGGTACAAGTAATGATAAACAGATGTATGGGAAATAAGTATTATGAGAGGAGTAAAACAGGAATACCCAGTTAGTATGTGCATATTAGTATTAGCAATGAATGCAGTAGTACAAACATGCTTGAAGTGAGGGAGACAAGATGGGAGATGGAAGGAGACATTATTTTTGCAATATGTATAACATTTGTAGACAATTTAGTTCTAATAAAAAAAAAACAAGTGATAGATAAGTGAGGGTGTAATAAGGACTGAAAAGTTGCTTGGTCTGTAGTTACACAAAATAAAGTGCGAGTCTTGGTGAGATAAATAAATACAATATATTTCACAAGAAAAGAAATAAAGATTTCAGGAGTGATATTTGGTGAGTATGAAAGTAAAATAGGTCAATGGAAAGAGATACTGGAACAAATAAAAATTGTTAGCATGGTAGAAAGTTGTTTATCATTTCAGAAAAAGACATACATATGTTGAATACTTATATATTAGGAAAAATAGAGTATTTTTTACTCAAATGGATATGGAATTATTAGAGATTCTTTTTAGCTTTATATGGGGCTCAAGGATGAACCCAGTGAGAAGAAGGATAACTTATGATAAAAAAGAAGAAGGTGGTTTGAATTAAAAAAATCCAGTGATGCATTTAGCATCTATGCATTTATTTTTTGTGATGATAATGGTAAAAGAAGACATAAGTAAGATGTTACACGAAAAATATAAAAATATTGGGGAAGAAGGGAAAAAAAAGAAAAAGGTCAGGATGGAAGAAAAAGAATGTGAGAATAAAATAAAATTATGGAAGTTGAATGTAAGAGAGATTGATGGGAAAATACAACTGTATATTATAATTTCAGAGAAACAGTTTTAGTGTACCCATGGAAAGAATTTAAAAAGATGAAAAAAAGACTATAAAGACAGACGGAATAGGTTTGAATTTTTTAATGAAGCAGAGGATTCTTTTGTATAGAATTTTATTAGACAGGTTAGCGGGAAAGGAAGTATGAAATAAAAGGTAATTGAGGAAAGAAAATATGCTGAATATAGTGAATAAACAAAAAATGTTGCCTTTTTGGATTACAAAATAAATGAAAAAACAAATAAAGAATTTTGTGAAAAGGTTAAAAATGAATATAGGTGAGAAGGATTTAAATATATAAATATGAATATATGATATAATTTATATAGGAAGTGTGATAAAGCAAGCAAATGTAATACTGATAAATGGGATTAAGTACTGCTTGCAACAATATGGGTGAAGAGGAAAAAAGATGCGAGAAATTTGTTATATAACAAGAAAATGGAAGAGGGTGATGTATAAGTTGAAATAAAAAGGTGGTTATGGAAGAAAGAGTGGTGGGTATAGAGGATAAAGAAAAAAAGAATGAAAGAAATAGAATTGTTTTGTTAAGTTCTTTTGTGTTGATAACTTGTACATAATTTTAGTTATGAATGTAAAAAATGAAAGTGTAAATAACTGATTTAAAGATTTTATTATATAAAATGAATGTAAATGTTAACACAGCAACCCAGCTCTTTTTTAATAAGTGACAAGGGATCTTTTATATCTGGTGCTAGAACCAACTCAAGTAGATGAGACCTCATTCTAATGTATCATCCAGTGTACAGCACAATCACAAGTGCAGCACCCCCCCCAATACTGCACTACAGTGCAGTATTAGAAAGTTAATCCAAGTACCTGGGGTGGGAAGAGAACCTAGATTCATCTGATTTTCCAGCACCAAAGGTGACTGTGCTACCTGCTGAAGCAATGACACTGCATATTTGCATGTATCTTTGCTTGCGGCATGACCAGACAGGTTAAACTGGGAGTAGTCCATCATAAAAGCGATGGTGTCTACAAAATATATGTTGTCTGGAGGGTACAAGGGTGGAGGGTGGTAGCATGACATAATGGTTAAGGTGTTTACCTTAAAGACACAAGGTGCAGGGTTTGATTCTCACATGAGGTAACTGCCTAAACTTCAAAGGGCAGTTAGCCTAGTACCAATCTATGAACCTATGAACGTATCATAACCCGCAAGAGAGAATACATTTAGGTAAGCAATATCATGGTCTTTTTCCTTCATCCTCATTTTCTACTGATGAAGAGGTGAGTTCCATCCTTCTTTTCATTTCTGCATCTTTCCCAGAAGTATGTCTTGATTCCGACTTTAAACCTAATGCAGACCTTGAGTTTTCCAAGCTGGTTGCACACTGATCAACAGCTTAATTTCAGCTCTGCCAGTGTGATAATGACCAGTAATTTTGCCTGTTTTAGTAAAATTCATTTACTGGCTAGTAAGTATGCTGCCTGGATGCCATCAAAGAATCTTGGAGAGCCTGAAAGAAAATCAACTAGAAAAGGTGAAGAGAAAACATGAATGGGAAGAATCTTGCAGCTGTTCACAAAAAAGCAGTTCAAGCTTCAGCTTTAGTATAACAGATGGCTTCCAGTAATTTAGAGAAAGTCAAATGCGCTCAGAGATGATTAAAATAAATGAAACACTGAAGGAGTATACCAACTCAAATAACAAAAAGCTGGAATATAATGGAAGAAACTTTAAACAGCTATTCAGATGAAATGGTAAAAATGCAAAAATCACAAGCTAAAATAAAAAACAAAAAGCTATCTGATTTTCTGCTGTACTAAAGAAACTGATGCGGATAAACTGTATTCATTATATGAAAGCTCAAATAAGTAACCAGACTGGTATTCCACAGCAGGATTTGTTAATTGAAAGAGCACATGTGTATGTTCCAAACCTGGCCAGGAGAAAGTATCCTACACCTGTAATAGTAAATATACAATCTTACCAGCAGGAGTGTCAGAAGGACAAAATATTAAAAATTGGGAACACTAGAGTACGTCTGGAAAATGATTATTCACTGTACACAGAACAAAAGCAAATTTATTCTGGCAATCAGTGAATGTCAAGAGGCAGGTTGAGTTTCAAGCTGTCTTCATATTTTTTCCTGGAGGATCAAAGTTGTTTTTTCATGCAGAACAGGCTAAGGAGGAATTACAAAAGTCTGTCCAACATAAAGTGAGCCATCAAACAGAAGGGAAGTCTGCTTTTCATTCTTCTGCTAATAAGGCTCACAGAGAGACTTTGCCAGTGAAATATTTTCCAATGTTCCAAAGGAAAATACATGACAGACAAAAATACACAGGAGTTGACTAGAAGAATCAGGAGTGACTTGAACCGGAAACTAGGGTTGGGAGATGGAGATGAGCAGGAAGAAGACCAGCAACAGTGAAATTAGTGAATAAATGCTTTACAAGGAAAAAGACGCTGAGAAAGATAGGATTTTTGTACTTCATGTCACTCATGTTTGGAAGTGCACTAAGATGAGATAAACAAGACACGAAAACTAATGCAGACCTTGTACCTAGTAAAAATACTCCAATGCTCGCTATCTGTGATTTCTGATGCCTACGGGACAGACATCTAACCTTCAAATCACAGTGAGGGGAGGGGGCTCCAGCACAGTAAAGGATGGTTCTTCTTATGGATCTGCCTAAATGGCACCTGATCACTGGCCTCTTGCTAGAATGGAAGTATGAAGGGTGCAGCAAAACATCAGAGGTCACTTGAGCGAAAAACACAGGAAATGCCAATAGCTGATTCATACATTTGGGACTGATATCCTGTGAAAGAGATTTTTTTTTAAGTTTTACGTTTTTTTCAATCTCTTTCCAATATGCAAATATTTTTAGTTTACTAGAGATGGCAGAAGTCAAAACCATCTGCTCTCCCTTAAATTTCCCTAAAGTAGTATGGCTAACAGGGAGAAGTAAGGCAACCCAAGAAGGCAATACCCCAAAAAATTGCTGGATAAACCTAAATGCCACCATCTGGTGGTGAGTGGTGCCATTCAGACAAAATAGGTCCAGCAGCCTAGGGAACTGCCTGCCTCTTCACAGTTGTCATTTCCTCATCATTTGTTCAGTGGCAGTGTCTAAATCTATAGAAGAACTTAAGGCTGAAGAGAAACACAAGTAGTTTTATGTATTTCATAATTATTATTATACTATTAGCCCACTTAAAGCCTTTTACTAACGGAAGCACAACTTGCATGGGACTTTATTAAAAGAAGTACAACGTGCATGAGGTTTGATTAATGCAGGAAAAGGAAATGACAAGTAGTTTTATGCACTCCAAAAATGTTATTATTACTGTTATCCCACTTGGAAGTACAACATGCATTGGACCGATCATCATTCTCTGTTCAAGACAAAAATAAAAATAAAAAAAAATGAAAAATGAGTATCAACAGAAGGGATAAGCATAAAAAACACTTGTTGGTGACTTTCTCAGGGGGCATCATCTATCTTTAACCATATGAAATAAACTGTATGTACAGTCTGAAACAAAAACTCCAAGGAAAAGGCTTTCCAAAACTGCTGAGGATAACACAACCCAAGTAAAATGATAACAATGTGAAGTTTGTGTTGGAAAATGTTACTACACACTACAAAAAATGAGGTGAGTAATTAGAGTGCTCTCTTTTATAGGTGGGCTGCCTTCTAATGGTTATGAACAAAAGTGTTTCTGATGCCTAGGGGCCAACATCTAACCTTCAGATGTCAATGAGGGGAGGGGGCTAAGGCACAGTAAAGGGTGGTTATTCTATTGGGTATGAATGAATAATACAATCCCAACAGCTATAAGCTGTCCAACTGCTGAATAATCCTCCCAAGGGCCAGTATCCACCTCTGGCAGATATTTCACAAAATAAGTGAATTCTGCAGCCATGACCTTATAATGTAAAGCTAATAATTTATCTACCATTTTGAATTTAGATATTCTAAGCAGAAATATTTTGTGTGTTATAAAATACCTGCTATTGGTGACTGGAGCCAATCTCAAACATAATCTTTCAAGACAGTGCCAAGCATAAGAGGTGACTCACCATAGGTTCATAAGTTCATAGATTAGTACGAAGCTAACTGCCCATGCGAGCCATTTTAAGCTTAGCCAATTATCCCTTGGGAGACCCAAACCATGCACCTTGTGTTTGTAAGGCAAACACCTTAACCATTAGGCCACTCTCCCAACCCCACCACCAAACAACAAGGAAAAGGTTTATAAATGGAGTTAACCCCAGCCACTCATACTATCGTAAGTAAGAACATGAAATGACAACAACTATAAAAACACACTTTTTTATGTTCCACTTGCTTGCTGGCTTCAGTGTAAGTAAATGTGTAAAATGCATTTTTTTACACTCATTCTTGACATACACTACAGGTAGGACAAACGGATTACCTTTGCGACATATGTACTGCAAAATGACATGGAAATTATGCTGATAGAACATTCTTTCATATACATCTGTTTTAATATTCAGCAGACATCTTGTCACAAAAAAGTCAGAAGAGCCATTTCAATAAAGACAATGGCAAAAAAAAAAGCATAAGAGATGAAAAGCTGTAGGTTACAATATAAATATTTTCAGATTTCTTATAAAAAACTGCAAATTAACCAATCAGAAGAATTACAGTAAACAATGCAATAACAATGCAATGAAGTATCATCACTGTTTAAAACATGTACAGATTGCCAGGTGCAGAATTAATGACTTTGTAGGGTTCCCAACAAGAAGCTAATTCTGGATGAAGCCTGTCACTGATGTCTCTTTTTAAGACAGTGCTACCAAGCATCAGCATTAAAATGAAGTACTACAGCCAATTACAGCACTGAGGATCTCCATCTCTAAATTATTTCTTCACTGAATGCCAGAGAAAATTGAGTTTAGTTTATTCTGCTGTTTAGAAAGCTGTAAGATGAATACAAACTGATGACAAATCTACTGTGGAAGCAAACAAGGGTATGAGACATGGTCTGCTCTGTCAACCCTTAAGTTAAGGGATACCACATCTTCTGGCATCAAAAGGTACAAATTCAGTTTAGAGAGAACTGATTTCACCTTCAGTTTGAAAAGAACCATACAGGTGAGGAAAATCGAAAGGGAGGCACACAGCAGTGCTCCAGTCGTAAGAAGAATTAGGCTATTCCACAGACAGTGCAAGGTGAAGGAAGTATACAAAGAAAAATAAACGGTTTTATACTAAGTGAGAATAAGAATCTCCAGCTGTGGACAGCTCCACCCTATGTGCTGAAATCTATGTTAAATGCATGTTTCTTGTATTATGACTGGTTTAGGCTGTCTATCAGGTCAACTGAAAAGAAGCAAATACATTTTGGATAATTTCACAAAAAAAGCAAGTACTGAGACATAGCTGACCTAATATTATAATGATGAAACCGTAGGCTTGGTCATCTGAAAGGATACTTTTAACTGTAGAATCTTACTTGATATATTTTCTTCTCTTACCAATGTATAAATGACATTGTCTTTTTACCCATGCTCTATATCTTCTTTTACTGGAGTGTTTTATTAATTTCTTGTTATATTACTTTGCTCAGAATATGATAAAACCTGTTTTGTGTATTATGCTAGATGTACTGTAACTGACATTGTCTTTTACCTATGTTCTATATCTTCTTTTACCTAGAGTGTTTTTATTAATTTCTTGTTATATTACTATGCTCAGCATACATGATGTAACCTGTTTTGTGTATTATACTGGATGTACTGTATTTGTATAACTTGATGCTGGAGATTTTCTCCCCGGGCCTCCGCTATAAAAGAACCTGGTCCAGTCGGAATTTCCCAGTTAACAAATGTAAAATAAATAAATATTGCATCCCTATTATTTATATACACAGTTTTCCACAGTAATTTGTACTGGTTATGTTATTCTCTATCTAAGAAAATAAATAATGTGGGTAAGGTATCACAGTTGTTCTCATAACCAAAGACAACAGGTAAGTATCGAATAAATGGTAAACTACAGAAATAAAATAGAAATAAAACTAATATCTGATAGGGAAATGTACTTCTGCAGACTTACACATGAAGTCCCCAAAACAGCAACACTGTACGTGTATTACTTACCAAAAAAGCATTATTTCCTGAATACTATTTGTTTTTGATGTACCTCTGTATTCAGTGTAGATGTGATAAAAAGTGAATGTGGCATACCAGCACTGATAGTTTTAAGTCCTACTGCTTCGGTGACTAAGGGCTGGATTCATGAAGGGGCTGCAATATGTACATGGCTGTGTATATTTTTGGCATTCAGCAAACAGCCTTAAATGGTGCTGCACAGTCCACCTACACAAAGGCATGCATTGGGAAAAGCCAGCTCCACAGCTATGCTGAATGCTTTTGACAAGAGCTATTACTGGAAGTTCAAAGTCTAGTTTTGGGAATAACATATTTTTATTGTAGCTTTCCAAGCAGTTAGTACTGGGATAACAAAAAATAATTTCTGTCCTTCTTGTAGAAATAGATGTTGCCAAGACATGTTAAAGATACAAAGAAACAACTATACCAAGGTGTCTTGAGTTGACTTTTTTTTTTGAAAATGTTTTTATTAGATTTTAACTAAACAAACTGATCATGACAATAATTGTATTTAGAAATTTGTGAGCATAAAAAAGTACAATATGAACAACAACAAACAAGAGCAACTATTTACAACAGTGTCTACTAACAATGAAGATTCTCAAAAAAATCCTATACATTACAATTAATATGAGTATAGCTATTATTGTTTATCAAGCAGTACCTTGAAATTTGTCCATGCATTTTGAGGTGATTTTCTTGACATCCATGTCTTAAGCACATAAGCCAGTTATGATGATTAACCCTGTAATAATCCTCAGTGTTATGAATCTGTCACAGTCATTTATCTTTTGTCAAGAATAAAGCAAATACAGACACCAAACATTTCATTGCAAAATAATCTGTCTGAGAACTTAAAGATGTGGGCCTATAAACTTATTTATTATTCGATAAACAGATTATCCAAGAAGGTGAAAAAGATGCAATGTTTCTGCATGACACTGGACAAGAAAAATTGAAAGTTTGTAATACTTTTGAGTTCTGAAAGGGAGAAAAGACAGCAGCACTTCAGTGATGAAATAAACAAATGTTCTAAAGTTACTTTGAAACAAAAAATATTTCTTACTAGTTTTTCATAAGGCCAGAGGGTCCAATACAGCCCCAAGAATACGAATGAATTAAGCAGAATTTAGTGAGTTATTTGATTCATTAATGTCAGACAGAAGCATGTGTAATACTAGGAGCAATTAGAACAGGGACAGACTATGAACAGAAGCAAATTTAGTGTTGAATAAAGCTATAATTGTGTGCGGAGCAAGTGAAAAAAAAAGTTATGTATTCATCATAATGTTCATCTGTGTTGTCTGCTTCAGTTTTCATCAAACCTGTGGGTCTCAGTTCCGACCTCAGAACTGACTCGGCTGTCAGCAAGCTAAGGATTCCAAGCTGGGTCTATATTAAATTCTCGAAAGTCGACAATGTCAAATCTGACATTGTCAACACGAGAAAAGCAAAACTGCAGAACATTGAACAAGTAAACGGAAATCTCCATAAGGGGAGATTTCCGTTTACTTCAATGTAGTGCGGTCTCGGAGTTGGCATATTTATGTAGCGGCGGGTGTAGGGGGGCTTGCCTACACTGTTTAGTTTTTTTTGTTGTTGCTTTTATTTTTTTTGTGTGAACATTCAATGTTTTAACAGTTCGATCACTAAAGGTCGACCTTTAGTGATTCGAACTGTTAAATATTCAATGTTCTAATATAGACCCTTCCAAGCTAGAGCTCCTCCCACCTTACCCATACTGGCCCAAAACTTTTCTGGTCTTTCATTAATAATCTACTCCACAAGGCACCAAATCTAATCCATGTCCATACCCTAACTTGACCCCTGACCTTATTGCCGCTAAATTCAACTCCTTCTTTATTGATACTATAGCCAACCTTACTTCCTCCTTCTCCTCAGCTCTACCATCCATCCCCCTCCCCAAATCCAACCCCTCTCCACCACTACACACACTCTCCCACCCCCATACCCCAACTCAAAAATCTATCAAGAAACCCCATCATCTAGAATTCAGTCTCTCCCCATATCCACATTCTACATAAAAAACTCCTTCAGAATCTAAAGCCATGTTTTAATTCTGACAATAATATTCCTGCCAAATTTCTTAAGATAGCTGCAGACTCAGTAGCTTATCCTACAAACATCCTTATCAAAAGGTCTAGCCAAGAGTCATACATCCCTGACCTTTGGAAAAAAGCAATAATCCTCCCTCTACATAAAGGTGGCCTATCCTCTGATAAATCAAATTTTCGACTCGTTGCTATTCTGTCTCCTAAATCAAAAATACTAGAAATATGTATCCAAAAATAACTTATCCATTACCTTCTAAACAATAACATCTTCTCCCCTACCCAGCATGGTTTTTGGCCAGAGCATAGTACAGCTATTGCTCTGATCTCCTTCCTCGATATTATCAATAAAGCCCGTGACTCAGGCTTTATAGTATCAGCTCTCTTTTTGGATATTTCCAAAGCATTTGATACTATCTCCTACACCATTCTCCTGACACAACTCCCATCCACAGGACTTTCCTTGCAATCACTTAATTGGTTCAAGAGCTATCTGACAGGCAACATGCTGTCAAATGGGATAGCTCCATTTCTCCCCACATTCACAACCCTACAGGCATCCTACAGGGCTCAATTGTAGGACCTATTCTGTTTAATATTTTCATATCTAATCTCCACAAAGATATTCCAAACTCCTCCCTAGTCCAGTATGAAGATGTTTCAGCTATAGTCTGCTCTGCTCCCAACCAAAATTTTCTACAACAAATTACTCAAACAGCATTTTCCATAGTAGAATCCTGGCTCCACAAAAACACCATTCTCTTAATGCCAAAACAAACTAAGATTATGCTGTTCTCCCCCACCCCCAAAAGGAATACTATTCTCAACAAAGAAGGTTTAAATATAATGTCTCTACACTCTACTAAAATTGAATTAGTAACCAGTACCAAATTACTCGGTGTCATAATAGACGATAACCTAAAGTTTGATCTGCATATCCAATCCAACATCAATAAAGCAAACAAAAAACTAGGGCTACTGTACAGATACAACAGTTTTCTCTCCTTACCAACTAAACAAACTCTTGCCCTCACCTACCTTCGACCATCTCTAACCTATGGTGCACCACTGCTAAATAACCTGCAGTCTTCCCTACAACGAAAGCTAGAATCCTGTTACAACACAACTGCCAAATTTGCTACAGGTAGTCGCCACTCTTCCCATCATTGCTCTGCCCTAAGGAAACTACAATGGCTAGAATTCCCTCACCACCTATTACTTATTCAGCTAACCACCTCACATAAACTCATCCATAAACCATCACATTGTCATGCTCTCAGTTCCCCTCTACTCCCCACATCGGCCCCTTGGATCTTACCACCAGCACTTACTCAAATCCTTAAACCAAATCTACCTGCAGGAAAACTCCTACAACTCCTACACTCCTGGACCATTGACAGTCTATAGAATAACCTCCCTTCCACTATACGTAGTGAACTACACCCCTCAGACATCAAAACTGCCCTTCATAATCATCTACTGGATATGTAACTGCATTAATGCAGCTACCTTTTCCTATGATGCAGTTACCTGACTTCCCTCTGTATAAATCTCAGCCTGGGTTCCAAGCCTCACAAGCTACCTAATCACCCTGTATTGCATCTTCACCATCTAACATCCTTAACCATTCTATCTTTTACACTACTTATTGTAACTGTATTAACCAGTTTCCCTCCTGCTACTATCCTTATGTGCCTTGTCACTACTCTAAAGTGTACCTGTAAATCTATATTCTCTCTGCTCTTATTTCTATATTCCCAGATTTATTTTCCAGAGAAACAAATCCTGTACTACTTATCTATTCCACTTTGGTATATCTTACTCATTCTTAATTTTATCTTATGGTTACCTTGTACAGACACTGGAGGCTTGTCGAAGAGAGAGGGGGACTTGAGGCAAATTAATACACAATGACACTGATATAAAGAATTTTTTTTAAGAAAGCAATGGTCTGAGTATTGGATGGGACTTTTTCCTACAGGGAGTCTTAGGAGTAAGGTGCTATGGAAAGGTGGGTGAAGCTGAGAAAACTGGAAAAATCGAGGATAAATATTGGGAATAACTGAAAAAAAAGGGGGGATGGAAGGACTAGGAAAAAGTGAATGAAGAATTCAGATTAAGGCCAACAAACCAATTACTGTACAGAGAATTAACAGAGCAGTTAAAGAGGTAGAATAGGGAGAAAACTCAATTAATAGAATATCTCACTGAACCTCGACAAAGCAAGCTAAAGAGTAAAGTTAATATTGAGGGTGTATTGGGTGTTGCAAAGGATACTTGCTTTAAAGAAGAAGGGTTAAAACAAAGATAGGGGAATATACTAAAGAAAGAATTCATCCAATAGCAATGGAGACAAATTTGTTGGATACCTAGGTTTACTACAAAAGCCAGGAAATTTAGGATCTTTGGCTGGAAGTGTTTACATCAATACGTATGCACACCAAAGAAACTTCAAAAGATGCTCCTGCAGATGGGAAGCAATTGTTGGAGATGTGATAGAGATGAGAAAGGGACTTATATTTTTAGGATTGTTTGAATTTTGGCAGATTTTAAAAAGGGACTACAGAATTTATTACAAATTATAATACAGCAGAATTTTGAGCTAAAGATGGAATATGTGCTCTTAAATTGGGTGGAGAATATCCCACCGAGATATGTCAATGCTCTGGTATCATTAGTTTTGTTGGTAGCCAAAAATGTAATAACTAAGAAGCAGAATATGAAAAACAAGCCAGGAAACATAAAGTTGATTATAAATAGTCTCAGAGAATCAGAACTATGTGTTGTAAGAAGAACAAAATGTTCAGTAATTACAAGCAAATGGAATAAATGGATGTTATCCCAAGAAATGGGTAACTGAAGGCCACAGATATTTACGATGGTAAAGGGGAAAAGAGAAGAAAGACAGCAAATAAAGTAGAGAAGTAGTGGAGTTTTATTGACTGACCTGCTATACGCAGTTGGAAAGTTTTGGGAGGTAGTTATATAGCTAGGCAGATAATTGCATAGCAAAATTTGATTACTTAAAGAGTTACATGAAAATGTAACCAACAATCTTGGACCAGAGTGTCTTGTAATATATACAGTATCGTAAAAAATAAAAATGAAATATCAACTGGTTATTGATAACCATGCATGTTGATTGCACTGAATGCAAATGTTGATGGCTAAATAAGTGCTTTGCTTCATAAAAAAAAAAAAAGAAATGATCTGTTGGGGGAGTTTTGACCACTGTTGACAGAGTTTACGTATATGGCTTGCTTCACTTTCTCTAGCATCAGTTAAGTTATGTGGTTTGAATTTATTTGAATCCACCACTCAACTGGTTGAGGTCGGCTTATCTCACCCATTTTACCTTTTTTTTTCACCACTTGTTCCAACCCTTGGCTTAGTAGATTCATCCTCAATTTGTCCTTAAACCATTTAAGTCTGAGGCAAATGCCTATCATCACAGATTATGCACGACAATCATCATCAGGCACAAAGGACACTGGAACACAATCAGCAAGCACAAAAAGTCTACTATGACAAGCATACAACATATCAGTTGTGTTTAAAAGATGGAAAGCCACTGATGAGTCACCAAAATAATGAAAGAAAGCAGTGAGATCCAGCTGTGGTGAGGAACTGTAACCATCCAAGATCATCATCAACCAAATTTCAGAAAGAAAACAGTTTTGAATACAAAGGAGGCAGCCAGAATGGCAATGTGTGGATGCTTCAAGAAACACAAATGTATCAAATAAAGTTGCAGAAATTTACAGAGAGATAGCCAGAGACATCTTCCCAAAAGTCTTTCATCGGGTTGTAGTGAAATTAGAGCATTCAAAAATATGTAAAGTTCATACGTGTAAAGTTCCATCTATGTCTACAGTAGGTGAAACCACACAACAGTTTTCCCCACAATATGCAAGACGCAATACAATGACAAAGATACCAGGTATGTATACTGGCAATTCTAGAACTGACACAAAGGAAACGAAATATTGAAATGATTTACAATGAGTCATAATTACAGTCCAAAAGTCATATATTATGTGAGCTCTGTTGGCACACAGAGATAAACCCCTAAATATGGACCAGATGAACAGAGTTCAATTAGCAATTTGAGGGTCTTTTGGAGCTGGAAAGGGAAGGATGGATATGCCTATCCTGGAAGGGAGAGGCCAAACTGCGGCTGCTTTTCAGTTCCAGAATCTCTCATATCAGGAGCAGCTCTGTATGGGACGCCCTAGGGCCAGGAGGTTTGGCTACCAAGGCACTCCATCAGTAGCTCTCATCAGGAGTGCATAGGAGTATACAATCACATGGAGAGAGCACCAAGGTGCTGTGGGGTCACTCATCCCCCTCACTAGGCCAGGAGTTAGAGCTTATCCAATACAACCTCATTGCCAGAATGCCAATGAAAGCTCAAAAACTTGCATGGCTAACTAAATGGCTACCCCTCCAGGTGCCATTCATTCCTTTACTGGGAAGCACAAACAGTATGGGAGAACAAATGGGCATAGGCCAGCTGAGAGACGCCTGACATTTAGTACCTATAGTGGCCAAAAGCAAAAAGAAAAAAAGACCTCTACTGAAAGGTATTTTATCAAATGCTACCTTATATTTATAGTGAGTACAATAAAATGATACATTTAGGTTCTATAAAAAGGAGGAAGTGATGTACAGGGTCAGTTTGTTTAAGGGACTGCTACTATTCACACTGTCAGCATGTGATTGATGATGTCTGGTTCTTTCTCTCTACTGCACAGCCTCTAGTAAAATATGATAAATCTGGCAGCCCCTACCCTATGCACATCCCCCTTAGTAATCATACTGACATACCAAATTTTATATAACAAAGTGAACAGAAATCCAAACAGAAGTGACAGGTGAAGGTATGCACTGGTGAGCAAGTGAACATGGCACAAGGATCCACAAGGACATATTCTTAAAGCAAGCACTAAACTCTGCATCTCCTCTAGCTCAGCAACCTCTCACTGTGCTAACAAGATCAAACTCAGTGCCCACTGATATTATACAATACAGTTAGCAACTCATTTCAACAATGTCCTGACTTTAATGTATTGCTTTCTTATCCATGAGCAACTTATTTAAACTTTCTCTGCCCCACTGTCCTGCTGAGTTACTCACACTATTTCAACAAAACCACTCATACTGCTGTTTAAACCTTCTCTTATCTCCATTGGGACGGATTGTTTTTCTTGGTACCTCCATCTGTGAGAGTTTCTAACCCACTTCATTCACTCTTGCTCGGGCTCACTATGCCTACCCTAATTCCCAACCCACCCCTCCTTATCTAAACGTATACTGAATATACCCCTACCCCTTCTTCATTCCTCTTACCCCTAGCCTCACCAATGCCTGCTACCTCATTATCCAATAGCATTCACACAAACTCTTTGCAATCTTAAGTAATTTTCCCTCCACACTTATTCTTATCTACTTCTTCACTTAATTTACTCTTCTCTATTGTTCTAACTTTACAATCTATACTTTTTTATTCTATTTTCTCCTTGTACAATTTTCATCTTCCTTCTCAGCAAGTCCTTCTTCAACCCCGGCCCCTAGCCTCACCTATTCCACCACTCTCTTCCCCTAACTCCTATACAACACCCACAAAACTTTTCCTTACTTCCATTAATATTTGTAATACTCTAAATACAGTTACAGACCTACCAGCATGGTTTCTCTAATGCTCAACAGATATTACTGTCATTACCGAAACATGGCTAAAATCCCATATAAAAGATTCTGAAATTCTATCCCCTGGCTACAACATAATTCAATGTGACAGAGTACACAAAAAAGGGGAGGCACTGCAATTGTATACAATAACTTTCTAAGTTTCACACTCCTCAAAACTAACACACCAACCTTCAAAAACACAACTTTGTATCTCTCTTCTCAATGTTAATAAACATAAGAAGCTTTTTATAGCTTCCCTTTACATACCGACATGTAATAATATTAGCTTATTGCAAGAAATTCATTGCCAGATAACTGCAAATATTACTACTGAAACCATTATCTTGGGCAACGTTAACAATGACTAGTTATCTGTGACATCAAACATCCCAACTATTAGTCTAAACTTGTATGGGTTCAAACAGCTGATCTTTTCCTCTACTCAACTCAAGAAAGCAAATCATAAATATTCTATCCTTAACTGGGTAACTGTCTTTGACCACAGCAAGCATGCTATTGTCTGATTCCCTTAGTGGCCATCACGATATATTCAACAATAGAGAAATCATCCACCAGCTAAAAAATATCAATACAGAACTATCTGAAATCTTTCTAACATTCATCCTGATACACTCAATAATCTACTAAAGTCCATCAACTGTTCTCCACTCAAACCCTACCCCTAGATAACACTGCCAACAAATTTAACAATATATTCATGAATAATTTAAATACTCTTGTCACCACCAGAAATAAAAGAGAAAAAATAATCAACCCCCTGGCTGTCTCATTCTAAGTATGGGAACAATGGCTCAAAGACAAAACTCCTCAAACCTTACATCCATACAAGACGTTGCACAACCTCACCGAGAAGCAAGTTCAACTAGACAAAAAAATATATATTACTCTGACCCCACAAGATAATGATACAAAAATACAAAGAAATTCTGGAGCTCAATTAAGAACATTTTTCAACCTGGCTCTCCTTTTTCACCGAACACCAATCCTGACTTATTCCCCTCAGAAACAGCTACCAAATTTAGCACTTTCTGCACTGACTTCATAGCCTCTCTTACCTGCATCTCTCCCCAACCTTTTAATCTAACTCAAAACTCTACTAGTCTTGATATCCATGCCTTAAAATTCCAACCTGTCTCCAAATGTGGTTAACAGCTACTAAAGAAACTTAAACCCTGTTCTCCTTCTGCTTATCTCCCTGCTTAGTACCTTAGCTTGTTGCATACTCTGTAGTATACCCAAGTCTCAATTTTCATTAACAAATCTATTCAAGAGTCCCATGGCCCTTTGTCCTGTGGAAAATAAATCTTCATTATTCCTCTCCATAAAGGATGCAACTCCTTTGACATTTCTAACTTTAGGCCAAATGCCACCTTGTCTACCCTTTGTAATATCCTGGAAAAGTGTATTAATGAGAAATCCTGCAGTACTTTCTTGCAAAATGATCTCTTAACCCCAACACAGCATGGTTTCTGACCAAGCCAGAGCACTACTCAGCTTTTCTGACACCATAAAGAAGGCAAGAGAGCAAGGAAAGTTTATCTTTTCTATTTTTTTCTAGATCTCTCAAAAACCTTTGACACAGTGTCACATGAGAAACGTCTGACTTGATGACTTCTCTGGGCCTTTCCAAACTAACTCTTCTATGATTCTCTAACTTCAAATGGTTCTTTTCTTTCTCTCCTTTTCTCCTAGTTAAAACAATGTTACTCAAGGTTATAGTCTCAGTCCAGTGTTCTTTAACATTTTCATCAATAACTTATATAACTCCTGTCAGCAAGCTTGTATTACTCAGTACGAAGATGACAACTTTCATATGCTCATCTGACTGCCCACTACAACTACAATCCATGACAAAAATGCCTTCAACTCAGTTGAACTGTGGCAACATCAAAAACAACTTTTACTTAATCCCAAAAAGACTGAACTACTATTTTCCCAAAGACCCATGCCAATGCTAAAATTAATTTCCACATTACCTTTTTAAACAATACAGTTTTTGAAGCAGTTACCCATACCAAACTGCTTGGAGTCACCATACAAAACTGTACAAAAATAACTCATCAAAAGCTAGGTCTACTACATAGAGCAAAAAAAAAATCCTTACTCCTAGTACAATCACCCTAGCTAACACTTACTTTTTACCCTTCTCTATGACTCACCTATTTTGACTAACATCCAGATCTTGCTAAAAATCACAAGTGGAGCAATGTTATAATAATATAGCTAAATTTGCAGCTAACCTGCCACATAAAGCTTATTTATCACTGCTTTGCATTGCATGTTTTCAGCTAGTTAGAGCCTTCCCATCAACTGGCCCATACACAACTTCTTATAACCAAAAAAATGCTATATAATCCCTCTAAGTCTGGAGAAAAGTTTATACTTACACTGTGTAACCAAACTATGGAACTCTATTCCAAATTCAGTCAGAATATATCTAGCCTCCGTGTATTTAAGTCCTCTCTCAGATAATTTCTCACTAACTCATCCTTACCTGTGTGATCTATATTAACAAATACTTTACATTCTTACTAACCTAACCCCTCATCATACTATCCATCTATATCTTTCAACACCTGCCCTCTCCCCACTGTTAGGGTGGACTTGTACTTCTATTTTTATTTACAAGCACACTACACTATACTTATATTTTTGTATACCCTGATTGTCAGAGTTAATCATTTTTTTTTTTACTTCTTTTTATTTTTATATCGCTGGAATCTCTTCATGCTTTACTGTATCCTGTGTATTCCACTACCAAACTGTATTTATATATGCTTTTTTAATGAAAGTTGTACTTTTGTTTTATTTGATTTTATTTAACTCTCTGGAGCTTTTCTCCCCAGGCTTCCACTGAAAATGGGTATGTATTACCCAGTTGGAGAATCCTGGAAAACAAATGTCAATAAATAAAATTCATTGCTAGACCCCCATTACCTACAGAAAGAAAATGAAAAACTTGTCCACTTTTATGAGCTCATATACCTTTCTTCCAACAGCAAAATATACGCTTCTTGGACACCATTCTTAGGGAAAAAAACTGGGATTTAGATCATGCAATATACCATCTTTGTAAGGAAATGTGGATTAGTCCTAAGGGAAAACCTTTTTCTTGGGAAAGACCTATTAGGCTTCTACGCAGATAAGGCCTAGTGAAGGTTGTGTCAATTAATAAGTATAGCAAAAGACCCAGTTCAAATTCTTTAAGCCAACAAGCTCAAAGGATGGACAAGCAAGTCGGTAGAAGAGGGAATTGGACCATATTTTTCAAAAACTACTTGATAAGCCTGTGTTAAATCATAAATTTGGTGTCTGTTAGGTTTTGATGTACTAAGAAGGAAGGAAACATGTTCCCTAACCATGACAAAGTAAAATACATACCCTATGATATGAAATCTGTGTTTGATAATGGCAGCAACTGGTTGTTCTGAACACTGGGGTGAATTATGAATTTCTACAATATTAATGAAGTATTTAACCAATTCAGTGACACTGAGGGATAAAGGCCTAACTATATCACAGGAGACACAAATTTGAATAGTTGCTTGAGTGCCTGTAGGAGCTGGCCAGAGAGGATTACATTGAGCAGCCACTGCTGGCTCACCCATTCTGGGGAAGAAAAGTGGCTCTGGCTTGCACTTAGCAGAACCACTAAGTGTTTTACCTCATGCAGCTTGTACCTAGTGAGCCCACGATGCCATGTACAAGCTGCACAGTACATGAAGAGGAATTCAGCACATGGAGGCATACTATCTTCATAGGACAGCACATAATGGAACTTGAAAGAGTAGTTGCAGGGAGAGGGTAACCATCAAGCTAGTCCTCTTCTTACCACCTGGCTCTCAACATGGAAAGGATGAGCGAATTGGAATTCTTGGCAAGAAAGAAACGAGTCATACAGCTCTCACCTAGTCACAAAACTCTTGGCTTCTGATAACACTGAATGAATGAGATGATTAGGTGGGAGTAAAGGAGCCATGGATATGGTCTTGCGAAGAGAGGGGGGTTAAAAAGTAATAATACTTTGGCTAAACATTCAGTTAACTGCATTAATTTTAGAAAATTTGTATTTTTTGTAGTAGAGAAGGTTAACAAAAAATAGGTTTGTTGAAAGGGTCTATATTACATCACCGAACGCTTAAAAAAGCGAACGAAGATTAACTGACCCCATGTAAGCAAAAGCTTACAATGTCGAAACCTAAGAACAGTAATTTTTTTTCTAAGAGAAAAAAAAAAGCTTTAAAATATTACATAAAGTGGCAGGCTGTGCCCCCCCCCCCTCACTTAAATATACCAACTCCAAGATTGCACTACAGTGCCGAAAATGGCAAAGTAACAGAAGCTGACAGAGAAAGAATTTGCTTAAAAGCCACTTCGCTATTCTGCCTTTTCGTTCTTTTATGTTCGATCAAGACGCATTCGACAGAATGCGTCTTCGATCACATAATAGGAACCCTTGTTGGAACTATCTAGAGAAAAAAAAGAACTCATATGGCAGATTTTCCTGAGGGCGGATGTAGCACCAGGAATTAATGATAAAATTACTATTAATAATCACTTAAAATATGTCAATAACTAAGTATTTACATGTATCTTCATTAAAATAGTTTTTTTATATGTTAGCATTTGTATTAATTTTTTATATTAATATTGCTATTTTTATATATACAATTTGTGTATTAACTGAGGAAATGATGTCATGATGATTGGTAGTATAAAAGAAAATTGAATTGTTTGTTTGAATGTTCTGAAGAAGTTCTGTAATAAACGGGACAAAAGTGCTAAACTTTACTCTGGCTCCTGTGACATTTTGTTTTTTAATTAATACCTTTTGATGTCTTGGCCTTATTACAGTTCTGAGTGCATATGTTTCTGCGTTAATGGATTTCTTGACAGTGCTGCTCAAAGACAGGATGCATAGATGTACTGTCAAACATATGCCTTTCTACAGCACAAAAAGCATGATAGAGAGATACATCTGATACGGCTTTTGTGACAGGACTGGATAGGAAGATGAACTACATGCAGTTTCACTTACCTTTGGCATCACTAATTCCCAGATTAAGTGAGAATAATTTTGCCCAATTCAGTGGCTGCTTACCATCTGGTAGTATTGGCTAGGCTGAAGATACCCACAAAAGGACTGCCTTCTTATAAATGGCATTTGATTGTTGCAACTTTCTGTCATAGAGCATCTACTACTGCACAGCTGTTGTTATACTCATCTGATTGTCAAAATAAATTGTTTTAAGACATATTATTGAAACCAAGAACAAGAAACTCTTGCAGATGAGACAAAGCAGACCAGTCATATTTACCCTAGGAATCTTGTTAGCACTGGTAGAAAAATGTTTAACATATCTACAGTTTATAACTGTAATTGCATTCTAGCTAACTTGTATTGGCAGACATTTGTTTTGTAGCTTGCAGACAGTGCTTACCCTCTACCAGACAACTCAGTACTGCATTTTTGTAATGCAGAGTAAGACTGCTTGCATTATATATTGCTGACGGTGCCTGAAGTACAGTTTCTGGTGTGCAGTGTTTGCTGATGAGGATGTATACTAAAGGATCCAAATATACTAGATGTGACAACAGCTGACTTTGGCTACCCATGTACAGTGGGCATCCCAAAATGTAGCAATGGATCATAAGATGGACTGTTTCTACTGGATGGGTGCATTTTGTGATTTCTATAGCACTGCTAATTAAGAGTGCAGACTGAAAAAACCCTTTAATATTTAAAGAGAATGACTTGTTCTTCTTTCAGCTTCTCCCGGTTAGGGGTCGCCACAGCGGAACTCCAGTCCGCTAATGATTGGCAGTAGATTTTTACGGTGCCGAGGTGCCAGCTCAACACCCAACCTTCAACGAAGGCACGCCCATTCTACGCATGTCTTTTGAATGCCACTCAACCGCGGGGAGGACATGCAGACTCCACACAGAAGGCGCTCCAGCCGAGAATTGAATGGGAGAATTTCTTGCTGTGAGGCGACAATGCTACCGCTGCACCACCGCGGCTCACATTTCAAGAAAATGACTAAATAATACTAAAGAAAGATTTGAAATTCTTCTTTTTAGTCAGTTATCTTCATACAATAATATAATACTGTGTTTTTATGTTCTTTTTACTTACATTTGAGCAATACATTTTCATATTATTATGCTCTGTTGTTTAAAACAATTTTCAGATCAAGCTTCACTGAATTTCACTCTGCATTATGAATTCTTATCTCTAATACATTCATACAGACATTTAAATGTTTTGTTTTTGTTTTGGGTTTAATTCTTATATTTTTACAGAATAATTTAAAAGCAATTTAATATTTATAAAATCTGTTTTTGCATTTTTTATGGAAACTGAAGATGTTTTAAAAGGTGGTCAGTATATTTTTCTTGCTCAGTAATTTATACATCTGCACTGATAAATTTCAATTAGCTATTTTATGGCTTTGTAACGTGCTTTAAGAAAAGCAGTTGGTAGAATACCTATACCTAATGCAGGTTTTTTAATAGTCTCAGAGATATCTGATGCAGCACTTTTTGGTGTGAAAGCTTGTTGTGTTTAGTTGTTTATTAAATTGCTTATGCTGTTTTTATTGGCCCTTCAACACTGACAGATTCATCAATCCCTAAACTTGACAAAATGAATGTTCAATGGAAAGTTACAGCAGTTCAGTTTGTCGACAAAAATAACGTCTGACAGACAAAACTGCTCCCTATTATTTAAACACACACCACCTTAGGTAAGAAGGAAGCATTAGTAAGTAACGTGACCCTACCCTTACGAAAAATCAAATAAGGGGGCTTAGAAGACAATGCATGAAGTTCTGAAATTCTTCTAGCAGATGTTATTGCTATTAAAAAGACAGTTTTCCAGGTCAAAAATTTGAACTGTTCATCTGCAGGTTCAAAGATAGTGTCTACTGAGGCTTGCAGTACCAAATTTAAATCACATGGTGGCATGGGATCTTTAAATGGGAGTTTTAGCAGAAGAGTACCTTTCAAAAATGCTTTGCACAGTTTAGAGGAAACCAGGCAAGAATTTTGAAATCCCACATGAAAGTTAGACACTGCTGTGAGTTGAACTTTAATAGCTGATAAGCACCTTCATTAAACAAACTCACTAAAAATTCTGGAACACAATTTTTAGAGCTGAGAAGGGGTCTAGCTGATTCTTTTATGCCCAATAAACAAACCTTCTCCATTTACTCATGTAGAGTTTCCTAGCAGAAGTTTTATAGGAAGATACAAATATGGAATGAACAGGGGAAGAAAGCACTGGTTGCCTGGCTATTAAAGGAATTGGAGAAACCACGCTGTTAGTTTGAGATTCAAGATATCTGGGTGAACCATGCCTTTGGGGTGAGACTGAAGGTCTGGAATTGGATCCAGAATCCAAGGTGGGTATAGTAGAGGAGGCCGAAGGAAGGGGAACCAAATCTGCTGAATCCAGTAAGGTGCAATGAGGATGACTCTGCTCAACTGGACTGCTTTCTGAAGGAATTAGGGGAGCAGAAGGATAAGCATACAGATGACTGGGGGGGCCAATCATGGAGCAGAGCATCCCTCTGTGATTCCCCCGGTGGGGGGGGGGGATCAGGGCAAAGAAGCTGCTGCATTTGTTGTTTAGGGGAGATGCAAAATGATCGCAGCAAGGCTGGCCCCGCTGACTAAAAATAATTTCTGTCACTTTGTTGTTGAGTGACCACTCATGAGGTAGTAAAATGGACGTGCTCAGTTTATCTGCTATCACACTGGACTTCCCCAGAATATGCGTTACTATTAGAAAGCAGTTGGAAGATATCGCCCACTGCCACACTCTGAGGGCTTCTCGATGCAGGGAATAAGATCTGGTTCCCCCTTGCTTGTTGATGTACCAGACTACTGACATATTGCCTGTCTGGATTGCAACTGCCCCAAGAGGAAGAGAGTCCTCGAATGCCTGCAACACTAAAAGCACCACTCTCATCTCCAGAACATTGATATGCAGGTTGGCATCTACAGTAGACCAAGTGCCTTGGACTGTTTTCACCCAGGAAATGCCCCCCCCCCAATCTGGAAAGTATCCATGGCCATTATGGCCTTGGGCTGAGGATGAAAGTACAGCCTTGTAACAGCTATTCTGACAGCATCCACTATGAAATGGATTGTTTGCATACCTGGGTTATTCTCATCTTCGCAGACATGGGTTGAGGAAGCACTGATCATTGTGTTGCTAGCATTCACTTAAAAATTCTTATGTGGAATCTTGCTAAGGGGACTAAAATTATTGCCACTGACATTGATCCAAAAGATTGCGGAATCAATCAGGCTGAAATTCTGGTACTTTAAATTATTTTCCTGACCTGCGTCCTTATTGTTTGTACTCTTGGTACAGGAAGAGAAGCTACCATAGATACTGTGTTGAACACTGTTTTTATGAATTCTAATGTCTGGGCTGGCTGCAGATGAGACTTGTAATTTATGGTTATTCCAAGATGCGAACAGGTCTGTAACACCAGAGTGCGAGCTTCTATCAGTTGATGCCTAGTCAGAATCCTTGCAGTCTTAAGTGAGATGCAGCCACTGCCATGCACTTGCTGAACACTCTAAGGGCTGTGGTGAGGCCAAAGGGCAGTGCTCTGAAATGAGAGTGACTGGCTCTCAGCCGGAAACGTAAGTACCTCCTGGATCATCTATTCATCTTTATGTGATAGTATGCATCCCGAAGATCTATTGGGCACATCCAGTCATCCTTGCCCAGAAAGGGCAGAATGGACTGAACCATGACCATCCACCAAAACACTGAGATCTAAAATTGGTCTCCAGTCCCCTATTTTCTTTGGCACAAAAAAGAATCCCGAGTAAGTTCCTGATCCTATCTGGTATAGTGGGACCTCTTGGATGACTTTTTTTCTAGCAGCTTTTGAATTTCTGGTGCTGCTGCTTTCCTTTGATTGGGTGGAACATTAGGAATTACCCTAGGTAATGGAGGAGGTAGGGAAAAGAGAATCCTATAACCACTGGAAATAAGTCTCTGCACCCAACTGTCTTTTGTAATACTCAGCCAGGTTCTCTGGTGCAGAGATAAGTGACCCCTGACTGCCTACAGAGGGAGGCAATCGGACCTCCATTCAGGAGTGCTGAAAGGGTCTGTTGAAAAAGGAATCTCTAGATCAGTGGTTTTGCGGACCTCTCCTGCCACGGAAAAGTCATCTTCCATTATCGCTCCTCCTTCTGTCTCTGAGGGAACAAACTTCACATGGGTAGTGGAAAGGACCCTGAGACTTTCTGAACCACATTTTTCTACCTCCCCTTTGATTTCTGGAAAAGATCCTCTGAGGGGTGGAAAAATGCAGGCCTGAGGAGTGGAAAAATGCAGGCCCTCTGCAGAGAAAGTCCGTCCAACTTTCTCAAATCTGGAGTGTGTGTCCTTTACTGTGGGGCCAAACAAAGAAGTGTCATCAAAGAGAGCACTGATGAACGATGACTTGAAGGGATCTGCAAAATCACATAGGCACATGCAGGCATGCCTCCTGATGGAAATGCCTGAACCTGCAGGCCTTGAGATGCACTCTGCAGCATGCAAGATAAGCCTCATGGACAAATTGGTTATACCTGCAGGGTAGCCAACTAAGAGACTAATGAAGACTGAGCTTCAACAGTTCCAGTTCCAAAAAGAGTTTGGGATAACTCTTTAATCAAATCTCTTTGCAGTCTAGTACAATATGCTAAATATTTTCAGCAATCTAAGTGCAAACCTTGCTGAGGCATAAACACGCTTCCCAAATCTATCACCCTTGACTCTCTATTAGGAGGATGGACAGAGGAACTCTGTTCAGAGAGTTCCTTTTTTTTTTTAGCCTCCACCACAACCATGGCATCTACTGGGGCCATTTTACTCCAATATTCCCGGCCTACTGATGGAGCCAGAATCCTGTCTGTTCTCTTGGGGACTGGCTCAATCATATCAGGTTCCTTTCACGCCCACTTGGAGATAAAATCAATAAGCTCATTGGCTGGAGGAGTAACCCAGGAGGTAGACGGATCAATACCAAATGCTTCCAGAAATACTGAATCCTCAGGAGAAGGGTTTTGGGAAGAACAGCTACCCTTTTGTTTTAGGATCGCAAGAATGTTTCCAAATGAGCTGTCATCATGTGGTGATTTTGGGGACCCCTCCCCTTCATCGAAATCAGTATCCTCAGTGACTGACACCTGAGGAGAGCCAAGTACCTCCTTTTACACCTTCCCTTTCTAGGGACTTTCATGATGACTCCAAAAACCTCAAAGTCAAACCCATCCTCTTGAATATGACAGGGAAGCATCAGCTCCAAGAGTCATCCGGTTCAGAGGATATCAGAGCTGATGCACTCAAGAGCAACAGTCAGATCAAAGATAGGGTTCTCTTTGGATCAGAACTAGATGGACACAGAAGGCTAGGATCTGAGGGCCCTAAAACCACAGGTTGAATTAGAGAAGGAGCTGTTATCCGTGGAGTGGAAGATGGATGGACTTTCTGACTTGAAGGGGTACGAACCGTGAGAACTCCCTTCTGAATTTGCTCTGCGAAAAGTTTCAGCATCTTCTCCACATCTGCTTCTGTGAGACTCCTGGAGGAACAAGAGGATACCAGGGACAGCCATTTTGACTGCATCCCTAAAAAGAGACAGGACACTCTCAAAGGAACCAGATCCAGATTGGTGAATATGTAGTTCTTAGTAAAGGCTTTGGATCTGAAGATATAGGCTCCAAAATATGTTTGGTCAGATCCGAGGATATAGGATCCAAAATATGTGTTGTTGGATCTGATAATGGTCGGATCAGACACAGCTTTGGATCTAGTCTTTCTTTCTCCTTGGATCAGAAGAAGCAGAGGTTGGGGAATCCGATGGCCTATACCTTTTTAGCGGGTCATTAGATTTATGTTTGGGGGACTGAAACCCAGCAATGGCTTCAGAAAAGGGAGATGGCAGTAATCCCTTCAAAAATCAGCTTATTTTTCCTGTCAGTTAAAGCTCAGGGGTTAAACCACCACAAATACTACAGTCCTGTTGCAGGTGTTTTGGTTCCAAACAACAAACACAAAGAGAGTGTGCATCCGACAAAGGCAACTTGGGCTCACACTTTTTTGAAAACCTGCTGGACCCTTCTCAGACATCTCTGCAGTTAAAAGAGAAGAGCTAAAGTAAACTTTTTTTTTTTAGTCGACAGAAAGGGAATATGAAAAGAAAAATACCAGCAATGGTATTTAAGAACTACAAGACAAAATTTGTACAAACAATGGAAAATACCAACAATTGGTAATTACAGAATTTACAGTGTGTGTAAAGAAGGCAAAGGGAAGGAGATAGGTCTACCATGATAGCAGAAAAAATTTACAGCCAAATTATAAGAAAAATAAAGGCAGAAACACCTTAAGAAGAAAAAACAGATATTAAAGATGAAAGAAATAGTCATTTATAGAAGAATTTAAGATGGAGATTAGAAAAATTAACTTATCTCCTGCTGAAGGCAACCACGTTTAAATGCTAAAATGGCAAATAAGATCTGAGGGATGTTATGAGTGGTGCATTGTGGGTAGAGAAGGAGCTCGAGAGTTCGTTGGTGGCCACAAGCTAGTAAAATATCCGAGGACTGGATCTGATCCGATCTGATCCCATTAGTTTAGGAAGGCATGAAAATGAACATCAGATTAAATAGATATCCTGCAGCCAGCAATTGTGCCAAAAGTCTTTTTCAGTGTATATTTGAGATAGACATTGAAAAAGCATTCATTCTTCCAAGAAAGGAGCAATTTCTTTTTTCCAGCTGGTTTGTGGCTTGTCTAATCTTACCAAGCCCTGGAATTTTAAATTTTGGATGTTCACCCTTGTTGGGTTTGCTTACACATATATCTCCAGATGAAAAGACGTACTTATCCTGGATTACAACATACCTCAAACAAAATACAGTAATACTTTGGTGTTATCAACATTAACTGGTCTAATACCCTAAAAAAAATAGTCTAATCCATAACCTGACAAAAACCTCTTTAGTTTTGCACATGTAATCGCAGACCCCAGCAGAATTGATCAAACACACACACACACACAAACACACACACACATCTAGATTGGATACTAAAAAGCAGTTCAAATAAACTCTGCTAGTACCCTTGCAGACACCTTAAGCGATCATACTCCTATTTATGTATTACGGAAGCAATCAGCCATCATAATGACACAAAGCATATATGGATTCATAGGTTCTTAGGGGTGTACTAGGCTAATGGCCCTGGAGCCTTTACAAGCCTAGCCCATAGGATTACCCTGGCATCATGCCACCCGACCTTAGTTCCCACTGCCTCTGTCGAGTAGAGCCACTGGAGTGATCCCTGGGATGAATTTTCTATTTCCCATCCACTCATCAAGATTTCTCTTGAAGAGGGCCAGTGAGGTGATCTGTTTGACATGCATGGGAAGTCTCTGGGTTATGAACCTGTCCCTCCAGCACGTTCTGTTGATTGTGGTAATGAGGCTGAGGTCTCTGGAGCGTGTGGTGCACAGGGATTGGGATTTCTTTAGATGTAGCATTTCTAACAGAGCTGGGTCAGACATGGCTTTGTAAGTGAAGCAGAGATCGCCTCTAAGTAGGCGATATGAGACAGAGAATATTTGGAGTTTTTTGAGTCTGACCATATAGGACAAGTGTTTAAGGCCTAGGATCCTCTTTGTCAGGTAATTCTGCAGCCTCTCCAGTTGTTGCAGGTGTGTAGTTAGGTACATGCTAAATGGGGCACTGTACTCGATGACTGGCCTAATGAGGGAAGAGTAGAGGGACAATGACCTCTTTCTTCCTGGATGCAAAACCCTCAATAATAAGATGTTCCACATAGAAGGACTTTCTGAACACAATGGCAATGTGGTGGTCAAAAGAGAGAGGTTGCTGTCAACCTGTGTTCCCAGATCTCTTATAATGCCTTCTGTGTTCAGTGGACTACCATCGATATGGGAACCGGGTTTTTACCAAAAGGGATGACGACACATTTTTTGGCATTGAGCTTAAGGCCATGGTTCTGACACCAGTCATTGGTCTCTGTGAGGCCTTTCTGTAGGATGTCAGCATCACTTGGGGAGTTAATAATAGCTCCCAGCTTACAGTCGTCTGCAAACCTTGTCAGCCAGAGTCCCTTCTTGTTGGCCTGGACTTCAGAGAAGTAGATACCAAACAGGAGAGGACTCGGGACCAAACCCTTAGGGATTCCACTCGTGACTGGTCGGCAGTCTGACCTGGAGTCAGCTACTTTTACACTGTGGGTTCTATCTGTGAGCCAGTTTGCAACCCACCTCGTGATATAGGGGTTGATGCCTAGCTTAGTAAGTTTTTCTATAATTCCTGAGTGGGGAATGGTATCAAAGGCCTTGGCCAGATCAAGTTAGGCTGTATGAACCACCTTGGCTTCATCCACAGCTCTGGTGACCGACTCAAAGAACCAAGCTGAGCAGGCATGATCTACCCTTCACAAAACCAAACTGTGTGGGATCCAGAGTTTGGAGATTCCCTATATCCATGTTTATTAGGTCCATGATGATGCGTTCCATAGCTTTGCATATCAGACTAGTCAGGCTAATGGGGAGATAGTTCCCAGGGTCTGCAGTCACTCCTCCTTTGTGGAGATGGATGACTGCAGCAGTGCACCATTCGGTAGGGACAAAGCCAGAGGTGAGGCTGTGACTGAACAGGGCACACAGGTGAGGTGCCAGTTCACTCTGCAGTTCATGTAGAACACAGCCAGGGATATTGTCAGGTCCCATAGAAGCTGTATTCTTGGCCTTGGACAGTGCTGTTTTAACCTGTGCCACAGTAATACTGGGTGCCTGGCAATCTTCTGGTATTGTGATTAGTCCTTTGAGGAGGGATGGGTAAAGCTGGCACTGAATCTGTTGGCCAATATATTGACAATATCTGTTGGCTTGGTATAGGAGGTATCACTGTGCAGTAGCTAAGAGCAAATCTGGGTATTGCCGTGGAGATTCTTTACATAACTATAAAAAGTCTTGTGGTTGTCTTTACTATCTGCTGCAATTCTGTTTTCATAGCTAGCTTTAGAGGATTTGATGAGGGATCTCAACCTTTTGTTGAGGCTGATAAGGGAGTTTTTCCAGTCTTGAGACTTTACCTTATTCCGCATCAGTTTCCTCCTTCTGTTGTAGAGTTTGTTTATGGCAGGGGGCCACCAGATTGGCTTCCTTTTTTGGAGGACAGCGTCTTGGTTCTATTGGGCATGGCGAGAATCATGTATTTGTGTACGTGTTCATACAGTGCATTGGTGTATGATTCGGCAGTCATGCAACTATTCTCCATTTGCATGGGTGTCACAAAGTTAGCAACCTCTGTTTTTAGGAGCCCAAAGTTAGCTCTGGAGAAGTTTTTCATGGTGGTTACCTTTGCAGGGGGTGGGGGGGGGGGTGGATTTCCAAGGTGATTAGTTTGTGGTCGGATCTAACCAGGGAGGAGTTGACTATTGGTCTAGAGCAATGGTCTTAAATGATTTGTTAAAGCAATTGATTTTAAAATAAATTAATTTTTATTCTAAGTTAAAAATGGTTAACTGTACCTTTAGTAATTTAATTAATGAGATATAATATGGCTGGGTAAGTGTATTTAAATGTTGGCTATGACTGAGTTTAAATATTCTGATGAAATCCTGTTGCCTTTATGGACAAAAGCACTTAACATTTTTATTGATGAATAAATGCAGCTAGTGACATGTCAGGGTCTTGTTTTACAGTATTTGAGTTTGAGATTTTTAAGTAGATATCCATTTCTGGTGTTTTTGGTTCTTGGTTTTAGCATATTATTACTTGTCGAATGCAAAATAGTCATCTGCTAGACCAAAATATATTAATTCCAGTGTGAAATGTATACTAGTGCAATCTCCAAGCGCTAGAATATTGCCTCTGACACATTTCTTTTTTTGTTTTTTGTTAGTATAGAGCCTCTGAACATTCATTATTGCCCGATAATAATCTTCATTCCATTCCATGCTACTTAATTTATTGATTTATTTAGTTCACTGTCTTAAGTATAAACTTAATTTCTTCCAACTTGCTCTTAATAACTACCACACCCCAAAATTACTGGTCTTCTTGGGAGATTATGTCTTTATGTAACCTTGGAAGTAATAAAACAAGGAATCCTTAGACTAGAGGCTAACAGTTTCTACATTTGTCATTCCATTAAAAATCTTAACCTCACTCCATTATGTAATATCTCATTTAATTCTACTTTTAGCATCTAAATAATTTTTGTGTTTTTATATAACCTTCATTATTCTTTAAATGTTTCTTACACATTTAATAGTACTCAGATTTCATGAGTGCTTTATTTCTTTCTTTAACTGACAGTTTAACCGTAATGTAAAAGGAGTACTATAGTAGAACCCAAAGATTTAGGGATGAAGTATTTAGGGTGATAGTCTGAATTAAGGTAGACAGTGGCTAATCAAGCAAAACTTATTGAATATACAGAAATTAAGCTATATTGATAGGTCCAAGAAAAGGGGAGCAGCATGCAGTCCTTCATTCTTGGCTTTGTTGATATGAGCTAAAAAGAATAGCAAGACAGTTTCCCTGCAGTGATTTGTTCAAAAGACAATGTATAATAGAATAGTAGCTTTTAGCCAAGCAGCCTTGGATTTGTTTGTATACACACACACACACACACACACACACACACACACACACACACACACACACACACACACACATATATATTTGTAGAATTTTAGAGAGGGGGTAATAAAGTTGCTATAGTATTTAGTTAGACAATTCAGTTGGTGGACCTCATTTGTGGTGTGATATGATATAGTCTATAAAAATTTAGTACAAAGAGCTCATCTGACAATCTTTTATCAAGAATGGTCACTAGATAGACAAATTGCTGGTGTTTCAATACATAAGAAGTCAGGTGGCATGTTATCTGGAGCTACTGAGGTAGTTTTTAGTTTGCTATGATTTTTAACTGAACTAGAGAAACAGAATATAGGCTAAAGCTACCATTGAAATATTCCTCATTCAGTGTTAAGGGATGTGTTTGATTTCACAGTAGTAAATTAGCTGTGTGAATGAAATGTTTGTTAAAGACAATTGCAATGTTGTGAAAACTGTAATATGTCATTGCATTTGGTGATCATTTTTTACCAGGTTTTATTAGGTTGTTAATAGTTTGTTGGAACCTTTTTGAGTTATTTTAGAGTATTGTATGTTGAGTAAGGAAGAAATCAGTCTTGTCATTCTGAATTATCTTTTTTTTTTCCAGCTGTGCTAGGAGCAGTTTTTAATGTTGCAGATTCTGTAAGTTGGAGTTAGATTTCTATTTCTTTTAGTCACTGTCTCATAATACCATCATCTGTTTGTGTGCAATATTAACCATCGGGCAAGTTTGAACTTAATTTTCTTTGTTTAAACTAGGGCTATTTGTATATTGAGAATAAATTATTGAAAAATTATACAGCCTAGTCTAGAGAAAGTTATTTAAGTGGATTCCAGTTATATTTTGATAGAAGAATATTAAATATAGATTCTTGGAAACTCAAATTCAAATACTGTAAAACAAGACCCTGACACGTCACTAGCTGCATTTATTCATCAATAAAAATGTTAAGTGATTTTATCCATAAAGGTAACAGGATTTCATCAGAATATTTAAATTCAGTCATAGCCAACATTTAAATACACTTACCCAGCCACATGATATCTCATTAATTAAATTACTAAAGGTACAGTTAACCATTTTTAACTTGGAATAAAAATTAATTTATTTTAAAATCAATTGCTTTAACAAATCATTTAAGACATGCACTAAAAATATCATCAATCACCCACCACTTCCACATATCATATTTATAATTTACACTGCCTCAATCTAAGAACACTATCTAAAGAGACAGTTTCATTTAGATCAGGGGTCCTATCGACTGCTGTCATAAGATGCCACTTTAACTCCAAAAAGTCTCTCTTTCCATGGTCCCCCTCTTGGTGCAAAATTAATTGAATCTTATACAAAAAACTTAAAAGTGTGCTCTGGAAACTTGGCAATGTGTCTAGCAAACGTTTATATACATTTTTTTTTTTATGTCATAAATGTGCTAATACACATGTTCTCCAAGTAGTCTCTCAGTTTTACCCATATAAAAACCAGGACATAACTGTCAAACAGCCACATTCACCATCCTTTTAGAGCTACAGTTGTAATAGCGCCTCTTATTTACCCAACCAATAATGGACATGCAGACCTTGTACCATTCCAGTATGTATCTATACTGGTTACAACTACAACACTTGTAGCTACTCGTCCTGTTCTTCCTTTGATATCCTCATATGGGTAATTGACCTTCCAACATATTTTTAATACTTCTGTCCTTCCTGAACAAAATTCTGGGTTCATCACTTAGGATCTTACACATTTCTTCACTTATTTGAAATAAGTTCCAATTCCTTATTCCTTTAGTGTCCAAGTTGTAAGTCATTGTAATTGCCTTTCAAAAGTCATTGCTTTTACAGAACCTGTTGTAACTGACTGCTAGTACCTAGCAATGGGACATAAATGCCCTCATTTCTTTTTATGGTTACTTCCATTAAAACCTCATCCACTAATCCCTTCAGGCAATCCCTGGTTTGGAACATTCCTCTCAACCTCTTTTATAGGAAAGTATCTTCTTCAGATATCATTCCAGCCAACCAGACCATTTGTCATGGAACTGTTTAGTCTAAGGTAAAAATGGTTAAATGAACCTTTAAGAATTTAATTAATAAATTATTGTGTGGTTGAAAAAGTGTACTTAACATACTGGCTATAATTGAATTTAAATGTTTTGACGAAGTTCTGCTGTCTTTATGGACAAAAGCACTTAATGTTTTTATTGGTGAATACATGTGAATCGTTGGTATATACGTGGGCATTGTTTTACAGTGTTTTAGTAATGGTATGTATCAATATAAGGAATCATAATGGGTGCACCATTTGATCCAAACTATACAAAGACATTTATGGGTCTTTTTGAGTATAAATACATGCATAGTAAAGACTATTTTAACAAAAATTTATATAAGTATTATAGTTACATAGATGTAAAGGATCACCCACAGATTTTGAGCAAATTTATGGTAAGTTAAGATATAATGAGTTTGGTATAACATTTCAAAAATACAACCACAAAATGTGGAGCAGCGAAGAACAAAAAATACAAAAGATTACATAAGAAAGAAATAACAGTCAACACATTTTCAGATGGAAATAGTTGCCATCCAGATCATGTACTAAATGCATTACCATTAGGGGCACTTTTATGAATTAGAAATCAATGTAGCAAATAGGAGGGCTTTTTGGAAGAAGCAAAAGATATAATAAAATTGTCTGAAAAGAGCAATTTTACTACAGAAACAATCAAAAGAATGCACTGTGATTCTTGTGACAGGGAAAGAATAATGTGTTAAGATACAGAGGAGAGGAACATAGCTTTGAGACAGTCACTGAATCTTTAATTTAGGCCCTTGATTTTCTTGGTGAGATAGCATTGTGGCTGTTCAAGTTGTGTCATGTGCTTCAACAGGTATATTATACCCAATGATCAGCCTGATAGGTGCCAAACAGTACAATGATCACATCTCTAGACATGGACTCCATACTCTTACTAATGAGCTACAAAATGAAGGACTTTTTTTACAATAGTGGAAACATGGTGATCAAAGTGTAGTTCATTGGTTCTTGAATCCTTAACAACTGGATCAATTTTCAGCAGTGTTTTGGAGATGATATGATAGTTACAGGGGATACTATTATACATTTTTTGGCATTTAGCTTTAGGCTATGGTTTTGACCCCAGCTATTTGTTTGGGAGAAGCCATCTTGGAGGATTTTGATGTCTTCTGGAGTGTTTATGATAGCAGCATGTTTACACTTATCTGCAAACTTGGTCAGCCATAAACCCTTACCATTAGCTTTGATATCAGACAATAAATGCCAAAGAGGAGTGGCCTGAAGACCAAACCCTGGGGCACAGTACTAGTAGTAAGTCTTTTGGAGAAGGTAGAACCACCCATCCTAACTTCTTAGATTCAGTTATTTATCTATTCATTTATTTATTTTATTTTACATTTGTTTACCAGGAAAGTCTGACTGGGATAGAGCCCATTTTCAGTGGACGCCCAGGGAGAAACGTTCTAGACACATGTTCGAAATGTGGGAGGAAACCCAAACGAACACAGGGAGGGCATGTAGACTCTGCACAGAAGGTACCTCAGCTGTGAATCGAACTGGAGAACCTCTTACGGTGAGGCGACAACGCTAACCGCTACACCACTGCGCTGCCCTATTAGTGAGCCCTTTGCTATCCAATGAGTTACTCTGGGATTTGCATTTAGCTGGAAGAGCTTGTCAACTATACCTGAATGAGGGATGGTGTTGAACATCTTTCCTAGGACCAGAAATACAGTGTGTACTGATTTTTCCTAGTCAATTGCTTCAGTAACCTTCTCAAAGATGTCAACATGGTTAACTAAGCAGGATTTGCCCTTGACAAAACTGAACTGGCATTGGTGAAGGGTTTGTAGGTTGCCTGTATTCTTATTTATTAATTCCATAATGATCCTTTCAATATCTTTACAAATAAGGGTGATCTGACCAGCTTTTGTGTAGGAGGAAGACTCTTACTGTTCTACATCTGTCGGGCACAAAGCCTGTCTGCAGACTGATACTGAGCAGCTACTGAGGTTTGTTTCAAGATGGCCCACTAGTCATCCTGATATGTTATATGGCCCCAAAGAGAAAGTATTCTTGGCTTTAGAGAGTGCTTTGAATGTTTGTTCTTGGGGGATTTCAGGGAGTCTAGATGCCAGTATGTTATCTGGAAATGCAGAGAAGAAAGGGTGGAGTTGGTGAAATTAGAGCAAAATTTATATACTAGTAGATTAGCTATATGCTGATGGTCTGAGTATGCGTTATCATTTACTATTAGCTCTGTGCAGTGTTGGGCATTACGTCTGAGGTTTCTAACATGCTTATTAAAGGCTTTGGGGCTGACTTTAGCCTGGGTGGCTATCTTTACCTCATATCTAGCTTTGGTTAATTTGATCAGGAACCAGTGTTCCTTGTTAAGTTTAGCAAGTGTGTTTTGGTAACTGGAGAGTTACATTTATTTTTACATGCAATGAGCTTTTTTCTTTTATTGCTGAGCATGTTTATATTGGGTTCCATGACCCAGGTTTAGTTCTAAATTGGCATTGTATTTACTACAGAGGGAAACAGATGCATCTATGCAGCTACTTATGTGTGCATAGAATTTGGTGGCGGTAAAGGATTCTGCATATGCAGAAGGGTCATCAGGTAGGAAGGGAATGTTGAATTTAGCCAGGTTATCTTTCAGGCTTAGTAGATTAGCTTTAGCATAATCACCAAATACAGAATTACTGAAGGATGTTCCCAGCTTCAGTATTACGGTAAACATGACTGATTTCTAGTACAATTTGACTAGGTAGCATGTTAAATCTAGTAGGGAACAGAGTTGTCCCATAATAGTGAGGACAAGTTCAGGACTTGGGGTGAAGGCTAACTAGTCCAGACAGTTTGTATTTATGAAGTCCAGAAATCTCTGGGCATACAAGTTACGAGATGTATAAGTTTCCCATTTGATGGAGGGGTAGGTGAAGTCCCATAGAAGAATGGTGACTGGCTGAATGCAAAGGGTCTCCATACTAGTCAGGTACTCTCAATGGTCTTGAACCAGGTCTCCATGATGATGCAAGGAGTGCCTGTATGGAGTGAAGTTTTTCTAAGGCTCCTAGCACTGAGCAGGAATACCTTTGTGTTAAAACTCTTTTTTATGTATGAAGGAGGATGAACAGTTATTTAGAGAAAGTTTTTAATTGCTTTTTTTCTTAAAAAAAAACAAAGGATACTCATGATATGATACTTCACAATTTTTTAAGAGGGCAATAATATCACCAGGGGAAAAAAAGAGATGTCACAATGAACTTTTCCCTGTGGCAGATATAATGTGTGCAAATATGTGACAAAGAAATACAGTTCATTAATGGAAAAATAATGGGTTCTAAACAAGTAATTCTAAAGCAGATGTTTATATAAAAAAAATCTGATTTAAATTATATAGGGCAAAAAAATGAGAAAATTTAAAGTAAGACTGCAAAAGCGTATGTAAGAAATCTAGAAAATCCAGTAGCAGAACATGTAATACTACATCAGACTATATTTAATATCACAAGGCCATGTATATTTGGGTCTATATTAGATAAACGAAAGTTTATCTTACCGAACGCTAACATGAGCGAAAATCCTGGAAGCCGAAACTGGAATTGTGAAATCGCAGTACAGTGAAGATGGGAATATTTGCCCTTTCCTCACTGTAGTGCAATCTCAGAGTTGGAATACATATTTAGCGGGGGGTGGGGGGTGCAGCCCCCCACAATTGCAGTTTCGAGTTCCGGGATTTTCAATAATGTCAACGTTCGGTAAGATAAACTTTCGTTTATCTAATATAGACCTGTATATTTTATTGAATGATTTACCAGACATTAAGAGCTATGGACAATACTGAAAAAGTGCTACTTAGAAAAGAAGGTGCACTGATTTTAAATTTTCAGGTGTTGAATCCTGGTGGGCTAAACAGTTAATTGGACTGGAAATCATTCATTGATAAGTACAAACAAATATTAATTGGATTATTACATTTTACTTCAGATTTTTTTATCTTTTATTTCTTATCTGCTTTCCCAATTTGTGACTTTTGACTTTTAAAAAATTATGCCTGTTAGTTCTTGTGAGGAATTATTTATTAATTAGTTGTGTTATAATTTCTTTTGTAATTCTTCAACAGTCTTTAAAGGCATTTAGCTGAGGCACTAGACTGAATAAAGTTAGTTTTCCACTTGTCTCTGTGGTTTAAAATGTATTATTTAACTGTTCTTAAGTGGTGTATATATACATATTATAGTATTATAGTAGTCTCTCTCCAGCACTCAAGTACTATGATCAGACCAAGTTCTTCTCACTTTAACATGGCTCAACAGCAAAACAACTCACAGCAGGAAAAATGAAAAATCCACAATCGGCCACAGTAAAAAGGTTTAATAAAAAACACACTAAACACTATGGCGCTTTGGCACACAGCCTTCCAGGAGTAATGCAAACTCTCAAATATAAAACTTCTTATATAATCCATTAATCACCATTAATTACACAACAACTGTTTCCAATTAATTTCCAGATTTAAACCTACAGGCAACAAGGTACCATACTTTAAAATATAAATAGATTCTTTATAGAGTAGTTTCTCTTTAACACTGCACATTTCACCAACTTGTACATATATTTGTTCCAGAACACAACCCTTTAATAGAGAAGTCACTATTGTGTTTTTCTTTAAAATGCATAGCTAGGTTGCTTTCGATTTTATTCTTTTTTATGTCCCTAATATGTTCTTACAATCTGATTTTAAATTTCATTTTACTTTCCCCTATATAATACAAATTACAAGGACACCTTAGGGCATATATAATGCTCTCGCTGTCAGAAGAAAATCTGTCAGAAGGGGAAAAAGGAACACCATTTATATTACCAAAACTAGGGACAACATTACAACATACACTGCATTCTCCACAAGGAAAAGTGACCATTAAAGATGGATTTAAATAAACCCTTTCATCAGGAGAACTAAAAAGACTAGAAGTTAAACAGTCTTTTAAACTTTTGCCCCGTCTGTAGGAGACAGAAGGGTGATGAGTGACAAGATTACCAAGTTCACCATCTTTAATCAAAAAATTCCCAACAACTACTTAATATGTTACTTATCTCACTACTAAGACTATTATAAACTGATACAAAATACACTTTCTCCTTCATTTCATTTATATTCATGTTATGAACCTTATTTTTTACACCAATGATTTTAAGATGGGCTCCCACCCCCATTCTCAGTGAGACTACCCTATACAAAGATTTTTTAACTATATCATACTTACAGCCTTTACCAATGAACATTTTAAATGCACTTATGCATTCCACCACAATATCATCCCAGTTATTACAAATTTTATCAATTCTAAGGAACTCTCCATAAGGAAGAGATTCTAAAAGGTGTTTTGGATGAAAACAACCCCCATGTAAAAAAATATTACTATTTGCAGATTTCCTATGGACAGATGTTCTTATATTACCATTGTCTATACCCTCTAAGACTAAATCCAGAAATTTTACTTTTCTACCATACTGTATTCCATCAAAACCTAAGACATATATATTGTTCCCTAAATCTCGATGGAAGCTATTATTATTATTTTCACCACCCGTACATATAAAAATTAAATCATCTGTAGTAACCAATAACATGGTCACACACAAATTGTGCTTGTACAGATACTCTAATTCAAAATGGGCCATCAGCAAGTTGGCATACATGGGGGCAAAAGAAGCCCCTATAGCTGTGCCCTGTAATTGTTGATAGAGTATCTTATCAAATGTAAAATAGTTTTTCAACAGGCAAAAATGTGCAACTTCCACAATATAATTTGACAAGGGGGTGTCGCCTAAAAAGTAAGATAAAGCTCTAATGCCATGTTCATGCTTAATGCTAGTATAAAGGCTTTTTACATCCATGGTTAGCCAAAACATGTTTTTATCCCATGTTATGTAAGATATTTTCACTAAAATTCTGAAGAATCTCTAATATACAAGTTTAACTTTATTACAAAAGGTTTTAAATAATTATGTACTAATAAACCTATTTTATTCAGAAAATATCTACAAGCTGCCACAACTGGACGACCAGGAGGATTGGCTGCATTTTTATGCAACTTGGGCACACAAAAGAAAGAGGGTATCTTGCATCTTTCAACAATAACTTTTTATCAATGTCTTCCTTAGTCAGGTAGCCTAGCCTAAAGCCTTTCTGTAATATCGTTTTATATTCCATAATAGCATTATTATAAGCATTAATGTTACATTTCTTATAAATGTCACTTATTAAGATGTTCATGACACATAACCAAATATTGCATGGAATATAATATTACAATCTTATTTCTCTTATCTGAAGGTTTAATTACAATGTCTTTTCTCTTCCTCAAATTAAGAGCAATCCATTCTGACTTAGTTAGATTATATGCAACATTTCTACTTCTCTTAAAAGCATGATACACCTGTTGTACTTGAAAATTAAACATGGAGGACAAAGGTTTAACATGGCTCAACAGTCTGCTCTCAACCCATCTGGAACTAGTTTGATTGCATTCTGTGTTCTAAGACAGTATTTTAACTCCTTAATGCTTACTATCCATTCTGACAGACAACCCACAAGCAAAAGGCAAACATTTAAGAAGCATAGAGGCAAACCATTCAAATCAGCCCACTTTAGGTAAGTACCAAACATTCACAACACCAAATCGTTCACAACACACCACTAGAAAATAAATTAACAAAGCTTGCTAGAAGATATACTAAAATATCCCAGCTTCCAGCATACAAGGCACTATCTAACCCCCTTCAGTGTCATACTTCAAACCCATACAGCTAAAACCAAGAGTCGCTAGGAATCAACTTTAAACCCATACGCCCAACTAAGTCTTCTTTCACATGGGGAAATGTTTTAGTTATAACTGACTCTGTAGTCAGGCATACATACTCCACCACACTGGAAAAGAGCAAGCTGGCTGTTATTTCTTTATTTTTAAAAGTATGCTGAGTGGACAGAATTAAGTAAAGCAGTTTTTGTTTTTATTAAGCATAGGACTTTCCTTATCGAAACTGCAAGTTATTTATAAAGTAGCTCTTTACAGTATGAAGTCATAGGTGCTATAAAGGTTAGTTTTAGGAGTGATTGTTGCGTACACTAGTGATACTAAAGTGAGAAGCACTAGTTAGTTTTAGTGCATCCAGTCTCTTTAATATGATAAAAAAAGGCTGGAAATAAGTCAAAGTTACTAATGTTGGGATGTTTAGCTACTGGGGAAGTGTGTAGTGATCATAGTATACATAATGAAAATTTAATTGTCTGTTCTTATGTTCTTATAGAGGTGGATGCCTAGATTAATGATCTTAGTTTGTGTTACAGATATTTTTAAAGAAAATACAACAAGAGAAAATGAAATACATGGGAAAAGGGTAGTTCCTTCTTGAATTTGCAAAGTAACTGCTTGTGTTTTTTTTTTCTGTTTGCAAATGCTTTAAGGTGAAGACAAGCAGCTGCAGATAATTAATCACGAGAGGTCTGAAAAGCGTGATCTGACTGAAATCAGTCAAGTACAATGCAATTAACTTGTATCTACATAACTGCAATCAGTGCAGTGACACAGTGCCTTCTAAGTGAAATATTTGCGATACAGTGCAATTAACTTTTAAAGAGACATTCACATGGTTTAGTTAAAATAAAACGTAAAGAAAGAAATGTTTGCAGGTGTGATAGTGAAAGTTAAACAAGTAGTCACCTTGTATTTCGCCAACAGATTTAATATTTTAATGCATTAACTGTGTGCCACCGCATCTGTTAACTCAAATTTAACAAATATATTTTTTATTAAGACTTAAGGTTAATCCTTACTGAAGGAATGCATGTTGTTTTTCACATCTGGGTGGCAGGAAATATTGATAAGAAGAGATAGCCATCTGTGTAAGTGTGAACATGGGTGCGAACATGCACAGTATCATGGTTAACTTTAACTTTAGAATATGCAATACATGTGGGTACAGCTTTCAATTTGGGACAACTGCCCGTATTTGGAGAGGTTAGACTTCCTTTTTTGGAAAATGTCTTCAGTTGCATGCAGTTTATTTGAGGAGTTTAAATGGGATTTTTTTTGGTTTATTCAATGTTTTTACCCAAGTAAAACAATCTGAGAAAATGTGACACAGGCAAAAACAGAGATGAGAAAAAAAACACACAAAGTATCAGCCTGCCACTGTAAACTGCAAGATTTGGTTTGGTAATTAGTATAGATGATTAAGGATGGAAGCTGTTGATAATTTATGACCTGTGGTACAGGGACTGATTCCTTCATTGTCTGTTTAACTTCTGTGTGGTTTTGTACAAGTCACCCCATCAGAAAATATTTTGGGGCAAAATTGGGCTAGGCTCCTTAATGGTCTCATTAACTGTGCCAATAATTACTTATGAACCTAAGATGTAAACAATTATTCAAAATCGCTATAATGTATAATATGTAAAAAATGGTAGCTTTTTATCTGTATGGTTGCCTTGTCAATATTGACATGGAATGTAAATGGTCTTAGAAGTACTGACTAAATGCAGAGACTGTTAAACTACATTAAGTATATGGTATAATTAGGAATATTACAGGAGATTAATTTGGCTAATTTAACAAAGAAAGAACTCAGCTGTGTTCATTCAACAGATTATTATAATGAAAAAGAGAGTAATAATACTAATTGTGTGAAGGCCCCAATACTGACAGCAGAACATAAAGGACAATAAGTGATTTGTAGTAGTTGGGATGTACTGGCTAGGTGGTGGATTACACTGGAATGTATTTATATTCCACTTAAAACTGCTATTCTGGAGCTTAATAGAATTTTGGAAGAAATAATAAGTTCTTGGCAGGAAAAATTATTTATTAGTGGAAAATGAAACTTGATTTGCAACAGCAAAGATGTACCAGATTGACCTAGAATAGAAATATAACAAAAACAGTATACTACTGAAGAAATATATGAGTTATTTGATATGGAGGGATATGATTTAAATTCAGTAGCTAGGAACTCCAAATTTGCATGTTAGTCCACAAGGTACAATAACTGAGATAAACTGAAGAGAAATTATATTTTATTTCACAGGAGCATGTGTGTTTAATTGAAAGATTTGAGATCCATCCAATAACTGCATCAGATCATGCACCAATAACAACAAAGATATAGATGCAGGGTAATAATATAAAAATGGCAAACTGGTTATTTCCAACTTACCCATTTCATTTAAATGAGAGAAATTTAAGTAATGAATAGTGGGTGCAATTTAATAGTTTATTAGGGAGGACAGAAATTACTTTGGAAGGGATAGCACTACTCTACATGATTACAGAAAGTGCTTTATACAAACCCAAGTGCGGTGCAGAGGTTTAAGGTTGTGCATTCCTAGACGCAGACATTACAGCAGTCCTGTGTTTGATTTCCACAGTGTCCATTTCCCTACTGTGTGACACTCAACACGTTGCTTAACCAGACATTGTTCCTGGGTCCCTTATCCAACTAATATTTTATTTTAACAGTCTGACTTGACTGACTCCAGTCTACATAAATAGCACCCATTCTGTCTTAAGTCATGGTGCCCCCCCCCCCAAGCCTGCAAAACAAAACACAAAAGCTATTCATCAACAGGGCACTGAATCAAGTTTTTAAGTTTACAATTACAGTCATCATCAATGAAAAATCAATCAGCAAAGATATACAAAACCCTGATTATACCCAAGGCAGCCTGGGTTTGATTGGTTTCTCTGGTGTTTGAGTGAGCTGGCAGAAGAGGGTGGGTGATCCCATCCTGAGGCTGAGAGCAGGGCACAGCAAGATGCATACTAATACAAGCCCTTGAAAAACAGGCAGTGTTGAATAAGTACCCTGACTACAGTCATCATCAATGAAGAATCAATCAGCAAAGATATACACAACCTTGATTATACCCCAGGCAGCCTGGTTTTTATTCGTTTCTCTGGTGTTTGTGTGAGCTGGCAGAAGAGGGTGGGTGATCCTATCCTGAGGCTGAGAGCAGGGCACAGCAAGATGCATACTAATACAAGTCCTTGAAAGACAGGCAGTGTTGCATAAGTACCCTGAGGTGGGCTATCAAACACCAAGTCATTGTCTGTTGGCAGCACTCATCAAACTATATATCTGCACTAGACCTTCTCCCTCTTAGACCACTGGCAGCATGCAATAGGGTATTATAGAAGTTTTTTAGAGAGCTTATTTCAGGGTCCTCTCAGGACAGTGTTAGTTGATTATGCCACTACTGTGACAAAGTCACATATCTTGTTCAGCTGGAAGTGGGCCCCGAAACCTAATAGGTTGAAATAATGGACTGTAAGAATCATTTCATTGGTCTGCTTTGCAGGAAAAAAAGACATGAGTCCTCTCCTGTTTGGTATCTACGTCTCTGAAGCCCAGGCCAACACAAAGAGACTCTGGCTGACAAACATCACAGACGATTGCAAGTTGGGAGCTATTATTAACTCCCCAAGTGATGTTGACATCCTACAGAAAGGCCTCACTGAGACCAATGACTGGTGTCAGAACCATGGCCATAAGCTCAATGCCAAAAAAATGTGTAGTCATCCCCTTTGGGAAAAACCCGATTCCCATGAATTACCACATCGATGGTAGTCCAGTGAACACAGAAGGCATTATAAGAGATCTGGGAACACAGGTTGACAGCAACCTCTCTTTTGACCACCACATTGCCACTGTGGTCAGAAAGTCCTTCTATGTGGAACATCTTATTATTGAGGGTTTTGCATCCAGGAAGAAAGAGGTCATTGTCTCCCTCTACTCTTCCCTCATTAGGCCAATCATCGAGTACAATGCCCCATTTGGCATGTACCACACTAGACACCTGCAAGAACTGGAGAGGTTGCAAAAGTACCTCACAAAGAGGATCTTAGGCCTTAAACACTTGTCCTACATGGACAGACTCAAAAAACTCCAACTATTCTCTGCCTCATATTGCCTACTTAGAGGCGATCTCTGCTTGACTTACAAAGCCATGTCTGACCCTGATGCTACATCTAAAGAAATCCCAATCCCTGTGCACCACACACTCTAGAGACCTCAACCTCATTACCACAATCAACAGAATGTGCTGGAGGGACAGGTTCATAACCCAGAGACTGCCCATGCTATGGAACAGACTTCCTATACATGTCAAACAGAGCACTTCACTGGCCCTCTTCAAGAGAGATCTTCATAAGTGGATGGGAAATAGAAAATTCACCCCAGGGATCACTCCAGTGGCTCTACTCGATAGAGGCACTGGGAACAAAGGTCAGGTGGCAGGGTAATCCTATGGGCTAGGCTTGTAAATGCTCCAGGGCCATTAGCCTAGTACACACCTATGTACCTATGAAAATACTGTATTCTGCATCTAGTTTTAACAATTCCTGTCTACAGATCTTAGGTTTAAAATTACAATTATCATCAATGAAGAATCAATCAATATGCAGAATCTGGCATAGACAAACAAAACTGATTACAGCCCAGGCAACCTGAGTTTGATTAGTCTTTCTATTTTTTAATTTCTTCAAGTTTTTTGGGTTTCTAATACCATGATGGGAATGGACCCTATTCCCAAGTCAAAGTATGATTAAAGTTCATGAAATTAGTATTGCTTCAATCTCTGACAGCCATAAGTGCTCTTTGCAGCACCCACAATGTGCCCAGTAATGACTCCTTCTGCAATTCATACAGAGTTATGTGTATCGGTAACATATCTAAGTATGATTGTAAATTCATTTTTATAAGACCCATTGCTCCTACTACTACTGAAACTGGGTATCCTTCTTCCACACTGCCCTCATTTCTGCCTGAAAATCCCAGTATTTTATGCTTTGTGTCTCTGTATGTAAGAGACTGTAGTCACTGCATGTAGCAATTTCAATGAACAATCCTACATTTGCCTTCTTTTCATGGACTACTATATCTGGTTTTCTTGTATCTATTTTTTTAACTGTTGGTAATGGGTGATCAATGTGATATAAACATCATTTTCTATGATGCTTTGTGGCTCAAGTTTCTAGTGTTTTCAAGCCACTTCAATACCATAATGTTTGCACAATCCCTAATGCAACAGTCTTGCCACATTATTATGCCTTTCAATATACATTCCTTCTACCATTATGTGCAACTGTTTCCAATTCTGTCTTACAAAACATACATTTGTCTGTTTCTTCCACATATTCAATGGACTTTGTAAACAGAAGTGCACATACTCCACTATCTTGGGCTGCCAATATTAACCTTTCGTCTTTTGGTTTAAATTCACAGCTCCTTAACCATTCCTGCATTCGATCCTGATCAACATGAAGAGTTTTCTACGTTTGCAACTACATTTATGCATTTTCGACATTTATTGCCTTCTCATCTGATCCTTCACCTTATATTCTTTCTTTTGTTTTTTGGCACATTCATTTGCTGCCTGATTTTTATCTACTTCTGGTTTGACTTCTATTCCAACTTGATGCCAATATGCTTCTGCTAGACTAGGCAGGGAAGTCATCTTAGACATTTTCTTCATGCTTCAAAACTTTCACTACATTTGGGTCTTTCTTCTGAGGTTAGCAGATATGTATTCAGTCCCACAACTGCAGATCTATACATGTAATCAATTTCAAGGAGGCTCATACCTTCTTCAGAATGCAGAATATATAATTCTGGTATGCACTGATTTTTATAAATCGTTTGAGCATGAAGCATCCTTCTTGTTTTTTTGTCCAACCTACCCAACACCTTTTGGGGCCAGTCAATCAATCCAAAACTGTAAGTTAGGACAAGAAGAGCAAACTGGTTTATAGCTAGGACTTTGTTCCTTGATGTCGCTATATAAAATGCAGTCCATATATCAGTGTCATTTTGATGAAAAACAGTGTCCACCTCTTGATAGTACTCACCAAGACCTGAAGATGAATTCAACTACTCTCCTTTGCTTGCTGACTTATCTCTCCATTCAGACCTCATCAATTAGTCTCTCTACTGTTTGACTGAGCTGGTGGGGAGGACGGCTGAGCCCATCCTGGAGCTGAAGTCAGGGCACAGCAGAATGCACATTGCTACAATCCTTGAAGGGCAGATAGTGTTGAATATGTATCTTGGCATGAGCTTTCAACCAACAAGCCATTGTTTGTCTGTTGGAAGCAATCATCAGCAGGGGGAGGGCATCATGGGTTCTTGCAGTTATGTCCCCCTCCTGAGAGGCTAAGATTAGGGCACTGAAACAACCTCATAGCCAAGATGCCACCGAAGACAAAAGCAAATTTCATGGCTGTCTGAATGATGGCCCCTCCAGACACCTCTTTCCCCTGTGGTTCTGGGCACTTCCCAATACAGAGGAATGAACCGGCTTGAGTCCAACTGGAGACATCTTGATGGCCGATAGGCATTTGCAAAAATAATACAGGAAAAAAACACAAGCCAGTAATTATTTGTATGTTTGTTCCATTTCTAACTACATTGGATGCCCCAGCTGAAATTCTTTGCATGTCTCCTGCTAGAGATATTACATTCTGCTGTGAGTGAGTGACGTGGACTGTGGGAATGCATAAACAAATGAATGTGGGTGTTTTATGACTGGGAGATGGCTTGGACAAGAATCTGACTGGTTTGGCTGTGTCTTTGCAATGTGAATATATGTTATGAATGTAAGAATGAATCCAGGAGTGTGACTGTGGATGCTTGTCTGTGTGGAGGCAGAGGCACAGTGTGACTTGAGAATGGAGATTAAACCAATCAAATAAAAGAATATATAGCATCCCTCACTTCTGAGTCTGTGCAGCACCACAGTTTGATACATATAATAAATAAACTGGCTCAAAATCAGGACACTGAATGTCCCTATCATGGTTGCTGCTGTAGTACATAAGACACAGAACTGTGCATTACAGATGGGGGAGGTGGCAACTATACTAATTTCACTGTGAAGGCAGACAAATGAGAAAAATGAGATGTCAGGCTGTCACTCACATATTTCAAATCCATACCCTAGCTCCTCCTTCCTTCAGAATGAAGGTGTATATACCTGCAAACAACAGGCCCTAACACAGAGTATTGTTCCTACTCATTCACAGTCCTTGCTACACTATACCAAACTTTGGTAAAACTGCAATTGCCTTGCTACTTTATCTCATGTCTGTTACTTAACTCTCCACAAGGCAGTGCTCAAGCAGCAGGGAGTGAACATTCTCTCTCTCTCGGGTAGGTGAGCTGGTATAGACTGGTTAAAGCCCAGACCATCCTGGCTGGCTTCTCTAGCACTCAGGCCTGATACTGATTACTGAAATCTGAGTCAACAAGGGTATATGTCAGGACTTCATCATCCTTCTGCGCAATACAGCTGTCCTTCTAATGTAATTAACTTTGTCTTGTACTCTTCATATTTATAGAGTGATTCATATGCATTGGCACGGAGAAAGGAAATTAAAACTATTTTTTTCTATGTGCCTTTTCCTACTCTATATGCTGACCACCAGGTCACTCATCACTCTCAAGCCTATATTTTCCCTTGGGGTAAAAAGTTCCATTCAGATCCCTAGGGCAACAGCTATCTGGTGGGGCCAAAATCCAGGCAGACATCAGGATGTTTGGTATTTTTTCCTGCATCCTGGAGATTAGACCCCCCCCCTTTTTTTTTTCTTATGGCCATACCTCTCCCTTTAAGTGGTGACATTGGCACTTATGTCATTTTAGGGGCTACCTATGCCCCTCTATCAATTCACTTATTTTCTAAGCTGCAAACTGGGGCTGCTGTCAATGGCTTTGATGGTCACACCCATGTCATTCCTGCATTGCCCAGCACCCTGTATGGCACAATACCCTCTGCCAGTGACTATCTGGAGTAGTGGCCTTGGCTGGCTGCCTGCCTGAGGGCCCTCCTCAATCCTGAATGGGCACACCCATTCTTCCAGCTTGTGCCATCAAACTCCCAGGCCACTAATCAAACTCAAGTCACCTGGGTCACAGTCAAGACTTTCCGTCTTTATGTCACTTGTGCTCCTCATAAATTAAAACACCAGCAAGGCGTAGTCAGCTACAGATAAGAATATATTATGTGATTTTTACCCTTAACTGAATTAAAGGCCACTATGTTTTGTCTCTGTTGTTTTTGCATTGTAAAACAAAAAATGAGTGCTCATAGTAAAGGACACAAACATAAAAGTGAACAAATTACCTTTCTTTCATGTATTATTTATTCCCTTTAATAAAAACAGTACACACAATCAACAACATTATGGCTTGAGATTTACACACTGATTCATTCTATTGTCCAGATTCTTACAGTCCAATATTTCACCTACTTGGTCTGGTGGCACATTTTTCCAGCTGAAACAGTTATGTGACTTAGTCAAAGCAGTGGCAAGATCAGTTAATAACATTCTGAGAGGACCTGAAAGAAACCGACTAAAACCCTGTTGTAGTGCCCTAATGTCTGCTGACATTGGTTCCAAGAGGGACTGTTCAGTGCAGAGATATATTCTGATTAAGTTCTAAACATGATGTCTGATGTCAAACTGACAAATTGAAATTAAGAAAGTTAATGCTGAACAGCACAATGAAAGACTGAACAAGATTATCTTATTCAGTTTTGCCATTAATCATGGCTTTTGCAAGCTGGAGTTAAATTACCCTGAATTAAGTATTTCTGCTGTTTTATTGAGCATTTTATGAGTTCTGCTGGCATTGTGGTAAGGAGTCTCATGCAGCATGCGAATACAACTAAGCAAAAACTGAAAGCTTAATTCAATACATGTTCTAACAATTTTTTTTCTACTAAACTGCTGCACTAACACAGGTTTTCACAGAAGTCAGTCATACTCAGTAAGCATCTAAAGATTTGCCAGGTTTGTAAAATCATTGTAAAGTGTTAGCAACAAAAATCAAAAATGAAAAGTTTTCAACTACAATTAACAGCTATGACTGTCACTTTACAAGTAAAATATATGTTCTGGAGTTGATCATGTGTCACACTTTCTACCTTACAATTAACTGTTTCTACAGCAACCCTAAATGGCATGAACATTGGACTGCTGCAAACAAATAACGTTGTTAAACATACCTAATAGAAAAATGTGGACGTTATATACTCATTATCAATCATGCCCAGTAGAATAAAAGTGAAAGTTATGTATTCATCATAACAAAAGATCTGTAATATGATGATTCGCTTTTTGTAGGCAACAGGACTAATGCCACAAACATTAGGACAGTTCAACAGATCAAGCTTTCGCAGGCTGCAAGATACCATCTCCTTCCCATCATGCACCATGTCATGAACAACAGTTCTTTTTATAGCACTTAGCTGACAGAATTAAAAAGAGAGAGAGAAAAGAGAACCAACTTGAGACCAGGCACCTCCCTGGTGGGAAATGGAGGAAGGGTATGGTGCAGAAAACGAACATTCTTCTTACTAATCTATTAAGATGTGATTATGGTAAGTACATAACATTCACATCTGATAAGAGGAGGGCCATCTTCTGTAACTAACAATACTGAACCCCTAGTTAATCATTCTGGGAGGTCTGGATCTAGAGATAATGACTAGCTTGTAGTGCATCACAAAGATGTTGATGGAAAAGCAAACTGCAACTACACAAATGTTAAGAGTGGCAATATGTAAAACAGAGTGTAATTAGCCATGGCTGTAAGAGAATGAACCCTAGAAATTATAGTAAGGGCTTTCCATTTTTCAAATGACAAAATTCATTGAAAGTAAACACGCACTGGCATAAGGCAGGGTGCACAGCTGTGACACTAGTAACCAAGGATCAACTAGTGACTTGGGAAACTGAGGAGTTAGTTGGGCAGTAGGCTCAAGCAGCCAATGTCCAGCTTACCTATCTTGGTAGGAGGTTGTGGTTTTTTTTACAGCACTAACGCACTCTATATTGGAAGATGAAGAGTGGCATTAGTAACCCACTTGCGCATAAGTACATTACAGGGGAAGGTTGACATTAACACAGAATGGTTAAGAATACCCAGGAGCATGTGCTTGTAGCATTCCAAGTCAATCCTCAGTTTGGGCTATAAAAATAGCTCTGCTATTAGGCGCAAACAATGCTGGTTTGAATACCGCCATCTCCTATCCCTCCCCCTGAAGATGGACAAGTGCACTGTCAACTGTGACCTTGGTCTGAGGGAAGCCGATCAGTCCAAAAAGGGTGGGCACTCAGAAAATGGACAGGCAATAGCTAAGGAGGCCAATAATAAAAAAAAAAATAAATCAGTACAACTTATGAGCTATCTGGATAGGGTGAGCTTAGAAACTGTCTTACTTAGTTTGGACTTGATATTAAAAAAATAATAATAATAATGGTCATCTCCACAAACATTGAAAAACATACTCTTTTCAGAAAGAACATTGAGGAAAGAAAATTCGAAGTTATGTAGCTACCATAACGTTCCATGTTAGTTGTCTTCTTCTCGCCTTCTTTCTTGCTGGATGGGTTCGGAGCCGATCCTCGGCTCCGACTCGGCCACCCTAAAAACTCGAGAGCTAGTTCCACCGGCTCGAGGCTCCCCTATATCCCACAATGTTAGGCGGTAACTCCTCAGATCTCGTTTGAAAGCTAAGGCCAGCAATAAAATTCCATAAGGAACAAAGAAGAAAACTCTTCTAGGTCTGTCCAGGCTAGGGGGAAGGAGGGTGGGGCCTTAAGAAAGAAGCGAAGAAGACAACTAACATGGAACGTTATGGTAGGTACATAACTTCTAAATGTTAAGTTGTCAATCTCGCCTTCATTCTTGCTGGATGGGACCGCGCCCCTAGCACCTTGTCCCGGTGGCCTATCGGAACAGACTCTTGAATACAGTGGAACCAAAGTTGGCTCGGTCTCTAGAGGCCAAGTCCAACTTATAATGAGAAATGAAGGTATGGGGAGAAGCCCAAGTAGCTGCCGAACAAATCAAATCAATAGGCAGCCTGTCTTGGAAAGCTACAGAAGTGGCTAAAGCTCTAGTTGAATGAGCCCTGGGTTTGGATGGCAACCATTGATGTCTTGTCTCATACACTAGGGTAATCAATGAAGTAAGCCATCTAGAGAGAGAGACTTTAGAGACTGGAAGGCCCATTCTACCTCCTGCATAAGAAACAAACAGTTGGTCAGATTTCCTGAATTGTTTGGTCCTGTCTAAATAGTACCTAAGTTGGCGATGAATATCTAAACAGTGTAACTTTTGTTCTGACCTATTAGAATAATTTGGGAAGAAAACAGGAAGCTCAATGGTTTGATTCAAATTTGCCAATGAAGCTACTTTGGGCAAAAAACACGGGTTAGTACGCAAGGACACCCTGTCTTTATGAAATACTAGATAAGGGGGTCGACTACACAGAGCATGAAGTTCAGAGACTCTTCTAGCTGAGGTGATAGCTATTAAAAAGAGTGTCTACCACAAAAGTAATTTTATAGAGCATGAAGCCGCAGGTTCAAAGGGGGGAAGAATTAAGGATGCCAGAACCAAGTTGAGATCCCATTGAGGAGGAGGATCTCTGATAGGTGGTTTGAGAAGAAAGACTCCCTTTAAAAAGGCCTTGCAGAGTTTGTGAGACATGATAGAGGACTCTGAGACCCCAACATGAAAGTTCGAAATTGCCAATTGAACTCTAATGGTAGATGGGGACGAACCTGCATGGAAAAGTTCGGCTAGAAAGTCTAGAACTGTTTGAATAGAAGCAGTGAAAGGATCTATATTCTTTGACTGCGCCCAATAGGAAAAACGTTTCCACTTGCTACGATAAATCTTCCGAGTGGACGATTTATGAGAGGCAATCAAGATATCTCTAACTGAGTGAGATATCAAAGGAAGCCTGGCTAAGGTCAGAATTGGAGGAACCAAGCTGTGAGGTTCAGAGAGGGAAGGGAGTGATGCAACTGACCCGACTGATGGTCAAGAGGTCTGGAACTGGGTCCAGATGCCAAGGTTGTTCCAACAGGTAACGGTGGAGAAAGGGGAACCAAATTTGACGAGGCCAGTAAGGGGCAATGAGGATCATAGAAGCTTCCTGAGCGATGGCTTTCTGTATCAGCTGGGATATCAGTGGGAAGGGAGGAAAGGCATATAGAAGTCCCCAGGGCCAAACGTGTACTAGAGCATCTCTGCTGGGATGGCCTGGTTGGGGAAAGAGGGTGAAAAAATCGTCGCACTTGCTGTTTTGGGGAGTAGTGAAAAGGTCGCAGCAAGGCCTGCCCCACTTTCGAAAGACTTTCTCCAACACTGAATTGTTCAGAGACCATTCGTGAGGCATGAGAATAGCTCTGCTCAATTTGTCCGCAATCACATTGGACTTCCCGGGGATGTGCGTTGCTAACAGAAATCGCTGAGAAGAAATCGCCCATTGCCATAGTCTGAGTGCCTCTCGACATAGGGGGTAAGACCTGGTTCCGCCTTGTTTGTTGATGTACCACACTACAGACATGTTGTCTGTATTGCTATAGTTCCCTTGGGAAGAGAGTCTTGTAGGGCTTGCAACGCTAGAAGCACTGCTCTCATCTCTAGGACGTTTATGTGCAAGTGGCACTCGAACGGTTGCCACATGCCCTGGACTGTCCTGCCCTGGAAATGCCCCCCCCCCCACCCGATCAGGGAGGCATCCGTTGTCACTGTAGCAACCGGAGGAAGAGGGACAAAAGGTCTCCCTAGGAGGAGCTGAGGAGATGTGATCCACCAAGAGAGATGACTCTTGCATGACTGAGTTATCCGAATAGGATGAGACATTGGAAGGCTTTGGTAAGACCATTGTGTGAAGAGCATCCACTGCAAAATCCTCATGTGGAAGCGAGCTAATGGTAGGAGAGGGATGGCCGCCGCCATAATCCCCAAGACTTTCAGGATCTGTCTGGCTTTTACTTTGTTGTTCTGCAAAAGAAGAAAGACCTGTTTGTGTATGTCTGCTATCCTCTGCTCTGTGAGTCTGGCTGACATCTTGACTGTGTCTTGATTTGCGCCTATGAAAGTAATAACATGACAAGGCGACAAGACAGACTTTTCGTAGTTTACTGAAATGCCTAATGCCTGACATGTGTGAAAGGTGTAGTCTCTGGCGAGGAGTAAAAGATGCTTGGTGGGGGCTGTAAGGAGCCAGTCGTCTAAATAAGGAAACACCTGGAATCCTTGACATCTCAGATGAGAGGCTACCACTGCCATGCATTTGGTAAACACTCGGGGGGCTGTAGTGAGACCAAAGGGCAGGGCTCTGAATTGAAAATGACTGGTTCCCAGCCTGAAGCGGAGAAACCTCCTGGAGCGTCGATTCATCTTGATGTGATAGTACGCGTCCTGGAGATCTATAGAGCACATCCAGCTGTCCCGCTCCAAAAGAGGAAGAATGGACTGCAGCGTGACCATCCGGAACTTTGTTTCCTTGATAAACTTGTTCAAGTTGCTGAGATCCAAAATGGGTCTCCAGTCCCCTGTTTTCTTTGGAACCAAAAAGAATTTGGAGTAGGTTCCGGATCCTACTTGGTCTGCTGGCACTGGTTGAATAGCTCTTTTTGCGAGCAGCTTTGAAATTTCTAATGCTGCTTGCTCCCTTTGACTGGGTGGAACGTCTGGAAGGGATTTTTTGGACAGCTTTGGAATGAAAAGGAAAGGGATTCTGTAGCCTTCGGAAATGATAGACTGTACCCACTTGTCTTGAGTTAGGGATAGCCAGGCTTTTGGGTACAGTGACAACCTTCCCCCGACTGCCTCATAAGGTGGACAGTCGGGCAACACCTCAGGGATGCTGAAAGGGCTTGTCGGAAAAGGATTCTCGACTGCCCTGATTCTGTGGGCCCCCTCTGCCTCTGGGACGGCGTCTACCATTGTTGTTCCCCCCTCTGCCTCTAGAGGGGAATCAACTCTGTGCGTCAGGCAAGTCTCCTTGAGATTGTTTACGGAACCACATCTTTCCCCCCTTCTGACCTTTGGAAAAATTGACTAAAAGGGGATTAAAACTATTTAACTTGAAAAGTTATAAAAAAGAGCTAACTTAAAGGGGTCTGACTGACTAAAACTGTCAAAAGATTCAACTAACCTGAGCCGGTTGAAAAAAGCACCTCGATCACGTAGCGGCAAACGAGATCTGAGGAGTTACCGCCTAGCATTGTGGGATATAGGGGAGCCTCGAGCCGGTGGAACTAGCTCTCGAGTTTTTAGAGTGGCCGAGTCGGAGCCGAGGATCGGCTCTGAACCCATCCAGCAAGAATGAAGGCGAGACTGACAACTTAACATTGTAAGTTAACCGACTTGTTCAAATTAAGTCTCTGTAGCCACTATCAGAAGAAAGGAAGAAAGGGTTTGCTCCAAATGTCACTCTCTCTTGGGAAACATTAAGTAAGCTAACCCGCCAAAAGTAGCATGCACTGGTAAAATTCTTTCAGTAGAAGTAATGGCCACTAAAAATAAAATATTCCAAGATACGATAAGCTTTTCTATCACAAAAAAACTGGCCCATGGTGGAAAAATATACAGGAGATCTAAGATAAGAAGTGCCCGTAAGAGGGTCTTAAAGAAAGTGCTGATTCTCAAATGAAAACCAGAAATATCAGCCAACTAACTTTAATGTAAGAGCAACTAAGTTCCCAGTCAAAGTTTTCAGACTAGTAACAGATAAATGAAGAAATAGGGTCTGATAATGAAATATGCCCTTGTTTGAAGCCCAGATGGAAAAATGTGTCCACATTTCTCATGAAATTTATTAAGCAGAATGTCTCTAAGAAGGCATGATGTTTACAGCTCTATCAGAAAAGGCTGAACTATTGGCTGTTATTAGAACTGGAGAAGCCACACTGACAGCTTTAAGAAACAGACTCTTAAACTTGATGATAAAGCTTTGACTGTAACCCAGGTGACTATAGCATGCAAATAAAGATTTGGGTACTTGAAGACCAGGTGAGGAAAGTATTTTATGCTCCAGTGTTAAGGGTGGAGGCATAAAAGGACAGAAAATTGGGAGTCTGTATCAGGAAGGATGCAAGTTACTGCTACCTAAGCCGGTGATGGCAATCCTTCTCTGTACACACATAAGGAAGAGTGGAGTTCGGGCTTAACAGAGTAATATCCCCATTGCTCACATCATACTGGGTGTGAGCAGGAACACAAACAACCCTCAAAGCTGCCTGAATGATGGACTCCTCTAGATAGCTCATCCCATGTTATACTGGGTACTACCCTAGTATGAGGGTCATATGGGCAGAGTCTTATGAAGACAGGCTTAATAGTCAGCAGACACTGATACAAAAAGCAGAAAGAAAAAAGTCTTTAGGGGAAAAGGCAGTCTGTGTGAGGTTTGCCAAATGCATGAGATAGTACCATCCTGAAAGATCACACGTGAAGTTGGCCTCATTTCAGAATGCAGGAAGGGGAAACAATGTATGTCTGGACCGGAAGGTGGCAATGAAAAAAATTAGGCCTTGAGAAGTCTGTTTTCCTGTTTGGATCTCATCACAAGAGGAAATGGAAGAAAAGCAAAAAGGAGACCAAGAGCCCACCTGTGGACCACAGCATCTATAGCCAGGCTACTCTCAGAAAAGAGATCAATGAAAAGAAATCAAAATACATCCTGTTCATTTAACACACACAGAGGTGAACATGAGCTTGCCCCAAATCACACAAATTCTCTTGATTACTGAGAGATTCTTAGTGAGGCATCAAAAGGAAGGAGTTTAGTCTGTCTGGCAAGTAACAAGCCTCCTGAGAATATGACCAACAATTAAAATGTGATGAAGCTTGATGGCCTACTGAAAGACTCTCAGAACTTTCTGACAATGTGAATTGTATTAAGTTCCCCTTTTTGTTAATGTATCAAATAATGGCCTTGCTGTCTTCATAGACAGCTATGACACCATAAGGAAAGGACTCTTCAAAGGGCTACAAAGTCAGAAGAGATTTACCTGGATGTGAAATCTCTCAGATGACCAGACACTATGAAGTGCCAGCACTGTACTGCACCCTCATCTCAGAGCAAGCGTATCCAGTGTAACGGATGCCTGTGATTAAACAGTAAACAATAAAGGTTACAGGGGTATGAATAGAGAGATGTTAAAATCTGCAAGAAATGGCGAGTAGTATTGCTGGAAATGAATGCATTCTCAAGTCTTGGTGAGTACCTTCATGTGGTGTTCCCCGTTTTCAGAAAATCTCACCAAGACACTGATATATGGACTGTATTTTATATAGCACACATCATGGACAGAGAAAGGTTAAAAAAATAAAAAAGCCAGCCTGGCGCACAAGTCCCAGAATGATAAAGTGCCTAATTCTGGTAAGCACACTAGTGCTAGGACTGGAAAAATGACAGTGTAGAATCCTAAAGACATGAAAACATTCCCACAATGAGGTTAGGCCAGGCACAGGGGAAGGATGGCCGTCAAGTTGTAAAAGAAAGTAGTCCACAAAAACTGACAGGCCAAAAAAGAGCCAAAAAGATGACAGAGTGGACCATTGAGGATAAGGAAGAAATTATGTATTGTTACTATTATGCATGAAGCCCAGATATTCCAAATAGACAGAAATTAGAGGAAAGAAAATATTTGCACATGAAAATTGTCAAATGCTTCAACTGAAAATTTGTGTTCATTAATACAACAGATCCATGAAAACATATAGATCAAGAAACCTAGGGACGTTAGGAAAAAGAAGAAACAGAGGAAGTACATGACAAAACCTACAGATTTTTGAAAGGTATAAAAAAGAAACAGGGACATTGAAAAGAGAGAGAGGTGTGATATGGTTCAATATTTATGCAAAGTAGAGAGCCAGAGTAATCAATACAAAAAAGCAGCAAACATATTTGAAGAGAAATACAGGCAAATGTACCCAAATATGGAAAATTTCACAATACAAAAAAATAAGATCACAAAGTGGAATCCAGAACAAAGGATTAGTAAAGTAGAAGTTAAATAAACAGAAACTGAAGTTATGGAATACCTGTGAAGTGAAGAGGCTAGTATAGAAAGTCTAGCAGAGATTATGTCATAGTATGGAACAACAACTCATTAAAGTAAGAAGAAAGTGGCAGTGCAGGAGACATCTGAAGAGGAAATATGGACGGGGGAAGAAAAACAGATTTAATATGATGCAATATTTATGCAAAGGAGAAAGCAAAATTAATCAATATGATAAAACAGCATAAAAGATACTTGAAAAGAAATACAGGCACAATTTCACAATACCAAAAAAAAAAAGAAAAGTACAGTTGTGTACACATAGGTTCATACTAGGCTATCTGCCCTAGGGCATTTATAAGCCTAGCCAGAGTGTGTTTGGCTTCCGCCACCCATTTTAAATTAATTTTGCTATGCCCTTTTTCGAGGTTAGTATACTGTGCCTCTGTCTAACACTGACAGAGAAGTGATACCTGGGGTAAACCTACGATCTCCCATCCACTCATCAAGATTCCTCTTGAACAGAGTCATAAATGTAGATGTTTGAGTGTATTCACTGTTGCAGTCATTACATTTGGGGTAATCTGCTGGCAGGCTGCCCTCAGTCGGCCTGAATAACAGTGTCTTGGGTCCTCTGTCTGTTACTGTCTCCTCTTCCATGACATCAGGTTGTCAGGGGTATAAAACATGCACCCGACACCATTTTAATCAGTTTTTCTTGCCCCCCCAGGGGCCCCCCCAAAATGGGGGGAAAAAAAAAAATATATATATATATATATATATATATATATATATATATATATATATACACACACACACACATGTAATTTAGAATACAAAACATTTACCTCCAACAAAAAGCAAATACACTAAAAAGGCTTTTGAGCATAGTGAAGGGAATAAGAGGTATAATAAGAGAGGAAAAAAGAGGGCTGGCGGGTGGGTATCCCGGACTGCAACAGTGAATACACTCGAACATCTACATTTATGGTAAGTGTACACAACTGTACTATGTTCTTTATGTTTCACTGTTGCAGTCATTACATTTGGGTAGAATCCCAAAGCTATGGATGGGAGGATGGAATTATACAGAATTAGGAGCAGCTATAAGGCCCTGCAGGACAGCAGAGGCAAAACTTACCCTGGATTTAGAAAAGAGAGGTAAATGGTAATGTTTGGTGAACGTATGAACAGAGCTCCAAGTAGCAGCTTCTAGAATGTCTCTGGCAGGAACCCCTCTGAGAAAAGCTACAGAAGTAGATGCAGCCCTGCTGGAATGGGATCTGATCCCCTTGGGGACAGGTTTACCATGGTGTATGTAGCAGAAACAAATACAATGGCTTATCCATTTTGAAATAGTCTGCTTTGAAATAGCCTTTCCATCTGCCCCTGCAGCAAATGCCACCAGTAGTTGCTCAGACTTTCTTAGAGATTTTGTCCTGTTTAAGTAGAATCTTAGTTGTCTGTGTACATCCAATGAATGCAGAATCTGCTCCCCCTTGTTCTGCGGATTTGGGAAAAAAGTTGGCAGATGAATGGTCTGGTTAAGAGCCACACTGGATACCACCTTAGGCATAAAGGACGGATTGGTCCTGACGGCCACCCTGTCCAGATAAAAGATAATGAAAGGCTCCACTGCCATGAGAGCCTGTAGTTCTGAAATCCTTCTAGCTGAAGTGACTGCTAAAAGAAAGGCTGTCTTCCAAGAAAGAAATTTTATGTCTGCAGTAGCAGCTGGTTCAAAAGGAGGTAGGGTGGATTTTTCCAGCACAAAATTGAGGTCTCATGCAGGAGTTGTTGCTCTCCTGGGAGGTCTAAAATGTTTGGCCCCTCTGAGGTACTGCTTTAGCAGGGGATGAGACAAGAGAGGAGGCTCTGTGTTGTAATGAGCCAATATGGAAGAGGCATGGATTTTTATAGAAGAAAAAGATAGGCCCTTGTGAAGCATCTCAGTTAAATATTGCAGAATCTGAGGAATATTGGGTATTGCTGTGTTTATTCCTTGTGCTTGGTTCCAGGCACAGAATCTCTTCCATTTATCAGCATAGGCCTTCTAGCCTCCAAAATCACATCCATCACAGGTTTACTGAGAGATGTGACTGGTGAAATTAGTTGATTAGCCATGCTGCAAGATTCAGAGTTTGGAGCCGAGTGTGCAGAATTTGATGGTTCTGCTGAGACAATAGATGAGGTGTCTGAGGCAAGTACCACGGAGGAAGGTGTGACATATCCCTTAGAAACGGGTACCAGTACTGGCGAGGCCGGTTTGGAGCAATCAGAATCATTTTTGTTTTTTCCTGTCTGACTTTTAGTAAAACCTTGGAGAGCAGAGGCAAGAGTGGGAAAGGCATAGACTGATAGGTTTTTCCAGCTGAAGGATAGAGTATCCACTTTCCAAGCTTTTTTGTGATGAATTCTTGTGCAGAATTTGTCTGATAGTTTTGGGGAGAGGTAAAAAGATCTATGTCTGGGCTCCCCCATTTTCGTGTCAACATGCTGAAGATTTGTGGATCCAGTTTCCATTCGTGTGGGTCCATAAGATGTCTGCTTAGTTCGTCTGCCAGAGTATTTTACTTTCCTGGCAGGAATTGAGCTTGTAGATGTATTTGGTAAGTCAAGGCTGTGTTCCACAAGGCCATGGCTAGTCTGCAAAGAGGGTAGGAATGGGTACCCCCCCTGCTTGTTTATGTACCACATAACTGTGGTGTTGTCCGTCTTTATCAGTAGTTGTCCTGGATGAAGGAAGTCCTTGAAGGCTGTCTGAGCATTCTGTACAGCTAGCATTTCTTTCTGGTTGATATGTAGGTGCATTTGATTTGGGCTTCAATCGTCCTGAATGCATCTCCCTGCCAGATGGGCCCCACAAGCATAGTCTGATGCGTCTGTAGTCAGGGTTTGGGTGGTGGGGGTAGAATGAATGATAGTCCCTTGTTTTGGTAACAGGCCTCTGCCCACCATAGGAATGCCTGTTGCAGGCAAGGAATGAGAGGAATCATTGTTTCCAGGCTGTGACAATGTTGACTCCATAAGCTTTTTAGGTACCATTGAAGTTTCCTCATATACAGTCTTGCATATGGAATTAGTAGAATGCGGGATGCCATGAACCCCAAGGCTTGCAGTATTTGTCTTGCAGATAGCTGGGTTTTTGTGGCCACTTGTTTGAAGTATGTTATAAAAACTGAATTTGTTTGTCTGGTGTGAGCTAAGCCATCTGGGTAGTTGTATTCAAGCTTGCATCCAGGAATGTAATTATTTGAGAGGGTACCAGTTGTGATTTCTTTTCGTTTATGGTGTACCCTAGGCATGTTAGAAGCCTTTTTACAAACGCCAGATGTTGTAGAAGAGTGTCCTTGTTTTCTGCCTGAATTAGACAATCATCCAGATAAGGATAAATTTGAATGTTTCTTTGTCTGCAAAATGCAATCACTGGTGCCAGGCACTTTGTGAAGACCCTTGGCGCAGTAGATAAGCCAAAGGGCAGTGCAGAGAACTGGTAATGCAAATAGCCTGCTTTGAAGTGGAGGTATCTTCTGCAAGATTCCCTGATTGGGATATGCAGGTAAGCCTCTTTTAAGTCTAGAGTTACCAACCAGGCATCCTTGCCTAGCATAGGCAGTAACTGTTGTAGAGTCAGCATATTGAATTTTGGAATGTCCAGGAAGGTATTTAGAATGGATAAGTCCAGAATTGGACGCCATGATTTGTCTTTTCTGGGTACCAGGAAAAGTCTTGAATAAAAACCTTGTCCTTTTTCCTTTTCTGGTACTGGTTGAATAGACCCCATATCCATGAGGGACATGACTTGGTTCTGGGCATCTGCCCACTGTTTTGGATGCAGATCTGGTCATCCGTTTGGAATTGGAAATGTGTGGAAATTAAATCTGTATCCCTGGGATACTATATTTAAGACCCACTTGTCCTGGGTAATTAGATGCCAATTTTGAGCATGAAGTGCTAGATTTCCCCCCAAAGGGGCTGCCAAAAGATAAGTGCTTGGAAATGGCAGAGGAAAGTCATTGAGACTGTTTACCGTAGGGGGGTGCTTTGCTACTTCCAGATTTGGAGGTGGCGGCACCCCACTGTTTTGTCTTGTAAGTTCCTTGTGACTGAAACCTGGAGCCTTTGGAGTGTCTGGGTTTGACCTGAGCGGCTCTGTTGGGTACTGGAAAGGACCAGTTCTTAGCAGGCCAATGCCTACTGAACCTGGGTGGCTGCACTTGCAAGAAATCTTTTACAGTTTGCATAGATTTCGCTTTGCCTTCCATCTTTTTCAAAACTTCTTCTGCCTTATTAGCAAACAGACTGTCCTGCTGTAAAGAAACATCTAACAACTTAGCTTTAACATGATCAGGCAGATTTGGCTCCTTGAGCCAAGCATTCCTTCTTATCACAAATCCAGTTACGGCGGCCCTGCAAGGAATCAAAACCACATTGCAAAGTATGCTTTCCACCTTGTTCAGCTGAATGCAATAAATCCTGTAACTCTTTATTTTCTACACAATCAGAAATCAACATAATTTTCTGTTTAAGTAAGCCCATGACATGCTGTTGATATTTAAGCATATGAAATTGACAGTTTAAAGCCCTGATTGCCAGGGTTGCAGACGTATAAACCTTTTTACCCCATCTATCCAGCATCCTGGAGTCTCTATCAGAAGGGGTAGGATTTTTAGCAGTAGAAGCCTTAACACCCTTGGGACCCTGAGAAATTGTTCAGGGTCAGCAGTAGGATTTTTGAAAAGAAACTTGTTGGAGTCACGAACCATGTAATATCTGTCTGGCTTACTAGGAGCCAGAGGCAGGGAATCAGGAGCCATGCTGGATTCTGAGAAAACATCATCAACAATGTCTAAAACAGGAGGTATAGCCAAAGGCCTATGCTGAGGAGGAAGAAGAAAATCCCTAAGCCTCTTTTTGGATTCTGAAAAATCCTGACTCTCCCAATGAAACTGTTCCCTTAAGGTATGCAAAGTTTATCCAAAAGAAAAATCCTCAGGAGGAGAAACGGAAGGGATGTATTCTTCTGCATCAGAGTCCTCATAATAGGGCATAGAAAATTCCTGATCAGAAGAGGAATCAGAAGAAATGGAAACCTGATCTGAAGATTCATAATCAGTGCCTTGCCTAGGCCTCTTAGCAGGAGGGGGATGGGAACCCCTGATCAAGGTAATTAAATCCTCAGCCATTTTAATCATTTGTTTTTTAGGCATAGGGGCCTGAACACATGGCTCATGCGTCGGTTTTTTAGACGCAGAAGTTGGTTTTGACCTTGTTTTTGATGATGGCGTCTGTTTAATATACAAATCTTTAGGCGTGAAAACACCCTCAGAAGCCGGTGCCTGCTCAGCGGTTCCGGACCCATCCAAGGGAGAGATATCCGCGGGTTCAGTACTTGAAGAATCTCGCGGCATACCGAACTCCAAATGGGTCTCAGTAGAGGCCTGTGAATCAAAAGTAGTGGGCATCGGGGCTGCGAAAGTGCCTCACTGAGTACCAGCGACTGGCTTGGGAGAAGCTTCGTAGTCGGTTTTGGACCTCGACGGTCTGTCTCGGTCTTTTTCTTTGCGTTTTTTGTGAATTCCGGTAGTTGGATTGCTAACTGATGACATTTCAGGATAGTTAAATCTTGAGCCAAAGTATTTAGAAGCAAAAATATACCAGCGCTTAATAGTGTGTTGGTTAAATTTAGCACAAAACCGACAGCAAGGCACATTGTGGTCAGGGCCTAAGCAAGGAATACAGTACAAATGAAAATCCTTATGAGGTATTTGCTTCCCACAAGTAATACAATTATTAACTTTTACTGACATTGGTAAGGAGCGAGAAAAAGTTTCCCCAACAGGGTACTTAGCTTTAGTTTGAAGACTTCGGTTCTGAAACTCGAAAACGAAAATTTCAGGAGTCGGCCAACCAGCACTTGCGAACTGCTTCTGCTTCGGGCACCATGCGGCAAGAAAGATTGATTAAAATGGCATCGGCTGCATGTTTTATACCCCTGATGACCTGACGTCATGGAAGAGGAGACAGCAACTGACGCAGGACCCAAGACTTTGTTATTCAGGCTGACTGAGGGCAACCTCCCAGCAGATTACCCCAAATGTAATGACTACAAACAATGAAACACGAAGAACATGGGGGAAGTACAATAGAGTATTAGTAATGGAAAGTTAAAGATATAGAATCTGAAGTTATGGATTACCTCTGAAGGACAGGATTTAGTGTAGAAAATACAACTCTGGCAATATCACAGCATGGTGGAATAAAAGGTCCCTAAATTAAGGAAAAACAGGTAGAATGGGAAAGCATATGACAACCTGGCACATGAATGTACTCTGGAGCCTTCATTAGGAAACCAGTATAAAAGTTCAGTTGGGGTTGCACAGCAAGGGAAAGTGCAGGAAACAGTATCAACTCTGTCACAATCAATGCTGTGGAGTGATAGGCCACAGATGACACAGGATGCAGCTAGAGAAAATATGGCACAGGAAGATGTTCTGGAACTCTCTGTAGAATGTCTGCATGAAAAGGAGAACAAAGAATGCACCCTCAGTTTAGAAGAAAATGATCTAAGGGAAGAGTAGCTTGATTTAATAAATAAAATAAATAGACATATTAAGATCAATGAAAGAAACAGAGCACAGAAAGTCAAAAGGATCCAAAATGTTGAAGCCTGACAAAACAGATTAACACAGTAATTAAGACCATCAACAGAAATTCATGTGATATAATAGAAATAATTAGGATATATTAATGTGCAACTAAATGGATAACAAATAGTCTTACCACAAAAACACAGAGAAATAGGGGAAGGGAAGACATTACATGCCATCATGGAAGCATCAAAAAGAAAAAAACTATAAATCAATTAAGACAAGAACCGTCAGTGTCAGAACAGTACAGAAGAGGGAACAGAACAGCAAAAATGCTTACAGCAAAATCAGTGTGGAGTATCAGAACAGGCAGAAAAACTTAGAAGATATACAGATACATATAAAGGAAAAGTATAAAATAAGCAATTCACTGATAACCCCAAAAAGTTGCATAAAGAATTGGGAAACAAAGCAAAAGAAATAAAAATATCACCAAAAAAAGAAGGGAGACATTTTGGAAAAATATCAATGAAGACCCTGTGGAACAAAACAAAGATGCTGAATGGATAGAAGTAGCAAAAGAAATTCAAATGTACAAGATATGAAATGGGATGAAGCAACAGCCAGAGACATTGAAACAAAATTAAGAAAATCTCCTGACTAGAAAACCCCAGCCTCAGATGCAATACTTAACTTCTGTTAAAAGTATTAACATCTCTACATGAAGATTTATCCCTGAGTAAGAACTATTTATAATGTGTATTCCAAACAGATACCAACCTGGTTAACAACAGAAAAAATAATACTCTTCCCTAAGAGTGAACCTGCAATCTATCCTAAAAACTATTGACCAATAAGCTGCCTTCCAACAATGTATTAACTATATAGTGGAACAGATACTGATGCAGTTTATAGCCATTCAGAAGAAAACTCAATCATGGCAATAGAACAAAAGGGTAACAAAAAAAAGTCATATGGAACAAAGGATCATTTGTTGTTAAAGTCATAACGGATAACTGTAAAATGGGGAAGAATATAAGTACGACATGGAAAGATTACAAAAAAGCATTTGACACTATCCCATATTCATGGATAAAGGTTACAGGGGTAAAGAATTGCTTTCAGATGTATAAGATACAGCCTACCTTCATCAATTATGTTGCAGTAACCATGAAATAGGCAAACCACTTTGCAGCCAAGCCATGATAAAGGGCAAATTATTTTACCAGGGATAAAAATTCAAAGGGGGATATTCCACAGTGACTCTTTCATCACTGCTCTTCTGTCCTGCCCTTAACCCATTAAGCTGTCTACTTAACAGATTAAGCCATGGTTACAATTGTTCTCCCAGAAAACAACTATGTATAAAGACTTCTCAGTTTCTTTTTGTGGATGATTAAAAACTGTATAGCTTATCAGATGAGGAACTAAAAGCACAACTGCAAATGGTTAAAATTTTCCCAGATGTTATAAAAATGTAATTTGGTCTTCATAATTGTGCAAAAGCAACATTTAAAGCAGGAAAGCAGAAGCACCAAAAAATGTCAGTCTGGGACAGGAATGTGATATAAAGGAACTTGAGCAAGAGAGACTGTATAAATAGTTGAGAAATGATAAAGACTCCACACTAAAACATGAACAAATGCAAACAAAACTCAGTAAGGAATATTTTAGAAGACCATAATTAATATTCAAAACAACCCTGACATCTAGGAACAAGTCCAAGCTATAAATTAATTTACTCTTCCTATTGCAACTTATAGTTTTAGGGTGACTGGCTGCCCCCAAAAGGTGCTGGATCAGTTGGACAGGAAAACAAGAAAAAATGTTCACATTTCTCAAATGATATACAACAATCAGTATTCACCATTACATATTTCTCGTTCTGAAAGAGATATGGGCTTCCTCTAAACTGTTTACATGGACAAACCTGCAACTGTAGGAATGCATACATATCTGCTTACTTCACCAGATCCAAACATAGTGAAAGTTTTAAAATATGAGGACAAGTCAACAATGACTTTCCTGCTTAGTTTAGCAGAAGCATATATGTGTCAAGCAAGAATGGAAATCAAACCAGAAGTAGACAAAAATCAAAAGAAAGAATACATGGAGAAGTATTAGATGAGAGGGAAAAAATGTGGAAAAGGCATAAGAAGAAGTTATGAACCTACCATAACGTTCCATGTTAGTTGTCTTCTTCTCGCCTTCTTTCTTGCTGGCTGGGTTCGCAGCCAATCCTCGGCTCCGAATCGGCCATCTTCAAAAGTTCGAGACCTGCTTACTGGCTCGAGGCCCCCCCTATATCCCATGATGCCTGGCGCTAGATACCCAGATCTCGTTTGGTAAACCTAACTACAGACATAATAATAACAATTATAATAATAATAATACAGTAAACTGTAGTAGGATGCATAAACCTACTGGAGAGACTGATAGTGAGAAGTAATAGCCATAGAAGACTCAGCCAGTGATAAAAAAACATAAGGAACTCTTCTCGGTCTACTAGGATAGGGGGATGGAGGGTGGGACGCAAGAAAGATGGTGGGAAGAAGACAACTAACATGGAACGTTATGGTAGGTACATAACTTCTTAATGTTACGTTGTCTATCTCGCCTTCATTCTTGCTGGTTGGGACAGCGTCCCTAGCACCTCAATCCTGGGTGGCTCATTGGAACAGACTCTTCAGAACAGTGGAACCAAAATCAGCTCTGCTCCTGGAGGCCACATCCAGCTTATAATGTGAAATGAAGGTATAAGGACTGGCCCATGTAGCTGCCGCACAAACAGTTTCCATTGGCAATCTTGCCTGAAAGTAGCTAGAGCTCTAGTGGAGTGACCTTTTGGTTTAGCAGGAAGCTCTTTAATCCTTAACTGATATATAAATGTAATAATAGATGTCAACCACCTAGATAAGGTTACTTTCGACACCGGTATACCTTGTTTACCCTCAGCATAGGACAGGAACAGCTGGTATGATTTTCTGATTTGCTTGGTTCTATGCAAGTAAAAGCGTAATTGTCTATGAACATCCAACTGATGTAATTTGTATTCCGCTTTGTTGGAATAATTTGGAAAAAACACTGGTAGGTGAATGGACTGATTCAAATTATTATCAGAAGTAACCTTTGGAAGAAAGGAAGGGTTAGTCCGAAGAGAAACTCTATCGTTGTGAAAAACTAGGTAAGGAGGACGAACACAAAGAACCTGAAGTTCAGAAACTCTTCTAGCCAACGTAATTGCAACCAGAAGAAGGGTTTTCCAAGAAAGAAACTTCAAAGAACAAGAAGCTGCAGGTTCAAAGGGGGGCAGTATCAGGAAAGCTAAAATCAAATTCAGACCCCACTGAGGCGGGGGATCTCTTACTGGGGGCCTGAGTAGAGTGGTCCCTTTAAGAAAGGCTTTACAAAGCTTATGGGACATGATGCTTGTATCAGCTAGGCCCGTATGAAAGTTTGAAATTGCAGCTAGCTGAACTCTAATTGTGGCAGAAGAGGATCCAGCTTGAAAAAGTTCTGCTAGAAATTCTAAAATATGGTGCACAGGGCCTGAAAAGGGATCTATATTCCTGGTCTCTGCCCATAAGGAACTAGCATAAGTTTTTCTAGTGGCAGACTTATGAGAGGGTAAGATGATTTCACGCACCGAGTGGGAGGTGTTCTGAAGCATGGCTAAGGTCGGAAATGGAGCAACCAAGCAGTGAGCTGGAGAGACTGAAGAGATTGGTGCAGCCTGCCCGATTGATGGATCAGGAGGTCTGGAAGTGGTTCCAGGGCTGCTCCAGAAGGTGATGATGCAGGAACGGGAACCAAATTTATCGAGGCCAGTAAGGGGCAATGAGGATCATCTAGCATCCCAATGTGGTAGCTTTCTGTATTAGTTTGGGAATCAGGTGAAAAGCAGGGAATGCATAAAGAAGTCCCTGAGGCCAATCGTGAACTAGTGTGTCTCTGGGGAAGTGTCTGAGAAGAGGGAGGAGAGAGAAGAAATTGTCGCACTTGCTGTTGAAAGGGGTGACAAAAAGGTCGCAGCAAGGCTGACCCCATTTGCGGAAGATTTTGTCCGCCACAGTCTGATTGAGAGACCACTCGTGAGGCATGAGAATTGCTCTGCTAAGCCTGTCTGCTATAACGTTGGACTTCCCAGGGATGTGCGCTGCTATCAGAAACCATTGGGAAGAGATCGCCCACTGCCAAAGTCTGAGTGCTTCTCGACATAAGGGGTAGGACTTGGTTCTGCCCTGCTTGTTGATGTACCATACTACTGACATATTGTCTGTTTGAATTGCAATGGTCCTGGTGGGAAGAGAGTTCTGAAGAGCTTGCAATGCTAAAAGCACGGCCCTCATCTCCAAGACGTTGATATGCAGATGGTACTCGTGAGGCTGCCGGGTGCCTTGGACTGTTCTGCCCTGAAAATGCCCCCCCCACCCGATCAGGGAGGCATATGTGGTCACGGTAGCTACTGGAGGAGGAAGAACAAATGGTCTGCCCTGGTGTTATGATGGGGAAACCATCCACCAAACAAGTTGTTTTTTGCATGACTGTGTGATCATTATCATGTGAGACATTGGGAGTTGCTGGAAGGACCATTGTGTGAACAGCATCCACTGAAGAATCCTCATGTGAAAACGTGCGAGCGGGACTAGTATGATAGCCGCTGCCATGAGACCCAATGTTCTTAGGACGAATCTGGACTGAATTTTTTTTGCATCCTAATAAGACCTGCACATGTCGTCGAATATCTAACACTCTGTCTACTGGAAGTCTTGCTGTCATGTCCTTTGTATTTAAGTTTGCGCCTATAAAGGTGATAGATTGACAAGGCGACAATGCAGACTTTTCGAAATTTGTGATGCCTAGTTTGGAGCAAGCTTGGATGGTGTAGTCTCTGGCTCGCAGCAGGTGATGCCTGGTAGTTGCAGTAAGGAGCCAGTCGTCTAAATATGGAAACACCTGGAATCCTTGTCGTCTCAGGTGAGCGGTAACTATTGCCAAACATTTGGTGAACACCCAGGGGGCTGTGGTGAGACCAAAGGGCAGAGCTCTGAACTGATAATGACTGGCTCCCAGCCGGAAGCAGAGGAATCTTCTGGAGCGTCTGTCCATTTTGATATGGTAGTATGCGTCCTGAAGATCTATGGAGCACATCCAATTGTCCTGACCCAGAAAGGCTAAAATGGACTGTAGCCTGACCATTCAGAACTTCGTTCTTTAAACAGACCTGTTTAGTCTGCTGAGATCCAGAATGGGTCTCCAGTCCCCTGTCTTTTTTGGTACCAAAAAGAACCTTGAGTAAATTCCGGATCCTTGCTGGTCTGCTGGGACTGACTGGATGGCTCTTTTTCTTAGCAGTTCTTGAACTGCTTGATCCCTTAGATTGGGTGGAACATCTGGAAGGGATTTGTTGGGAATGTGTGGAGTGCAAAGGAAGGGGATTTTGTAGCCTTCAGATATGATAGACAGTACCCATTTTTCCTGTGTTATACTTTGCCAGGCTTTTGGGTACAGCGATAATCTTCCCCCGACTGCCTCCGAAGGTGGACAGCCGGGCAGCACTTCAGGGATGCTGGAAGGGCTTGTCAGAGAAAGATTCTCTTTGGCCCTGATTTTGTGGACCCACTCTGCCCCTAGGGCAGCGTCTATTGTTGTTCCCTCCTCTGCCCCTGGAGGGGAACTCTCCACGTGTGTCAGGCACGGCTCCCTGGGGTTTCTGGAACCACATTTTTCCACTCTTCTGACCCTTGGGATACGGTCTTGAAGGTGTGGAAAAACGGACTCCCACAGCAGAGAGAGTCTTGCCTTCCTGTTCACACCTGGAAGAGTATCCTTCACCTGTGGTCCAAACAAAGCAGAACCATCAAGGGAGGGGGGTTGGTGAAAGATGCCCTGAAGGGTTCCGCAAAGTTGCATAATCGCATCCAAGCGTGCCTCCTCAAAGCCATGCCTGTGCCTGCGGCCCTACTCGCGCCATCGGCTGCATAAGAGATGAGCCGCATGGAGGAGTTTACTACCGAATTAAGAGTCGCCAGCTGGGAGGCAACCTTAGCCTGGGCCCCCGCAGCTGATGGATCTAGAAGGGTATCTCTTAGCTCTTTAAGGAGATCCCTTTGAAGGCGGGTAAAGTGGCACCAATAGTTCAGCGACCTCATGGAGAAGGTCGCTGGGGAAAATATCTGCTTCCCATATCTGTCCATCATCCTAGATTCCTTATTAGGGGGCTGGACAGACGAAGAAGTTTCAGCCAACTCCTTTTTTGTGGCCGTTGCAACCACCATGGCATCAACAGGAACACCCTTGGTCAGAAAATGCTTGTCTTGTGGGGCAGTAATAAATTTTTTGGGCCTCCGGGAAGTTGGTTCCATTGTGTCTGGAGCTGACCATGCCTTTCGAGCCACCACAGACATCAGTGGATCGAAAGGCGGAGACACCCAGGAGGTGCAGGGTCGGGATCCAAATGCGTCCAGGAATACCGACTCATCCTCAGAAGGGTTAAGGGTAGTCCAGTTCCCCCTCTGCCTAAGAATCTCAAGGATGTCTGAGAAAGAGAAGTCCTCAGAGGGGGATCTCGGGGACCCTTCCGACTCCTTCAAGTCGGTATCTGAAGTCACAGACTCAGGGGAGTCAACATGCTTCCTCTTACATTTCCTCTTTCGAGGGGGCTCCTCTGAATGAAAGAGGGAGGCCTCAGAAGAGGAAGATACACCCAATGGGGTGCCCTGGAGCGCTTGTTCCCCACGCTTGGGGTCTGGAGGAGGGGCAGAGGCAGGAGCAGGCACCATGGGGGGAGGAGCCGATGATGCTGACCGTGATGCTGACTCAGATGCCAGCACACTCCTCATGACCTTGAAGGCGCCTCTTCTCGATATCGGAGAAGGCTCCGGCTCCGAAGAGACCGGAATCCTTCCCGGCACTGAGAGAGACGGCTCCGAAGCTGATGTAGGAGCCGAACTCACCTGCGCCAAAGCTCCGAGAGGGAGAACGGGGTCGGACAAGGGTCCGATGCCACTCGCCCCCTCGGAGCCGACAAGGGAGTCCCGGCGCCCAGATCCCTCCAAGGACAGCACCATGGAAGAGATCGGAGCCGACGACGGAACCAAAAGGGGAGGTTATTAGTGCCGACGATCCCACGATCCCAGCCTCAGCATGCTCCGGCTCTGAGCTCAAGGGATGAGTTGAAGGAGGAACTACTGCAGAGACAGGTAGAGCCGAACCCTGATGAGGGGGGCTGGATAGCATTTTAGCCAGGGCCTGCGATTTTAAAAGCCTGCTCACCACTCTCTCCAAATCATGGTCAGATAGTCTAGATGACCGAGAAGAGTGGGATCGATGACTTCTCTCCGATTGCAGCAAGGGCGACCCCGGAGCCAAATGTGTCTACTCTAAGAATGGCGATCTGGAGCGTTTTCGACTCCCTGACGGTTCCGACAGAAGAGTCGGGGCCGACTGGGAGATAGATACTTCGGCTCCAGTCGGAGCTGAAGTTAGCTTGGAGATAGGTACCGAAGTTGAAGCAGACGCCACACCCGATGACGGCTCCGAAGTGAGAGCTGGCGGCTTTGATGGCTTGGAAGGTTTCACTGACTGAGCCTTGGCCAGTGATCCTTCAGGTTTAAGCAAACCCCTAAGGATAAGCTTATTCCTACGCTCCTGCAGGACTCTTGGACTAAAGGTGTGACACACCGAACAAGAGTCCTGCAGGTGTAGGGCGCCCAAGCAATAGACACAAGAACTGTGACCATCTGTCAGTGACATTACTAGAAAAAAACACACACAGTCCATACAAGTTACCACACCCTAACAGCACACACACACTTTATAATATAAGAAAGGCTAAACGGACCTACCAACTGCCACAATTTCTAATGAAAAAATGTTTACTACCTTAAAAAAGGAAACAAGGATAAGCCTCTAACTGAAACGGCTTACCTTAAAAAGGAAAATGGGAGTGGGGGAGGGAGGGGAAAACTCGCTAAGAAGAAAACGAGTTTTCGGGGGGGGGGGGATTAAACACTAACAAATACCTACAATACTACAACTATGTATGAACACTAATTATTCTAACTAATAATATACAAGTTCTAAATATATATATCAATAAATTGAAAAAACACGACCTGAGCCAGTAAATGCAACCTCGTAGCAGAAGCGGCAAATGAGATCTGGGTATCTAGCGCCAGGCATCATAGGATATAGGGGGGGCCTCGAGCCAGTAAGCAGCTCTCGAGCTTTTGAAGATGGCCGAGTCGGAGCCGAGGATCGGCTCCGAACCCAACCAGCAAGAATGAAGGTGAGATAGACAACTTAACATATATAGTTGTAAATACAGAAATCTCCTGAAACAGCCTCATGTCAGTCAGCATCTGGTGCAGGAATGGTTAAGGGGAAGTGAATTTAAACGAAAAGATGAGGTTGGTTTACATAGTCCATTGAAAATGTAGGAGAAACAGACGAACGCAGGTTTTGTAAAACAGAACTGGAAACAGTTGCACATTCTGTTGCTGGGTGTGATACACTAATGGCAGAGGGCCTGTATACTGAATGGCATAACAATGTGATATGACTGTTGCATTGGGAATTGTGTAAAAATTACAATATTGAAATAGCTGAGAAGCATTGGAAACATGAGCCACAAGGCATTATAGAAAATGATGGTTTATATCACATGGGATCATTGAAACTGTTACAACCAGTGATTACAGTGTCCTACTTAGAGAGACAAAGTAATAAAATACCAGGATGTGAAGGCAGAAAAGGGCAATGTAGAAGAAAGATACCCATACCCAGACAGTTCTAACAGTAGTAGGAAGAATGAGTCTCATAAAAAAGAATTTATAGTCATATTAAATATGCTTCCGATACATGTAACTTCACATGAATTACAGGAGGATTCAATTATGGGCACACTGTGGGTGCTTTGAGGAGCATTTCTGGCTAACACCAAAGACTGAAACAATACTAATTTCATGAGTTTTAATTATACTTTGACTTAGGAACGGGGTCCATTCCTGTCATGGTACTAGAAACCCAAAGGACTTGGAGAAATTAAACCAAAGGACTCTTCAAAGGGCTACAAAGTCAGAAGAAGAGATTTGCATGGATGTGAGACCTCTCAGAATGCCAGGCACCATGAAGTGCCAGCCTACACTGTACTGCGCCCTCACCTCAGAGCAGATGTAGCCATGTAATCGAGGTCTGTGATTAGAAACCAAATGATTAAGATTACAGAATAAATTAGGGGTAGATGAGACTTTGGGTGGATCACAGTTGTCTCCAGGAAACAAAACAATTTGCAAAGAGACTCCCTTGTTGTCTCCTAGATCTCAGACCCAGAAATGCACTTCCAGTGATAAGCCAGTTTCCTGGACATGAAAAGATCTTGGTTCCTTGCAATGCTTGGCCAGATGCTGCTACAGATATTCATTTAAACACCCTTGAGACCAGCAGCCTGAAAATTTACTGATTGGCTCTGTCCTGGAAGCACAGTTACCTGACTCCCTGGGAATTTTATGACAAAGCAAGTGTTTTGCAGGTCCAAAGAGCATAGACCAATTATTTTTTTTCTTTACTCTCATCCCCAGCCATAAAGCACTCCCTACCAGAACCCTATCAATATATTCATTCCCCTCTGGGGGAAGCCAGTCCATTCATGCCCCTCTGCAGCAGCCATCTGAGAGCCAGCAATCTTTAAATTTTGTTAAGGTCTCCTCCTTCTCTCCCTCCCTCCCTGCATAAATCCCTTCCCAAGATGGCTCATGGCTACAGCTAAGCCACTGCCCAAGAGGTCCTTTGTGTGCCTTCATATGCAACCAGGAATACCCTCCAGGACTATGTTTATCACAAGCCACACCAGCCTCATAGCTACTACTGGTAATCCCCAAAACATCCCTTGAGGTTAAAGATACAGTAAGTCATACCACCTTCCTCATATAGAACTGCTGCCATCAACCACTCACTCCCATCCTTGTCCCATCTATGTCCTTCCAGCATCTGAGCTAATAGACAAACCCAGGTCATCTAGCCTACATCACTCTAAGCTACTGAGCTATGGCTAGCCAGTCTCTTTTATGACAAACAAAGAAGGAAAGACTGTATCATGACTATCCAAGTGCCTTCTATTGGGATGAAGGCATTTAGGCTGCTAATATTTGGTATTGCTGAAGTCCTCTGCCTCCTTCAGCACCAAAAAAAAAGTAATAATAACCTAAGACTTTATGGAAAGGTAATGCCTCTTGGATGGCTACTTTGTGCAAGAGGCTTCCCTCCCTCCTTTCAGCTAGTTTCTGATGAATTGGGAAGTCTAAAAAGGGTAACAAGGACATTAGAGAGAAGCAAATAAATGAGCAGAGCATCCCCTAGGCATATTTTTCCTGGCCCACTTGTCTTGTTTTATGTTTTTTCAAGCTTCTGCCACCTACTGCTTCCACAGTAGGGCCGTTGGATAAGGTGGCTCAGTACTGTTGTCTACCCATGAGGTGACCAATGCCAATGATTTCTACCATGACCTTGCTGTAAGTCAGAATCTGGGGCTCCAACTTCCCAGCATTCTCCAGTTGTTGCAATGTACCTTCCAGAACCACATTTGCAGTAGGCTTCTCTGCATTCTACTCAAGGAACAGAAGGAATAGAGAGCAGAGTATGACTCCATCAACAATGAGTCCTTATGCTATGTGTCCATATCTTCTGGACTCAGTTGAAACTCTTTGCTAAGCAGGAGAGGACAAGAAAAGTAAGGTAAAAAAAAGGCTACTATGATATTCTCAGCAAAATCAGGCAAGTACAGCCGAGAGTGCCAGCATAAGGCAATATGAGATCCTGCTGCCTGGACAGCTCCCTCTGCTGTATACTACAAAGGGAAAAGCCTGAGTCATTAACTTGTCTTTCAGTGACCCATATAGCACCCCTTTTGATAACTGCTGCATTCCATCTGCTTAATTCTTACAGAAATACACCATATGCCTTAGATAGTTTAGTGTCCCTAATGATATGGCAGATATGAATACGAGTTTCATCTGTGTATACAATGCTTAACACTGCCTGCCTGGATAAAGGACAGCTAGAGTCTGAGGAGATGAAACCTTAATCAGAGCTACAGTATTTGGTTTAAGGGGTCTCTATACAAATGAAACACTCCCTGGGAGCCAGATGATATAGTCTGCTTTCCTGGGTACTACAGCTACAATGTCCAAGTTCTTCAAAGCAATCCAGGTAGTATCCCTCAGGATAGCCACCAAGGGAGGTGGCATGAAAGAGGACTCCAGGGTGAAATTGCAGGTCTTCTATGCTATTTGGGACTGGTTATGGAGTATGATGGCCAACAATTCTACTGTTGCACCAACTAAAGGTATTACAATCTTGGTTTTCTTGGTGGTGAAGAACCTGGGTGAACTCTTCCTCACCCAGATCTTCTACCAGGGAATCTAAAGAAGACCTAGTATGTATTATTTTGGCAATAGCTCTTCTTGATCTTTTGGAAGGGGCTCCAAATTGTAATAAATAACCCCCTTTGTAAAAGGTCTAGAAACAAAACAATACAAAACAGCAAAGAAACCTTGATCCTAACATAGAAGGTTGCTGTATGGGTTTTAAAGTGCTACAGTTAGCAGCAGCATGGACAAACATAGCTGCTTTATCAATGGTACTTGTGTCAAAGAGGCAGAGTGGAAGAAGTCATGCGATATAATGACCACTGACTTGGCATCATACTTACGGACACCAGCACTGTAAAAATTGAAATGACAAAATACAATGCAGAAAGAAACATCTAGAGAATGAAAATTTGAAATATTACTAGCATCAGCAACACCAATACAGGATAAAATGGCAGTGAAATCATGGAGCTATATGAAAAAGTACCAACACTGATGGGCAGGGCAGGGGCAAAGTACAGTTTTGTACCTACCATAAATGTAGATGTTCGAAGATCCACATTGCTGCAGTCCTTACACTTGGGTAGTCCACTGTCCTCGGTCGGCCCGAATATCAAAGTATAAGGCTGACGTCGGTCAAGGCGCATTTGACTGACATCAGGACGTCAGGGTACAAATGCGCATGACCGACGTCATATCCTCAGTCTTTTCTTGCCCCAGATGTCAGAAGACCCTAAAAATAAAGGTCAAAACCAAAAGACAGCAAACCAACAACCAACCATCCTAGCACTAAAAATATGTACAATATATACAATAGACAATATACACCCAATTGACCACCCAACCCACACAACCGCCTCTAACAACAGAGGGAAGGAGGGAGGGTAAATTGGACTGCAGCAATGTGGATCTTCGAACATCTACATTTATGGTAGGTACAAAACTGTACTATGTTCTTCATCTCACATTGCTGCAGTCCTTACACTTGGGTAGAATCCCAAAGCAGAGGAAAGGGAGGATGGCCAAATTATAAGGAAGCAGGAGCTGCTAAAATGCCCTGCAAAACAGCAGTGGCAAAACCAGCCCTGGATTTAGAGTAAAGTGGTAGGTGATAATGCCTGGAAAAAGTATGCACTGAACTCCAAGTAGCTGCCTCCAAAATATCCTTAGTTGCCACCCCTCTCAAAAAAGCTGTGGAAGTGGCAGTAGCCCTAGTGGAATGAGGCCTAATCCCAGCTGGAACTTCCTTGCCATGATGGGAATAACAGAAAGCAATGCAAAACCCAATCCACTTAGAAATAGTTTGTTTTGACACAGGCTTGCCCTGAGAACTCAAAGCAAAAGAAACAAATAACTGCTGAGACTGCCTGAACCCTTTAGTTCTGTCCAAATAATAACGCAACTGCCTGTGTACATCTAAAGTGTGCAAAATCTTTTCCCCTTTATTTTGGGGATTTGCATAAAAGGTAGGCAAATGAATAGTTTGGTTTAAAGCCACACTAGAAACCACTTTAGGCATAAAGGAAGGATTAGTACGTAAAGATACCCTATCCTTATGGAAAATTAAGAAAGGCTCAACTGCCATAAGGGCCTGCAACTCAGAAACCCTTCTTGCAGAGGTAATAGCCAACAAAAAAGCAGTCTTCCATGATAAAAACTTTAATTCAGCAGTAGCTGCAGGCTCAAAAGGTTGTAGAGTGAGTTTCTCCAACACAAAATTGAGATCCCAAGCAGGAGTAGGAGCTTTTCGTGGGGTCTTATATTCTTTGCCCTCTAAGAAATTGCTTGAACAAAGGATGAGAAAACAATGGTGGGTCACAATCATAGTGAGCGAAATTGCTGCAGCATGAACTTTAATAGAAGAGAAGGACAAACCTTTGTCCAGTAACTCAGTAAGATATTGAAGAGCCACACTTAAATTAGGCCCAGAAACATCAAAATCCTTTGCTGCACTCCAAAATAAAAATCTCTTCCATTTGTCTGCGTACACTTTCCTTGTACTAGGCCTTCTGGCTTCCAAAATAACATTCAAAACTTGTTGTGGAAGTGGAGGCCCACAATGGTTCAAAACAGAATATGCCAGGCTGTTAGGTGCAGAGAGTGAAGCTTGACATTGAGCAAATGACTGTCCTCCTGAGACAACAGGTGTGGAATCAAGGCAAAGGCCATGGAGGCTTCCGTACCAGGCTCCTCAGTAATGGGTACCAATGCTGTCGAGGCCAATCTGGAGCTATCAAAATCATCCTTGGCTTGTCTTGTCTGACCTTTAGTAGTACCTTTGGGAGGAGAGGCAGAGGCGGAAAGGCATACACATGAAGATTGCTCCAATTGAAAGAAAGAGCATCCACTTTCCAAGCTGTGGGATGAAACCTTTTGTGCAAAACTTTGGCAGCTGGTGGTTTAGTGGGGAAGCGAACAGATCTATGTCTGGAGTTCCCCATGACACTGTCAATTTTCGAAATACATGAGGATCCAATTTCCACTCGTGGGGATCCATAATTTGTCTGCTCAACACATCTGCTAAGGAGTTCTGTGCTCCCGGCAGAAACCTTGCCTGAAGATTTAGCTGTAAACTGAGAGCAGTCTCCCACAAAATCATTGCTTGCCTGCATAGAGGATAAGAATGTGTTCCGCCTTGCTTGTTGATGTACCACATGACAGTTGTGTTGTCTGTTAGAATCAACACCTGCCCTGGTAGAAGTAAATCCTTGAAGGCTATTAATGCAAACTGGACTGCTAACATCTCTTTCAAGTTGATATGTAGATGTTGTAGTCTGGCAGGCCACTTGTCTTGTATCCACTTTCCATTCAGATGAGCTCCCCAAGCTTTGTCTGAGGCATCTGTCGTTAGAATCTGACTCGCCTCTGGCCGGGTCACAGAGAGTCCCTTGTTTAGGTGACATTCCTGAGCCCACCACAAAAATTCCTTTTGAATGCAAGGTATTATTTGAATGACAGTGTCCATATCCTGGCAGTGCTGTGTCCATACATTTTTGAGATACCATTGTAGCTTCCTCATATGCAGTTTGGCATTGGGAAGCACCAGAATACAAGATGCCATGAACCCTAAGGCTTGAAGGACTGTCCTTGCAGTCAGCCCGGACTGATGAGACAACTGATAAAAGTAAAGGGAAAGATTCTTTTGTTTGTCCGGGGTCAAAAAGGCCATCTGGGATGCTGTATTCAGTCTCACACCCAGAAAGCACATGTCTTGAGAGGGTACTAGACTGGACTTTATTTCGTTCACAGAATACCCCAGGCATCTTAGCACTGCTATCACATAACCCAAATGATGAAGAAGCTCGTCCCTTGCTTGAGCCAGAATCAGGCAATCGTCCAAATATGGATAAATCTGTATTCCTTTCATCCTGAGGAAAGCTATCACTGGAGCCAGAACCTTCGTGAACACTCTGGGCGCAGTAGATAAGCCAAAGGGCAATGCAGAGAACTGATAATGAGAAGTCCCAGCTCGAAAACGCAGATACTTCCTGCAACTGAGTCTGATAGGAACATGAAGATAAGCCTCCTTGAGATCTAAAGTTACCATCCAATGATCTTTGCCCAGCAGAGGTAAAAGCTGCTGTAACGTCAACATTTTGAACTTGGGAATGTCCAGATAAGTGTTGAGGATAGATAAGTCCAAAATTGGTCTCCACGTGTTCCCTTTCTTTGGTACTAGGAACAGGCGAGAATAAAATCCTAGGCCCACTTCTGGCATAGGGACCGCTGAATGGCCCCTATTTGGAGTAACAGAGAAATTTGCTTGTGAGCCTCTATTCTTTGTGGAGGAGGAACGTCTGGCATGCCTTTGAAGGGTGGCAAGGTATGGAAATAAAACCGTAACCGTGGTGTATGATATCCAATACCCATCTGTCTTGGGTAATTAAACTCCAATTTTCTTTGAAAAGTGCCAACCTTCCTCCCAAAGGTGCTGCCAGACGAGAAGGCTCTGGCAGCTGAAAAGGTAGGTCATTGGGTCTGTTTACGAAAGGACTGACCCCTGCCCTCACCTGAAGACTGTGCAGGAGAACTCCCTGTTCTAGGCCTGAAAGAGCCCTGAGCTCTGCCCCTGCCACGTCTAGATCTACCCCTAGACTGGGAATCATAGGAAGGATACATCCACCCCTTAGTAGGCCAATTTCTACTAAACTTAGGAGGCTGAACCTGCAAAAAATCTTTAACAGTCTGCATAGACTTAGCCTTGTCTTCCATTTTCTTTAAGACTGTCTCAACAGGAGAACCAAACAACACATCAGATTGTAAAGGAGCATCTAAAATCCGTGATTTAACATGGTCAGATAAATTCTGATCCCTCAGCCAGGCGTGCCTGTGAACAACTGACCCAGTGGCAGCCACCCTAGACGAGGCCTGTACAGCATCAAAACCACATTGCAAAGAATGCTTACCCACCTGTTCAGAAACATGTACTAAATCTTGCAACTCTTTACAATCAATACCTTCCGCCAGAGCATCAACCTTAGACTTCAATTGTGAAAGGAGATAGTTTTGGTATTTTAACATGTGAAACTGGCAATTCAAAGCCCTCATAGCTAGAGTGGAAGAAGTATAAACTTTCTTTCCCCATCTATCCAAAGCCTTGGCCTCTTTGTCTGAGGAACCGGATTCTTGACAACAGAAGCCTTAACACCTTTAGGCCCCTGACTAACAGTTTCTGGGTCTGCCCTAGGACTCTTAAAAGATACTTATGAGCTTCAGGCACCCTGTAATATCTATCCGGTTTAACAGGAGCAGGAGGCAAAGAATCAGGATTAAGAGAAGCCTCTGCAAAAACATCTTCCACCACATCTAAAACAGGAGGTATAGCCAAAGGCCTATGCTGGGGTAAAAACAAAAATTCTCTAAGCCTTTTCCTGGAATCAGAGAAGTCCTGACCTTCCCACTTAAAATGCTCCCTCATAGAATGAAGAGTTTCTGAAAAGAAAAATCCTCAGGAGGAGAAGCAGAAGGAGTAGAATCATCCACATCAGAATCAGAATAAGGAGAATACTCCTGCAAGTCTTCAGCCGAAGACTCTGAAACATCCGAAGCCTGCTCAAAACTCCCAGGCTCAGGCTCCACCCTAGGTCTCTTATCAGGAGGGGGTAAAGAACCCCTAATCAAAGAAATCAAATCTTCTGCCATTTTAAGCATATGCTTCTTGGGCACAGTTCCAGAAGAACTAGGGGTAACACCAACTGCAGCTGAACTTGGCCTGCCTCTGGGAGAAGCCTTGTAAACAGAAGGAGAGGGCCTAGCCACCCTAGGAAGGGAGGGGAGTATAGTAACCTGTGAAGCCCCTTCAGCCTGACCTGCCTCCTGAGAGGCCACATCTTGCAATAATAAAGTCTCTCCCTGGGAACCCAAAGAAACCTCCGGTGGAGCCACCGACTCCACCGACACCTCTAAAGAACCGGCGTCCGGTACAGACGGTTCTTCTAGCCTAGGCTTAACTGCTTTGTCCTTGCGCTTCTTCGAAGAAGTGGGTGTCGGAGCATCCGACGGCATTTTATAATTGCACCGCTTCCCAAAGACTAACCTGGCACAATCCAACCTTCTCTTTATAGTGCGTTTATTGAATCTAGCACAAGAGCGACAGCCAACAACGTCGTGCTCAGGCCCTAAGCAAGGAATACACAAAGTATGATAATCTCTATGCGGTATCTGTTTCCCACAAGAAATGCAATTATTGACTTTTTCTGACATCCGGTAAATCACTGAGGCAAGAAAAAACTAAAATATTCCCAACGGGGTACTTAGCCAACTTTGAACTCGGTCTGAAACTTCGAAATCGAAAAATCTCAGAACGCCAACCGGCACTTGCAATGCTGCTTCTGCATCGGACCATGCGGCAAAAAAGACTGAGGATATGACGTCGGTCATGCGCATTTGTACCCTGACGTCCTGATGTCAGTCAAATGCGCCTTGACCGACGTCAGCCTTATACTTTGATATTCGGGCCGACCGAGGACAGCGGACTACCCAAGTGTAAGGACTGCAGCAATGTGAGATGAAGAACATCAGCATAATATCTCTGTCACCAGCAGTGGCTTAAAAATACATTTGCCAGCAACAGGCTTAAGATACTGGTGCCAGGGAAAGATAGCTTCAAGAGGAAAAAAGATCCTCACCAGCCTGGTTCAGACGAGTGGGGAGCACCAGTCCCATAGTCTTGAGATTTAAGAATGGCTCACTAAGTGTAAAACAGGCAATCAATGATTCTGTCTGGAAGAGAATGAGTGTGCTTTGAAGAGTTCAGTCAAACGAGGAAGCAGACTCAACAACCACTATAACAGGAAATGTTACTGATAATGCAGAATCAGACAAGGGCTTTGTAACAGGCAATTTTGGCAAAGAAGAATCCACCATAGTTGAGACAGATAGCTCAAAGGAAGAAACCTTTTTAGCAACCATGGATTTTAACGTCTTATCTGTAGTGAGGGAAGAAGTTGCAGATCCCTGTCCTTTAAAGTTCTTTCTTTTAAGAAAAATGTAGAATATCACCCTTGCCTGATTAAGTATTAAATTAAGAAGCAGAAAATGTCTTTGAAAGCAGATGAGATCTGATTTTGCATTGTGGGTCTGTTTTATAGTTTGACTGAACTTGCCTCAACATAATAAACAAAGAGTGAGTGTGGGTAGGATAGCCTAACTGTAAGCACACATTCAAATTTTGATGTCCCAAGACTTTGAGTCTAGACCAAGCAGCACAGAAAACAGAAAAAGGCTTTCTGACAAGAAAATAGAGAAAAAATCATTTTTCTAATAACTAACAAAAATGTTCTTCTTCTTTCGGCTTAGGGGTCGCCACAGTAGAACTCCGGTCCGCTGATTGGCAGTAGATTTTTACAGTGCCGAGGTGCCAGCCCGACTCCCAACCTTCAACGAAGGCACACCCATTCACACATGTCTTTCGAATGCCACTGGACTGCGGGGAGGACATGCAGACTTCACACAGAAGGAGCTCCAGCCGAGAATCGAAAGGGAGAACCGCTTGCTGTGAGGCGACAACGCTACTGCTGCTCCACCGCGGCTCAGAATAACTAAACAAATGTACAGAGAAAAAAAGATTAAGTACTGAGGAATGTGGCGTCTCCAGTGGCATACAGGGATAAAGCCCAGGTCACCTAGTTTCAATTATTGGCTCGGGCATATATCTCTCAATTGTCCAGCATTTTGCAGAACATGCATATTTTTGCCTCCTATTTTTAGTCTGTTTCTCATAAAATCTGTGTTTTTTTCTGGCAAATCAGTAAATAATGACAGACATTTGAGTTTCAGACTTAATATCCTTCAGAAAATACATGCTAAAACAAAATCTGACATTGTAACAACTTTCTAACTTTAAAAGAGCAATATTTAAAATATGTCTCAAATTTTAGGCCTTTATCTCTGCATTAGCCTTTGTCCAGAATCTGCTTGGGCAACTGACAGTGTCAGGGAGGGAGGGACATCACCATCCTGGAGGGGACAGTTATTACATGAGCATCTCCTACAATGATTCTTGGTGGAGGCCAGAGATGTAATATAAGAGGTGTGGTGCAATGACGAGTCAGAAGGTGAACACGGCTGAGCTGCTGCAGAGGCAAGGCAATACACATCAACGTCCTCATTGCATGCAGGCTCCTCGAATGTAACCACATGCACTGAGAGGGAGGGGGACATGTGTAGGCCATATGAAAAAAAAACAGCTAATTTAATGACATTATGACCTCCCTCTTGACACCCTTAAGATTTACACTAACCCCAGGAAAAAAAATCAGTAATAGCCAGGGGCTGAATGGAGCAGCTGGTAGAACAAGTACTGGGATAGCTGTATGGATAAAGAAGGAACCAAAAAAAAAAATGACTCAAAAATAATCACACTCTACATAAGTGGTGAAATTCAGGCAAAAAGTCAAAAATCAAAAAAGGAAGCATGATGCTGTTTTCTTCAGACCCTATCATGGAGTGTGGCAAAAGAAGAAAAACTGCAGCGTGTTGTAACTGTGTTATGTGATGTGAAGCAAGAGATTTCCTGGCAAACTGGTAAACTTTGACTGCTCTGCTGAGTTGTCTTAATGTGTGTGGCATCAGTGCTGTCGGTACAGAAGACTGACCTGTTCTTGTAAGATCAAACATTACATATACATACACCTGAATTATGAATGAAATTAGCATTTCCCAGTAGCTGCCGTGATTTTGTTTGGCAAATGTTGGTGACTCAGCGAGTTACAGTTTTTACCTATCTGCCTAAAGAAAACATGCATATTGCATCTCATCAACACCTACTGTGCAGCAGCAATAACAATGACCATCATATTAATGAGTCAGCAAACAGAAGCAATCCATGAAAAGTACCCGCTGCCCATTCAAAACTAGAATTAAAATAAGCACATAAAGCTTTGTGTTTCCTAATGAAGTTTCCAGAAAGAACACATTTTAATGCCTCTGCTCCGTATATTAGGCCATGCTTTCCAATTAGACATGGACTTTCAGTGTTTATAGAAGGGGGGGATTTGAGCTCCTATTACAGTAGTGACAAAATTTGCACTTATTCTTCATGTCTAAGATATCCTCAGAGTGACTGCGATAAATGTACAGCTCTGAAAATGTACCACTATGTATATTTTACATGGACAAATGTGATCTTTTCCACTTAAAGCCTGTAAATGTAATCTTGCTGCTACATGCCTTCATGTGCAGGCACCAGGACATTTAAGATCTCATCTTTAATGCAGCATAACAAACTAGGATCACTCTGCCACACAGTATTTTTCACTCCTCTCTCTATCTTGCACTGGTCAGTTAGGTACGAGTACAACAAAGTCAATTACTGAACTTCCTATTAAAGCCCAAAACTGTAGTGTCAGCTATCACAACTAGACTCTTTTAAGCTAGAAAATTTGGATTCTGGTCTTTGACAAGTCCATACAGTGGGGATAAATAATAATCACCTTTGTGTTATAAACTAGTGTATTTTAAATGTACTATAAAAAGCAAGTGTGCACTGTACAGCAAACATTAGCAAACTGGCACAATGGTTTCAGCTACCTGATCCAATCTGGCTTCTCTCCCTAAATCAATAAAAATCCTTTTACTGTCCCTACTTAAAAAAAACACAGTTCCATTAAATATCAATCATATCTATTTGGGACTTGATAACTTTCATTACTGGGAAAGATTTATCAATTGTTCTATTACAATCAATCATGGAAATAATGAAGCAATAATGTTCACACATGTAATTTAGAAAGGAATTGAGAACTGTCTGGTAAATTAACGGAGACTGGAGGGTCGAGTCCTTCAATTGTCCGGTTTATCCTCAGTTCCACCCTACACACTGCACAAACCAAAAAAAAAATATGCTCACATTCTGTTATACTTTCCACTGCAGTTAAAACAGTGCATCTCAGCATAGTCTAGCAAAATAATTAAACTGTGTACTCCCACCAAACAAAAACAGCTCTGGATGTTATTGCTTTACAGGTCCAGACAGAACCATGAAAACTGTGCACTTCAAAGCAAATGGACACAGTATGGCTGGTATACAGCACTAATTATTAGCTGCATAAATTCTTCACAGCTCCTCAGTTTAAAAAGGAAACAGAAGCCAATTCAGACAATCACTAGCTTCCTAAGAATAACGACAAACACTAGCAAATACATATCATCGTGGACAATAAGATACAGTGACACATGCACACTGAACCATAGTAACAAGCTACTCTCTTCAACATTCAATCTGGGATACAAAACTGTTAATTAAAGCCTGCTGGAAGGTACAGGGGACACAGATGAGAAATGCACAGCATTTCATTTAAGGAGAAATTCAGAAGCAAAAACATTCATGCACCCTAAAATCAAACTGCCTACAATAGTTGTGAAGTTAGTAATGGGAATCAAAGTCATCTTCACAAATGCAAGAAGTGCCAAGGGTGGGGGACAATGGGGAAAACTATAAAGTCAGTCCAACTCTCAAAATGACCTTCATCTACTTTATCAGAGGTTTACGAAGTACAAAATGTTTTTAATTCACAGGCCAGAGAACTACTTATCAATAGCATTCAAATTACATGTAGCCAATCAGGGTTCAAGAAATAAATACGTTCATAGGTGTTTACTAAGTTATCGACCACAAGGGCCTTTTTAAGCCTATCCATGGATCCCAAATCTCTGACAAGTTCTGGTACCCTTGATAAGTGTAAGCAGGGGCTTAGGGCAGGGTCCTGGGAGATGAACCATTTACAGGCTGCCTGTGTCATTAGAGACATAGGTAACAAACCAGGGATGAATTTTCTGTTCTCCATTCAATTGTTCAAGTTACACCTGAATTGGGTAAGGGAGGAACTCTGCTTCACATGAATGGGGAGCCTGTTCCAGAGAAGGGGTGGTCTCTGGGATACATACCTGTCTCTCAAGCATGTCCTACTTATATCTCAGGCAAGGTTTAAGACTTTAGAAAAGGTAATTCTGGTGCTGTTTGTTTTGCAGATATACAGGAGGTCCATCAAAGTGGGGTCTGACAATGCCTTGTATGCCAGGCATAGATCTCCCCACAACAGCCTGTAAGAGAGATAATACAGGGAAAGGCCCTTGAAGTGGTTGTTAAATGCTGAAATATAACTTGAAAACTCTGCGGAGGACTGAAAGCAGCAGTGCTCCTTGTTCCTGTAGAGGAAGCCACCATGATGTCTCCCACGGTTCTCTAAACAAAGAATTTCAGTGTTTTCAGAGGGAGGAGGAATTTATTGCAGCTGTGCAATAAAGATGGGGCACACAATGCACTGCATTCACAAATGTCTTCTGCAGCAAGGCAATGTATACTTAGTGTTTACAGCCTACAAACGTGGGTACTGAACAGAATGGGCCAGTTTCTAGTAAAGACATCTTATTTATTATTTATTTATTTTTCATTTGGTTACTGGGAAAGTCTGACTGGATATAGGTCCTTTTTCAACGGAGACCCGAGGAGAAAAGCTCCACAAGAAACATTTACACACACAATAATAGTCTTCAATTTAAATTTACACAGTACAGTACATTAATGACAGGTAGCATTATTTAACAAGCAACATAAAATTATTTATAGCACCAACACTTTAAAATATTAGATTAAACAGAGAATAGTTGTTACTTTTTAGCAGCTGTCAATAAGTAAAGCAAGGGTAAGGTATAGGTAGGTATAATTCTAAGACATGTGTGGAGAGAAGAAAGCATTGGATGAAGGTGTGATTGCTAAGTACAGAAACAAGGAGATAAAGTGAGAGAAAGGAGGGGTCCTAGTAATTAACCTGGACAGGTGCAGAGCCATGTATTCAACAAATGTGTTTTTAATTCATGTATGGAAGCTATAGCTGTGATGAGAGGGGAAGTTTATTCCATTGTTTGGCTATTGTGTTAGAGTAGAGGGATGAACCAGCAGCATTATTATCTTTAGTTACTTTGAGGAGAAGTTTGTTACTGGAGCAGAGGTTTACCCACCCTACAAAATTATATGACATGTAGAAACAAGGATGGGAAGGCCAAGATGGCCCTTAAGACAATATGATGTTTTCCGATACCATTATACAACATACAGGCAAGGTAAAAAGTCTAAGAAGCATGAAACTGAACTTATCAACACTGAAAGGCACTTTTAAAAGGATCCATCAGCAAAAAAATAAGTTTAGTTACTGACAAGTTCTGTTCCTAACTGTGTTGTATAGTTGGGAGAAGAAAAGTAGGAAAAAGATGTCAAGGGACACAAACTAAAGCAGTCAAAAATGCTTAATCTTATTTATGCAGTTTACTTTAAATGCTTCATATAAGTCAATCCCTTCATAGAATCCCTTCATAGAATGATAACCAATGAATGAACAATGAACTTTGGGTCACTTGTTTTTTTAACGGAGGTTAGGAAACGCAGAATATGTTTTCCTACAGGGGAAATCCAAATTCCCCATTTATATGACTACCCATAACTGGAGTAAAGAAATAAATGCTATTTACTTTCTATTCTAATTACTGCCAAAAGCACAGTCTACTTTTTTATAAAACAATAGAACAGTAGTTTAACTTAGGAAGCTATCAGGGAATACAAATCTGGGTCATTTAAACTTTCAATGAAGAAGAGCAAACTGGTAGTAAATGAAATACAGGAGGGGGACATGCAGTATTTGATCACCTGCTTTACATTATACTACAGCATTAAAGACGGGGCAACCAGAAAAGATCTCTTAGGATCCAAAAGAAAGTTTGTTACAGGTAGCAAGAGAGAGCATTTTGGGGATGCCATGGCTGAGAATATTGAAAGACAAATGCAACACTTCTGTCCAGGGGCCACAGACTCTGTAAACAGCACTAGATGCGCATCTGTTAAAGCTCCCAGCAGCAGTACAAACCTTTCCTTTAACTTCCCACTTTCCTTCAATTTACCACTCCCCTTCTGTTTTTGCTTATTTCTCTTCGACAATTAAACAAAATTATGCTTATATTATTGAATTTTAAAAAGTAGTGGCAGAAGGCAACTTCTTACCAATTCTTCTGCTCAAGAGTAAATGAACTGGTGAAAGCCTGATTCCTAGAAGGGGACTATATCTACATACCAGGACAGACAAACAGCAATCAGATTTATCAGTACTCCTACATTTCTTAATTAGATTCCTGATTGAACGCCTCATTCTTTCTACTTGACCACTGCTCAACCATAAATAAAGGCTAATATCAGCCCTGACTGAAACACAACTAACCCAAGATCAATTAGCAGCTCAGGAAGCTGGAAGAGCTGGGAGGGGTGGGTGAGAGACAACAGACTACTTGCAAAATGCTTCACTTCCCAGTCCAAGCACAATTTCTCAGCTCTTGGCTTCTAAACTGCAGACCATTATATGAAAGGACTTTCTCTGGAATTCTATAACTAGCAAAAATATGCACTGGTCATCTCTCCGTTGAAAAAGATCTGTTCAAGCCATGTACTATGGCAACTCTGAATGTCAAAACAACTCTTCCTTAGGATTTCAGTTATGGAATATCTTGCTGGTTTGAAAACTCTGCACTATTATTTTCATCTGTTTGACATTCTGAACCAAAAGAAAAAAAATATGAGCCTCTTTCTTTGTACGTCACAATAGCAAAGTGTGATTACTATTTTTTCTCCAGCATGACTCTCATATGATTGGGTATAATCACTTTACCACACTTGAACAAGATGACTTGAAAACAACTAATTCTGTTTCTGTATGGGCAGTTTTCTTTTATATGGATGCACTAGTGATTACTGATATGGCCAGTCCTTACCTCCAGCTTCCTTGAAGAGCTGTCTATCTTCCAGAATGTAGCTTCTGAATAGCAACTACAGTCTTCTATGTCTTCCTGCAAAAGGCCTTCCTTACGTTCCTTCATAAAGGCTATGGTCATCACTTCAGTAATATTCTTTTGCTTGCCTGGCTTATACTAAACTGTTAAGTTATATTTTTGCAGATTATTTTTCATTTATAATTAATTGAATTGCTTTTGTTTACCAGGAAGTCCAACTGGGTTCTGTAAACATCCTTTGCAATCTAGGTGGTGCTTCATATACTGACTTCCTGAATACGCTCTCCAGTGGTTTATGATCCATCTCAACAAATCCTGGTTTGACACAAATATATTCAGATAATTTTTCACATCCATAAAAAAGGATAACATCAGCCCTGACAATGTTGCACAGAGGGATAAAGTCCTGACTGTGACTCAACTAACCCAAGATCAATTACCAGCTTGGGAAGCTGAAAGAGCTGGGAAGGCGTGGGTGACAGACAAGTGACTTCTGTCCTCAAGCTCACCTGAGTGAAAAGGATGTGCTGCCTCCATTCCTTCTGGTGAGCTTGTGTACCAAGGGAGCAGTACAGGATGCTTCCTAGAGAAAAGAATTCAGGGGTGGGGTATGCAGCATGGATCTGCTAAGCCTGTGTAGTAACTCTTGTGGAAGCATGTCTGGGAGCGGGCACACTTCCATATATGGGCTACAGGCAGTTCCTCTACAATGACACAGAGCTCATGTCTCCACCATGAGTGGGGTTGGGTAGTATATTGAAACTGGAATGAATGGGCCAATTGGACTAGTGTCTGCCAGGATAACAGCTCTGCAAATAGTCATGCCTCATGGAGAGCTAACAGTCTTCCAATTTGTCATTTGGAGCTGATAATCAGCTGGCAGCGAAGTGTTAAAAATACATAAATATAAAAGGCTATCATCTCTTTTGCAGTCACAGCATATCTAGTCTGCACATCTGTAAATGCTCTTGGATCATATGCGACCAATCTATCAACTTGTACCTTGGCCCACAGTGACTCAATTTAGTTGCAACACAATTGCTTAACACACATTACACTTCAGAGTTAGAGCATTTGTCACAAGCTTGTTCAGTAATTCAAAGCTCTTTTCTTGTTCCAGTGATCAGTCCCATGTCACATCAAGCTATAAAAACTTCCTCTGATACAGTAATCGCTGATACAACCAGTATGAACTTGGGCAAATAACAAACCACTGCTAGAAACCACATTAAAGATCAACTATCTTCTGGCTCTGGTATAATCATAATAGCTCTCACTTTCTCGTTATCAAGATTCAGGCCCTGTGATGTAAGGTAATGACCCACATTTTTCAAACAAATCACCAAGTAGACACTTATTCCTGTTCAGTTTCAAACTGTACTGCCACAGTGTGTTCAAGAACATGAGAAGACTCTTGTCTTCCTCCTGTTTAGTCACTCTGTGACAGCAAATCATTGAATGTATTAAGTATATATTTCAGACTTTTGACAATCTTCACCAGAGCTCTCCAATGTGAGATATATCTGGTAAAGAAAAAGTACTGAAGAAGTATTAAATAATGGGATATAAAAAGATGCAAGTCATATAAGAATGTATCAGAACAACCAAGGGATGACCTGTCTTTGGAAATATTACAGTTAGAGAATGTAGGAATGTGAATAAAGATAAGATCTCTGATAATACAGTATTTGTTTCATAAAATAATGTAATATTTGACAAAATTATGAACATGGTTAGCCAGCTCCAAGAAGTACAGAGATAAACTCATGACAACACATCTGGGGAACAAACTTTAAATGGCTGCTCCAGCACCTGTAGCAGCTGGTGGGTGGAAGACAGTGAGTGGCCATTGCTAGAACGCCCATCATTGGGATAGGGAGGCAGCTCTGGCTTGCCATGTGGATTATGTAGGTGATATACACATCATGGAGTTTGAGCAAAAAAGTGAACCTACACTGTCGAGTGCAATCGCACAGTAAGCCGAGGGGAATTCAGCATACAGAGGCACACTTCTGTTGAGGACAGCACACAAGCTTTGGCAATGTGATTATCAAAGGAGAGATTACTATCTACTTGGGTCCCTAGATCCCTTATTACGTCTTCCGTATTTAGGGGGCTACCACCTATGTGGCAGTTTGTGGGTACTTTCATTTTTCCAAAGGGGATGACTATGCACTTTTTGGCATTTAGCTTGAGGCCATGATTTTGACACCAGGTATCCTTCTCAGTGAGAGGATGTCTGTGTCAGCTGGAGAGCCAATTATAGCCCCTAGTTTGCAGTCGTTTGCGAACTTGGTCAGCCATAGTCCTCCTGTGCTTGCCTGTACCTCTGAGAAGTATATGCCAAACAGGAGGGGTCCTAGGACTGAGCCCTAGGGAATGCCACTTGTAACCGGTTTAGAGTCGGACCTAGCTTCTGCAGCTCTCACCATGTGGGTTCTGTCCATGAGCCAGTTGGCAACCCATCTTGTGATGTAGGGGTTTATGTTCAGGCTGGTGAGCTTGTCTATAACACCAGAATGGGGAATGGTGTCGAAGGCCATTGCGAGGTATAGGTAGGTTGTATGTACCACCTTTCCCTCATCTATAGCCTTAGTAACTGTCTCAAAGAAGCCCACCAGGTTTAGGAGGCATGATCTGCCCTTAACAAAGCCGAACTGGGTAGGGTCCAGTGTTTGGAGGTTCCCAATGTCTCTGTTAACGAGTTCCATGATGATACGCTCCATAGCCTTGCAGACAAAACTAGTCAGGCTTATAGGGCAATAGTTCCCAGGGTCTGTTGTGGCTCCATCTTTGTGGAGCGGAATAACCATTGCTGTGTGCCACTCTATGGGTACGTAGCCTGTGGAGAGGCTGAGTTTGAACAGTATGTTTAGGTGAGGGGTTAGTTCGTCTTTGAGCTCATGTAGGATGCAGCCTGGGACACTGTCCGGTCCCGCTGATGCTGTGTTTTTTTGGCTTTGGAGAGGGCTGTTTTAACCTGAGTGTCTGTGATTTCAGGGGATCTACATTCTCCTGATATGGTTATAGGCCCTTTTGGGGGTGAGAGGGGGGTGAAGTTTGCACTGAACCAGGATGTTGGCGATATCAGTTGGTTCAGTGTATTTTGTGCCATTCTGCACTAACTTCGAGCAGATCTGAGCATTGCCACTTAGATTCTTGACATAGCTAAAGAATGCCTTGTGGTTATCTTTGGAGTCCTTGGCAATTTTTATTTCGAAGCTCAATTTGGATGATTTTTTGAGGGACCGTAGTTTGTTGCTATTACTGATCAGGGATGTCTTCCCTTCTTGGGATTTTACTCTTTTCTGTACTAGTTTCCTCCTTCTATTGTATAGCTTGTTTATGGCAGGGGTCCACCAGACTGGTTTCCTTTTCTTGTAGGAGTGAGTCTTGGTTTTGCTTATGATATCCATGCATTCTTGTAGGTGCCCGTAGAATGCATTAGTAAAGGATTTTTCAGCTTGGACAGCATTATCCTTTAGCATGGGGGTTTGAAACTTTCCACCTCGGTCTTAAGTAAGGTGAAGTTTGCTTTTAAAAGTTTTTCACGGTGGTTTCCTTGTCCGGGGGTGGGGGCAGAATGTGGATATCCAAAGTGATTTGTTTATGGTCAGATCTAACCAGCGAGGGGTTGACCTCCGGTGTGGAACACCAGTCGCCCATGTTGGTGATGACCTGGTCCAATATGTTGTCACCTCTGGTGGGAGTGTTGACCAGTTGATCCAGGGTGTTTGAGTTTATAAATTCTAGGAAATGTTGAGCAAGGGAGTTAGTACTTGAGTAGTTCTTCCAGTTAATGTTTGGGTAATTGAAATCACCCACTATTAGGGTGTTTGATAGGACCTTTATGTTTCCCAGTGTTTCCAGAAATGCGGAATGGGGATACTAGGACATGGTGGGTGATCTGTAGCAAGCTACAATTTGAATTGCAGTTTTGCCTGTTGTTAGTTGCACGTGGATGATCTCTGAGGCATCGTGCTGTGCCACTAACCTGGAGGTGTGGGTATCCTTGATGAATATGGATACGCCCCCGCCTTTTGTATTTAGGTCCGGGTTCTGTGGCCAAAATGTATGGTATGAGTTGTAGCCTGGTCGTGCTGGTGTACTCCAGGTTTCTGTTACTGCACATATATCGATTTTCTCCATACTGAGGAGTGCCTCGAGTGCTTGCATTTTGAGGTTTAGACTTCTGGCATTGAGTAGCATTACCCTCAGTTTTTTTGTAACTTGTGGTATTTATGGCGGTGAATTTGTCTTTTGAGCCTTGCCTAAAAAAGGCACTATGGCGGTGGCAAGAGCCTAGTATCTGAGAGTTGGTGGACTGGAAATTCTCATTTTCAGGACATCAAATGCTCTCTGGTGCTGTTACAACCATGACCAGGATACATCTTTACATCAGCTCTCTAACGGGTACTGCCAGTTGGCTTAAGTCTGGAATGAACTTGCCTAGATAGTTAACCATGCCAAGGAAACGCTGAAGGGCTTGAACACTGTCTGCAGCAGGCATCTCAAGAACTGCTGTTTGCTTCAAAGGGTCTGGTCCTAAGCCTGAACTGGTAAACAAATGACCAGCATTCAGTAGTTCTTCAACTGGATAAAGTACACCTTGTTGCACCATTTTATCTAGCTCGGCTTTGACTCTGTTCTGTATAGCTACTGGAACTTTCTGGGCTGGCCTGACAACTGGGTCTATCTTCATGGAGTACAGAACAGGAAGCTTGCCTAGTTTGCCTTCATAAAGATCAGCATAGGCAGAGAAAATATAATGGGTGAATTTAGAACAGTGGTCTTTCAAACTAAGATGATGGACTTCCTTTTTAAATGAAAGCGGTCCCATTTTCAAACTATCTCTGAGCCCTAATAACGACTGTATGTGCCTTTTGACCACATAAAATAACAAGTCATAGCTTCTCCCAGCAGAGTAACATAGGTTCATAGGTTGGTACTAGGCTATCGGCCCTAAGGCCTATGCAAGTTTAGCCATACAATTCCCTGGAAATTTTTTCCCACAATATTTACTTCCCTGGGCCCCTATCTAGCAGGGCGACTGACATGATCCCTGGGGTGAATTTCCTATCTCCCATCCAATCATCAAGGTTCCTTTTGAAGCGGACCAATGAGGTGCTCTGCTTGACATGTATGGGCAGTCTATTCCAGAGTATGGGGAGTCTCTGGGACAGGAACCTATCCCACCAGCATGTTTTGTTCATTGTGATGATAAGGTTTAGATCCCTGGAGCATGTGGCTCTGAGGGATTGGGATTTCTTTAAGTGGAGCATGTCCAACAGCTCAAGGTTTGACATGGCCTTGTATGTTAAGCAGAGATCGCCTCAGAGTAGACGATATGCCACAGAGTATAGCTGGAGTTTCTTTAGACGGTCAGCATATGGCATCTACTTTAGGCCTGTGATTCTTTTAGTGAGGTATTTCTGTGGCCTTTCCAGCTGTTGCAGATGTCTTGTGAGGTACATACCAAATGGGGCGTTGTACTCTATAATGGGTCTAATGAGGCATGAGTACAGTGGGACAATGACCTCCTTTTTTCTGGATGAAAAGCCCTTAGTGATGAGGTGTGCCACGTAGAAGGATTTCCTGACTGTTGTGGCAATGTGGTTATCGAAAGTGAGACCACTGTCCACTTGTGTCCCTAAGTCTATCATCACAATTTCGATGTTTAGTGTCCTGTCACCTATGTGGTAGTTCATGGGTACATGTTTTTTTCCAAAGGGGATGACTATACATTTATTGGCATTAAGCTTGAGCCCATGGCTCTGGCACCAGGCATCTGTTTCTGTAAGGCCCTTTTGTAGAATATCCACATCATTTGGGGATTCAATAATGGCTCCCAGTTTGCTGTCATCTGCAAACTTTGTTAGCCAGAGTCCCTTAGTGTTGGCCTGTACTTCAGAGACGTAGATGCCAAACAAGAGTGGTCCCAGGACTGAACCCTGAGGTACTCCACTTGTCACTTGTCTGGAGCTGGATTTGGAGTTGGCTACTTTTACAGTCTGGGTTCTGTCAGTAAGGCAACCCATCGAGTGACGTAGGGATTTATGGCCAGCTTAGTAAGTTTATCTATGATTCCAGAGTGGGGGATGGTGTTGAAGGCCTTGGCGAGGTCCAGATAGGCTGTGTGGACCTCCTTACCCTCGTCCACAGCTCTGGAAACTGATTCGAAGAAGTCAATCAGATTCAGGAGACAAGATCGGCCCTTCACAAACCCAAATTGGGTGGGGTCCAGTGTCTGGAGGTTGCCAATGTCTTTGTTTATAAGTTCCATGATAATGCGTTCCATGCCCTTGCAGATCAGGCTTGTCAGACTGATGGGACGGTAGTTCCTGGGTTCCAAAGTGGATCCTCCCTTGTGGAGCGGGATAACTGTAGCTGTGTGCCACTCAGTGGGCACGAAGCCTGAGGTGAGGCTATGATTAAACATGACACTTAGGTGGGGTGCCAGTTCATTTTGTAGTTCATGTAGTACACAGCCTGGGATGTCATCTGGTCCCATGGATGCTGTATTCTTAGCTTTGGAGAGTGCTGTTTCTACCTGTGTGGCTGTGATTATTGAAATTTGGCAATCTTTTGGTATTGAGATGGGCCCTTTAGGGGGTGAGAGGGGAGTGAAGTTGACACTAAATCGATCTGCCAGGATATTGGCAATATCCTTGGAATCAGTATATTTAATGCCATTCTGTTGTAGCTCAGAGCAGATCTGAGCATTGCCATTTAGATTCTTGACATAACTATAGAATGCCTTGTGGTTGTCTTTGGAATCTTTGGCAATTTGATTTTCATAACTAGCTTTTGAGGATTTTATGAGGGATCTCAGCTTCTTACTGAGGCTGGTGAGGGAGTTTTTTGCATCCTGGGATTTTCCTCTTTTCTGCAACAGTTTCTTCCTTCTGTTGTATAGTTTGTTTATAGCAGGGGACCACCAGATTGGCTTCCTTTTTTGGAAAAGAGCATCTTGGTTCTATTTGGGATGGCACGATTCATGCACAAGTGGATGTGCTCGTACAGTGCCTTAGTGTAGGATTCTGCAGTCGAACTTCCAGATCCCGTCTGCATGGGTGTTGTGAAGTTTGTCACTTCTGACTTCAGTAACATGAAGTTGGCTTTGGAGAAGTTTTTTAAGGAGGTTTCACTACTGAGCCTTCAGTTTGAATCTCTTCACCACCATAAGCAACAAGCATCTCACACTTTGCCAAATCAAGCTTCTCACCAGCACATACTCTAGCAAATATTTCTGCAGACATAACATTGCACTTTGAACCTGTGTCAACTTTGAGTTCTGTGGGTCTTCCATTTATCCAAACAGTACAAAAGACTTCATTCTTTGCCCTTAAATCTACTGCACTGACTGCTTCATTAAGCACTGACACACCATCAACATGAAAAGTAGGGTCATAGTTTTCTAACTGATCAACTTGTTTCCTTGAATATTCCCTTTTAGTAAAAGAATGTGTTCCTTTTGACGATGGTGCAGTGGTTGTGTTGTCACCTCACAGCAAGAGGTTCTCTGGTTCGATTCTCGGCTGGTGTGCCTTCTGTGTGGAGTCTGCATGTCCTCTCTGCGTTCATGTGGGTTTCCTCTGGGTGCTCCGGTTTCCTCCCAAGTTTCAAAGACATGCGTCTGGAGCATTTCTCCACGGGCCTCCACTGAAAATTGGCTTTGTTCCAAGTCTGACTTTCCCGAAAAACAAATGTTAAATAAAATAAAATAAAATCTGTAACACTGCTCACCAAAAGCTAAACATTTTTCCCTTTTATGCTCATGACCCACCCACCACAGTTATGACAGCTGACAATAAAACTGGGTGAGGGCCCATTCTTTCAGTTTGCTGACTCACTCTTGTGCTTCACTGAGACTGGGCATGCTCTGGAATTTGGTAGAAAGCTACAGGGTTTCCCTGTAACTGTTGCAGGGCTTAAATTTTCTGCTATGTGCTTGGGCCTGTTTCTTTTACCCACGTGCTACATACTATCAACACTGCCCTTAGGAGTTATTGGAAAACATGTGTCTCTCAAATGAAAGCATATTTGTGTGCTTTTCTGAAAGCTCATACATCTGACAAATCTCAATGACTTTATTCAAAGTTAAATCACTGTCATAAAGCAAAATCTTTCTCACAGCATTGCCTTTAATACCGCATAGAAGTCTGTCTTTTATCAGTTCATCCCTTAAATCACCAAATTTGCACATTTTAGCCTTGTTTCGCAAATCAGTTATATATGCTGCAAACGTTTCACCAGGCTTTTGATCTCTTGTATAAAACAAGTGCCCTTCCACTGTAACATTCATTTGGGGGTTACACATTTCTCTAAATTTATGTTTTAAGCACTTGGGGTCTTCTCTCTACTCAGCCGGAACAACTATACGACGGACCCACCCCCCCTTGCAAAGAGAACAGATGCTTACACAAATGAACACTCCCTTTCTATGGCTTGTGAACCAGGTAAGTTAAGCAGAATAAATCCCTTTGTACGATCATCTTTATCAGAAAGTGCAACCTGTATGAAAATATCGTACTCTTGCTCAAACATTCTCCAGTTCTCTGCAATATTATTGTCAAACACAAGTGGACCTGGTTTTTGAAATCTGTCTGCCATGCCAAAATATTTTGCCCCTCCCACGCATACGCACACACACACACACACACACACACACACACACACACACACACACACACACACACACACACACACAACCCCCCCCCTACTGATTATGTAATAACTCCAAGATTATGCAAACCTCTGGAAAGGGACATATTCCAGAATCCTCAGGATTGTTGATATATATCAAAGCACTTAACATTCAATGTCGACACCTGTAGTTGGTAGAAAGATTGCAATATCAACAATCCTGAGGATTGTGGAATATGTCCCTTTCCTGGGGATTGTATAATCTGGAGTTATTACATCAGCAGGGTGTGTGTGTATGTGTGTGTGTGTGTGTGTGTGTGTGTGTGTGTGTGAGGGGCACCTTGCAAAAAAAACAATGTTTATGATTTGCAAGCACTAGGGTTATACTTGAGGCATACACAGTACAGTGTCAAATGTGTTTGTTGTAAATTTTAACATGTCAGTGTTGATGACTTCTTCATTTAGGAGTCCAGGAACTCACATATACACACACACACACACACACACACACACACGTGTGTGTATATATATATATATATATATATGGATTCACTTCATAATCCCGAAATCCTGAAATACCAAATCTCAGAATTGAAACCATAAAGCCTAAAAATCTAAATACCGAAATCCCAAAAGTTCAAATTTTGAAATCGCAAATCCTACACTAACCAGACACCACACACATACACAAACACACACCTTCCCCCACACACAAACACACAAACCTACACTACATACAAGCCCCCCTGCACACCCCACACCCCCCTACTTAAATATACTAACTCCAGGATCGCACTACGCAGACAAACACACGAAAATACCACCACACACCTACATTCCCCTTGCACACACACGCACACACACATATCACAGTCACAACACACACTAAAGCCCCTAACCAATACCCTTAAACATACATACTTACCTGAACTTCCATTCAAACACAGCAACACCAGAAGTGCTACTTCAACACCTTCGAACGTCGGGATTTTGAAATTTGTGCTTCTGGGGTTTCGGTATTTAGAACTTTCGGCTTTATGATCTCGGGATTCTGAAATTCGGTATTTCAGAATTTTGAGATTATGAAGTGTTTATATATATATATATATATATATATATATATATATATATACATACACACACACACATACATACATAAATAAATATATGCATGTGTGTGTGTGTGTGTGTATATATATATATATATATATATATATATATATATATATATATATATATATATATGAGTCTATGCTAAGTGTTTGAACTATAAAAAGTTCAAACATTAAGAAACAGGGAAAAACAGAATTACAAAGTTTCAAATACAAAAGATTCAAAGCAAAACAAGAACTATTTTTTGCAGTGGGACAAGCCTCCCTGCGCCCCCCCCCCCACTCTCTGCTACTTAAATATACCAACTGCAAGAATGTACTACAGTGTGTAACAAGTACTTGAAGTCCTGCGACTGCGCAAGCAGTGATTATCCTCTAATTTTCATTAGTTGATCAAGAACCAAGTATGCTAACTGAAAAGTACAGTTTTGTACCTACCATAAATGTAGATGTTCGAAGATCCACATTGCTGCAGTCCTAACACTTGGGTAGTCCGCTGTCCCTCGGTCGGCCCGAATATCAGAGTATAAGGCTGACATCGGTCAAGGCGCATTTGACTGACATCAGAACGTCAGGGTACAAATGCGCATGACCGACGTCATATCCTCAGTCTTTTCTTGCCCCAGATGTCAAAAGACCCTAAAAAGAAAGGTCAAAACCCATAGACAACAACTAAACAACCAACCAGCCTAACACCAAAAATATGTACAATATATACAATATATACAATTATACCTCAGATGGATAACCCAACCCACACAACCACCTCAAACTACAGAGGGGAAGGAGGGAGGGTAAATTGGACTGCAGCAATGTGGATCTTCGAACATCTACATTTATGGTAGGTACAAAACTGTACTATGTTCTTCATCTCACATTGCTGCAGTCCTAACACTTGGGTAGAATCCCAAAGCAGAGGTAAGGGAGGATGGCTAAACTATAATGAAGCAGGAGCTGCCAAAATGCCCTGCAACACAGCAGTGGCAAAACCAGCCCTGGATTTAGAGTACAGTGGAAGGTGGTAATGCCTAGAGAAGGTATGCACTGAACTCCAAGTGGCTGCCTCCAAAATATCCTTAGTAGCCACCCCTCAAAAAGCTGTTGAAGTGGCAGTAGCCCTAGTGGAATGAGGCCTAATCCCAGCTGGAATCTCTTTGCCATGATGGGAATAACAGAAAGCAATGCAAAATCCAATCCACTTAGAAATAGTTTGTTTTGACACGGGCTTGCCCTGAGAGCACAAAGCAAAAGAAACTAATAACTGCTGAGATTGTCTGAACCCTTTAGTTCTGTCCAAATAATATCGCAACTGCCTGTGTACATCTAAAGTGTGTAAAATCTTTTCCCCTTTAGTTTGGGGATTTGCATAAAAAGTAGGCAAATGAATAGTTTGGTTTAAAGCCACACTAGAAACCACTTTAGGCATAAAGGAAGGATTAGTACGTAAAGATACCCTATCCTTATGGAAAATTAAGAAAGGCTCAACTGCCATAAGGGCCTGCAATTCAGAAACCCTTCTTGCAGAGGTAATGGCCAACAAAAAAGCAGTCTTCCATGACAAATATTTCAACTCAGCAGTAGAGTGAGTTTCTCCAACACAAAATTGAGATCCCAAGCAGGAGTAGGAGCCCTTCGTGGGGGCCTTATATTCTTTGCCCCTCTAAGAAATTGCTTGAACAAAGGATGAGAAAACAATGGTGGGTCACAGTCGTAGTGAGCTGAAATTGCTGCAGCATGAATCTTAATAGAAGAGAAGGACAAACCTTTGTCCAATAACTCAGTAAGATATTGAAGAGCCACACTTAAATCAGGCTCAGAAACATCCAAATCCTTAGCTGCACTCCAAAATAAAAATCTCTTCCATTTATCTGCGTACACTTTCCTTGTACTAGGCCTTCTAGCTTCCAAAATCACATTCAAAACTTGTTGTGGAAGTTGAGACCCTCTATGGTTTAAAACAGAATATGCCATGCTGTTAGGTGAAGAGAGTGAAGTTTGACATTGAGCAAATGACTGTCCTCCTGGGACAACAGATGTGGAATCAAAGGCAAAGGCCATGGAGGCTTCCGTACTAGACTTCTCAGTAATGGGTACCAGTGCTGTCGAGGCCAATCTGGAGCTATCAAAATCATTCTTGGCTTGTCCTGTCTGGCCTTCAGAAGTACCTTTGGGAGGAGAGGCAGAGGTGGAAAGGCATACACATGAAGATTTTTCCAACTGAAAGAAAGAGCATCCACTTTCCAAGCTGTGGGATGAAACCGCTTTGTGCAAAACTTTGGCAGCTGGTGGTTTAGTGGGGAAGCGAACAGATCTATGTCTGGAGTTCCCCAGGACACTGTCAATTTCTGAAATACATGAAGATCCAGTTTCCACTCGTGGGGATCCATGATTTGTCTGCTTAACACATCTGCTAAGGAGTTCTGTGCCCGGCAGAAACCTTGCCTGAAGACTTAGTTGTAAACTGAGAGCAGTCTCCCACAAAATCATTGCTTGCCTGCATAGAGGATAAGAATGTGTTCCCCCTTGCTTGTTGATGTACCACATGACAGTTGTGTTGTCTGTTAGAATCAACACCTGCCCTGGAAGAAGTAAATCCTTGAAAGCTATTAATGCAAACTGGACTGCTAACATCTCCTTCAAGTTGATATGTAGATGCTGTAGTCTGACAGGCCACTTGTCTTGTATCCACTTTCCGTTTAGATGAGCTCCCCAAGCTTTGTCTGAGGCATCTGTCGTTAAAATTTGACTCGCCTCTGGCCGGGTCACAGAGAGTCCCTTGTTTAGGTGACATTCCTGAGCCCACCACAAAAATTCCTTTTGAATGCAAGGTATTATTTGAATGACAGTGTCCAGATGCTGGCAGTGCTGTCTCCACACATTTTTGAGATACCATTGCAACTTCCTCATATGCAGTTTGGCATTGGGAAGCACCAGAATACAAGATGCCATGAACCCTAAGGCTTGAAGGACTGTCCTTGCAGTCAGCCCGGACTGAAGAGATAGATGATGGAAGTAAAGGGAAAGATTCTTTTGTTTGTCCGGGGTTAGAAAGGCCATCTGGGATGCTGTATTCAGTCTTACACCCAGAAAGCACATGTCTTGAGAGGGTACTAGACTGGACTTTATTTCATTCACAGAATACCCCAGGCATCTTAGCACTGCTATCACATATTCCAAATGACGAAGAAGCTCGTCCCTTCCTTGAGCCAGAATCAGGCAATCGTCCAAATAAGGATAGATTTGTATTCCTTTTAGCCTGAAGAAAGCTATCACTGGAGCCAGAACTTTCAGTAAATACTCTGGGCGCAGTAGATAAGCCAAAGGGCAATGCAGAGAACTGATAGTGAGAAGTCCCAGTCCGAAAATGCAGATACTTCCTGCAACTTAGCCTGATAGGAACATGAAGGTAAGCCTCCTTGAGATCCAAAGTTACCATCCAGTGATCCTTGCCCAGTAGAGGTAAAAGCTGTTGTAACGTCAACATTTTGAACTTGGGAATGTCCAGATAAGTGTTGAGGATAGATAAATCCAAAATTGGTCTCCACGTGTTCCCCTTCTTTGGCACAAGGAACAGGCGAGAATAAAATCCTAGGCCCCTTTCTGGCATAGGAACCGGCTGTATGGCCCCTATTTGAAGTAACAGAGAAATTTGCTTGTGAGCCTCTATTCTTTGTTGAGGAGGAATGTCTGGCATGCCTTTGAAAGGAGGCAAGGTATGGAAATAAAACCTGTAACCGTGATGTATGATATCCAATACCCATCTGTCTTGGGTAATCAAACTCCAATTTTCTTTGAAAAGTGCCAACCTTGCTCCCAAAGGTGCTGCGAGGCGAGAAGGTTCTGGCAGCTGAAAAGGTAGGTCATTGGGTCTGTTTACGAAAGGACTGACCCCTGCCCTCACCCGAAGACTGTGCAGGAGAACTTCCTGTTCTAGGCCTGAAAGAGCCCTGACCTCTGCCCCTGCCACGTCTAGATCTACCCCTAGACTGGGAATCATAAGAAGGATACGTCCACCCCTTAGTAGGCCAATTTCTACTAAACTTTGGAGGCTGAACCTGCAAAAAATAGACTTAGCCTTGTCTTCCATTTTCTTTAAAACTGCCTCAACAGGAGAACCAAACAAGACATCAGATTGCAAAGGGGCATCCAAAATCCTAGTTTTAACATGGTCAGATAAATTTTGATCCCTCAGCCAGGCATGCCTGCGAAGAACTGACCCAGTGGCAGCCACCCTAGACGAGGTCTGCACAGCATCAAAACCACATTGCAAAGAATGCTTACCCACCTGTTCAGAAACATGCACTAAATCTTGTAACTCTTTACAATCAATACCTTCCGCCAGAGCATCAACCTTAGATTTCAACTGTGAAAGGAGATAATTTTGATATTTCAACATGTGAAACTGGCAATTCAAAGCTCTCATGGCTAGAGTGGAAGAAGTATAAACTTTCTTTCCCCATCTATCCAAGGCCCTGGCCTCTTTATCAGCAGGAACCGGATTCTTGACAACAGAAGCCTTAACACCCTTAGGCCCCTGGCTAACAGTTTCTGGGTCTGCCCTAGGACTCTTAAAAAGATACTTATGAGCTTCAGGCACCCTGTAATACCTATCTGGTTTAACAGGAGCAGGAGGCAAAGAATCAGGATTAAGAAAAGCCTCTGCAAACACATCTTCCACCACATTCAGAACAGAAGGTATAGCTAAAGGCCTATGCTGGGGTAAAAACAAAAATTCCCTAAGCCTTTTCCTGGAATCAGAGAAATCCTGACCTTCCCATTTAAAATGCTCTCTCATGGAGTGAAGGGTCTCTGAAAAAGAAAAATCCTCAGGAGGAGAAGCAGAAGGAGTAGAATCATCCACATCAGAATCAGAATAATGAGAATACTCCTGCAAGTCTTCAGCCGAAGACTCAGACCCATCCGAAGCCTGCTCATAATCCCCCAACACAGGTTCCATCCTAGGCCTCTTATCAGGAGGGGGCATAGAGCCTCTAATTAAAGTAATTAAATCTTCTGCCATTTTAAGCATGTGCTTCTTGGGCACAGAACCTGAAGAACTAGGAGTGACACCCACAGAAGCAAAACTAGACCTGCCTCTAGGAGAAGCCTTGGAAGCAGAAAGAGAGGGCCTAGACACCTTAGGAAGGGAGGGGAGTACAGTTATCTGAGAAGCCCCTACAGCCTGACCTGCCTCCTGGGAGGCCACATCCTGTAAAAACACAGTTTCTCCCTGGGACTCCAGAGAGGCCTCCGTCAGAACCACCAGTTCCACTGACGCCTCTAAAGAACCGGCGTCTGGTTCGGACGACTCCTCTAACCTAGGTTTAACTGCCTTGTCCTTGCGCTTCTTTGAGGAAGCCGGCGTCGGAGCATCCGATGGCATATTGTAATTGCACCGCTTCCCAAAGACCAACCTGGCACAATCCAACCTTCGCTTTATAGTGCGTTTATTGAACCTAGCACAAAAGCGACACCCAACAACGTCGTGCTCTGGTCCCAAACAAGGTATACACAAATTATGGTAATCCCTATGCGGTATCTGTTTCCCACAAGAAATACAGTTATTCACTTTTTCTGACATCCGGTAAACCACTGAGGCAAGAAAAAACCAAAATATTCCCCAACAAGGTACTTAACCAACTCTGACTTCGGTCTGAAACTCCGAATTCGAAAAATTTCAGAACGCCGAACGGCACTTGCAACACTGCTTCTGCATCGGACCATGCGGCAAAAAAGACTGAGGATATGACGTCGGTCATGCGCATTTGTACCCTGACGTTCTGATGTCAGTCAAATGCGCCTTGACCGACGTCAGCCTTATACTCTGATATTCGGGCCGACCGAGGGACAGCGGACTACCCAAGTGTTAGGACTGCAGCAATGTGAGATGAAGAACATCAGTCTGTTTCAAAACTGTATGTTTGTCATTTACAGTCATTTGTAATGCTGAGCTGTAGGAAAAAAGATATTTATCGTTCTTGCAGGAATCCTTCGTAGATATTTTTTCAATTAAATAAAAATACAAATATTACTAATAATAATAGAACGACTTCAGTAGCTACTACCAAAAATTACTGAGTTTCATTCTGTGTGACCACAGAATCGTTTTATGATGTACATCCTTTATTAAACCAAGTGAGCAGAGAGAAGACTGCTGTTGTTTTCAGTATATGATGGAGCTGTTATTTATATACTTATCCAGATAATTAACAATCAAGAGGCATTCTAGGTTCAATGGATTTAAAAATGTACAATTCATTTTATTGACTGTAGGCTGTAATTAGTGTCTCTGACTGGCCAGATGGCTTAGGACTTTTTTGACAAGTAGATGAGAGGAAAAGAAGAAAGAAAATATATTAAAGGGTATTAAAAAATGCATATAACGTGAATATGGTAAAATACACCAATGGGGTGTTAGAACTGGAGGGTACAAACCTATAGGGAACTAGGCTGTATTAGCGAATTGATGTCTACTCTGAGAATGTAAAAGCCAATCATGAGAAAAGAAATGGTAGGCTAATGGCAGCTCACCCAAGTGTAATCGAGACCAACTGAAGTTGAAGCGTTTCACTCTCCAGTTTGATTTTCTATTATTTTTATTTTTGTTTCCTCATTCCTTCACGACCGGACCTCCAAGTGGGTCCCAGATTTTCTTTTCCTGTCCCTCTCTCCACGGCTTGACTCTAACCCTCCCCTTGTCCTTAGTACAGCCACTCAGTTTTTCTTAGATCCATTGAGTCTCCTGATTTGCCTTCCCACCACGAGTGACAGATCCTGTTGGGATTCCCAAGACCTACGTCATCTTGAGAATGAACAAGAAACTATTGGCCATGGCACTACCTAGACACACACCCATTGGACTATCACACTTTAACTTCAATTGGTCTCGATTACACCTGGGTGAGCTGGCACTGGCCTACCATTTCTTTTCCTACGACTGGCTTTTACATTCTCAGAGGAGCCATCCATTCGCTAATACAGCATAGTTCCCTATAGGTTTGTACCCTCCAGTTCTAACTGCCCATTGGTGTATTTTACCGTACTCACATTACACATACTTCTTTTAACACATTTTCTTTATTTTTTTTCTCTCACCTACTTGCCAAAAAACTCCTACGCCATCTGGCCAATTAAAGACGCTAATTATAGCCTACAGCCAATAAAATGCATTGTACATTTTTAAACCCATTGAACCTAGAATGCCTCTTGATTGTTAATTATCTGGATAACTATATAAATAACAGCTCCAGCATGTTACACTGAAAACAACAGCGCTCCTCTGTCTGCTCACTTAGTTTAATAAAGGACGTACATCATAAAACGATTCTGTGGTCTCTTAAATAATTATTCACCAAACAAAACTCTAATCTTTGGTAGTAGCTACCAAAGTCATTTTATTATGGTTAATTTCTGTATTTTTATTTAATCGAAAAAATATCCAGGAACGATTCCTGCAAGAACAATAAATATCTTTTTCCTATAGATTAGCATTACAAATTACTGGAAACGACAAACATACATTTTGAAACAGACGGTTTCAGTCACATACTTGGTTCTTGATCAACCAATGTAAATTAGAGGATAATCACTGCTTGGGGAATCACAGGATGTCAAGTACTTGTTAGTGATTTACTTGCATCAAAATAGCACAATGCTAGCAGTCAAAAATGTCAACCGAAAATATTAATAATAAAAAATCTCAACCGTATATTGTGCATGTTCTGAGACATAACCCTGTAGAAAGCAAATAAAATTAAAAAAAATGTTATTTTGCTGGGGGCGAGCACCCTCTGCAACCTTCAGACCCAGTACTACTTAAATATACCAACTCTGAGATCATACATTACCTAGGAAAGGCCATATTGAGATCTCTGTAACTATAGATACCTTTGAAACCTGACAAATACTAAAGTCCAAACTGGTAAAAATCAGCTATTGTTCCATCTAAACCTGTTCTGCAATTCCATGAAAAAACTCAAACTCTCAACTGTCCAGATTTTCTCAGAAATGTCCAAATTTTGTCGTATATTTTTGGTTTATTCCTCATTCGTTTTTTTTTTTGCAAATCATTCAGGACTTAAGTCAGAAAATAATGACAGGCATTTGATTTTCAGACTTCACTCCCTTCAGAAAATTCATGCTCATGAAAAACCTGTTATTCTATCAAGTTTCTAAGTTTGTAAAAGCAATATTTAAAAATTGTACATATTTTTGGGCCTTTGTTCCCCCACTCCCATTATTTTTTGGCTTTCTCCATAATTTTTGGTATAAGAGGTTATGAGGTATGCTTAAACTCAGTAAAAATGCAGCAATCAAACCAGTGCCCAGACATGAAAACCGATTGGTCTGCTATGTTAACAATTCCAATTTCATAAATTCCATTAAAGCACTACTTAATAGTCTTTGAAAGCAAATCACATGAAATTCAAAATATTATTTCCCAAAGTTCTTCATCAGATTATGCTGATTCTGTCTTAGGTTCAGAGAATGATGATGATTTAACCACAGACATGGAGGACCTGGATAAACTTTTGTCTTCAGATGAGGAGTTTCCCAGCACGTCCCTTGGTGACAGAAACATGCCTGTTGGTGGTGTATGTAGCAGTCAGTCTTCCCAGCATTACAGTGCAGAACATGGTTTGCAAACTACTATTTCAAACAAGGCAAAACCTGAATGTAAAGCAGCAGCCTGCAAAAGTACAGTTTTGTACCTACCATAAATGTAGATGTTCGAGGATTCCCTTGCTGCAGTCCTGACTATTGGGTATAGTCCGCGTCCCAGTCGGCCCGAATACCAGAGTATAAGGCTGACGTCGGTCATGGCGCCTTAGACTGACGTCAGTACGTCAGGGTACTAATGCGCATGACCGACGTCATTTCCTCAGTCTTTTCTTGCCCCAGATGTCAGAAGACCCAAAAAGACAAGTCCCAAAAACAACCTGCACCAAAAAACATGTACAATATATACAACAATATATACAAAAATATAAGCATGAAAACTCACCTACACAACCACCCGAAACACAGAGGGAAGGAGGGAGTAAATTGGACTGCAGCAAGGGAATCCTCGAACATCTACATTTATGGTAGGTACAAAACTGTACTATGTTCTTCGTCTTCCCTTGCTGCAGTCCTGACTATTGGGTAGAATCCCAAAGCAGAGGTAAGGGAGGCTGGCAAATTATAAAGTAGCAGGAGCTGACAACATGCCTTGTAAAACAGCTGTGGCAAAACCAGCCCTAGTCTTAGAGTATATAGGCAGGTGATAATGCCTAGAGAAAGTATGCACTGAACTCCAAGTAGCTGCTTCCAGAATATCCTTAGTTGCCACCCCTTAGAAATGCTGTTGAAGTGGCAGTAGCCCTAGTGGAATGAGGCCTAATCCCAGCTGGAACCTCTTTGCCATGATGGGAATAACAAAATGCAATGCAAAAGCCAATCCACCTAGAAATAGTTTGTTTTGACACAGGCTTGCCCTGTGAACTCAAAGCAAAAGAAACAAGTAACTGCTGAGACTGCCTAAAATTCTTAGTCCTGCTCAAATAATAACGCAATTGCCTGTGTACATCTAAAGTGTGCAAAATCTTTTCCCCTTTATTTTGAGGATCTGCAAAAAACGTAGGCAAATGAATAGTTTGATTTAAAGCCACACTAGAAACCACCTTAGGCATAAAGGAAGGATTAGTACGTAATGAAACCCTGTCCTTATGGAAAATCAAAAAGGGCTCTACTGCCATAAGGGCCTGCAACTCAGACACCCTTCTTGCAGAAGTAATAGCCAACAGAAAAGCAGTCTTCCATGACAAATATTTCAATTCAGCAGTAGCTGCAGGCTCAAAAGGTTGTAGAGTAAGTTTTCCAACACAAAATTGAGATCCCAAGCAGGAGTAGGAGCTCTCGTGGGGTCTTATATTCTTTGCCCTCTAAGAAACTGCTTGAACAAAGGATGCGAAAACAAAGGTGGGTCACAATCATAGTGAGCTGAAATTGCTGCAGCATGAATCTTTATGGAAGAGAAGGACAAACCTTTGTCCAATAATTCAGAAAGATATTGAAGAGCCACACTCAAATTAGGCTCTGAAATCTCCAAATTCTTTGCTGTACTCCAAAATAAAAATCTCTTCCATTTTTCTGCGTACACTCTCCTAGTACTAGGCCTTCTAGCTTCCATAATCACATTTAAAACTTGTTGAGGAAGCTGAGACCTGCTGTGCTTCAACACAGAATATGCCAAGCTGTGAGATGAAGAGATTGAAGCTTGACATTGAGCAGATGACCGTCCTTCTGAGATAACAGATGAGGAATCAGAGGTAAAGGCCATGGAGGCTTCTTTACAAGACTCCGTAGAAGTGGGTACCAGTGTTGGCGAGGCCAATCTGGAGCTATCAAAATCATCCTTGGCCTGTCTTGTCTGACCTTTAATAATACCTTTGGAAGAAGAGGCAGAGGTGGAAAGGCATAGACATGAAGGTTTTTCCAACTGAAAGACAGAGCATCCACTTTCCAAGCTGTGTGATGAAACCCCTTTGTGCAATACTTTGGCAGCTGGTGATTTAGTGGAGAAGCGAACAGATCTATGTCTGGAGTTCCCCATGACACTGTCAATTTCTGAAATACATGAAGATCCAGTTTCCACTCGTGGGGATCCATGATTTGTCTGCTTAATACATCTGCTAGGGAGTTCTGTGCTCCTGGCAGAAACCTTGCCTGAAGAGTCAGTCGCAGGCTTAGCGCAGTCTCCCATAAAATCATTGCTTGCCTGCATAGAGGATAAGAATGTGTTCCCCCTTGCTTGTTGATGTACCACATGACAGTTGTGTTGTCTGTTAGAATCAACACCTGCCCTGGAAGAAGTAACTCCTTGAAAGCCATCAATGCAAACTGGACTGCTAACATCTCCTTCATGTTGATATGTAGATGCTGTAGTCTGGCAGGCCACTTGTCTTGTATCCACTTTCCATTTAGATGAGCTCCCCAAGCAGTGTCCGAGGCATCTGTCGTTAAAATCTGACTCGCCTCTGGCGGGTCACAGAGAGTCCCTTGTTTAGGTGACATTCCTGAGCCCACCACAAGAATTCCTTTTGAAGGCAAGGTATTATGTGAATGACAGTGTCGAAATCTTGGCAGTGCTGTGTCCATACATTTTGAGATACCATTGCAGCTTCCTCATATGCAGTTTGGCATTGGGAAGCACCAGAATACAAGATGCCATGAACCCTAATGCTTGAAGGACTGTCCTTGCAGTCAGCACGGACTGATGAGATAGGTGATGGAAGTAAAGTGACAGACTCTTTTGTTTGTCCGGGGTTAAAAAGGCCATCTGGGCTGCTGTATTCAGTCTCACACCCAGAAAGCACATGTCTTGAGAGGGTACTAGACTGGACTTTATTTCGTTCACAGAATACCCTAGGCATCTTAGCACTGCTATGACATATTCCAGATGCTGTAGAAGGTCTTCCTTTTCTTGAGCCAGAATCAGGCAGTCGTCCAAGTAAGGATAGATTTGAATGCCTTGAAGCCTGAAGTAAGCTATCACTGGAGCCAGAACCTTTGTGAATACTCTGGGCGCAGTAGATAAGCCAAAGGGCAATGCAGAGAACTGATAATGAAAATCTCCAGTTCGAAACCGCAGATACTTTCTGCAACTTAGCCTTATAGGCACATGAAGGTAAGCTTCCTTGAGATCCAAAGTTACCATCCAGTGATCCTTGCCCAGCAGAGGTAACAGTTGCTGTAATGTCAACATCTTGAACTTGGGAATGTCCAGATAAGTGTTGAGGATAGATAAATCCAAAATTGGTCTCCACGTGTTCCCCTTCTTTGGTACTAGGAACAGAATAAAATCAAGCCCCTTTCTGATACAGGGACTGGCTGAATGGCTCCTATCTGGAGTAACTGAGAAACTTGCTTGTGAGCCTCTTTTCTTTGTGGAGGAGGAACATCTGGCATGCCTTTGAAAGGGGCATTGTGTGGAAATAAAATCTGTAACCGTGATGAATGATATCCAGCACCCATCTGTCTTGAGTGATTAAATCCCAATTTTCTTTGAAAAGAGACAATCTTCCCCAAAGGAGCTGCCAGGCGAGAATCCACTGGCAGCTGAAAAGGCAGGTCATTGGTTCTGCTTACGAAGGACTGACCCCTGCCCTCACCAGAAGTCTGAGCAGGTGAACTGTCTGATCTAGGCCTAAACAGACCTTGAGCCCTGCCCCTACCACGTCTAGACCTACCCCTAGACTGGGAACCATAAGCAGGATATGTCCACCCCTTAGCAGGCCAATTTCTACTAAACTTGGAGGCTGCACCTGCAAAAATCTTTAACAGTCTGCATAGACTTAGCTTTGTCCTCCATTTTCTTTAAAACTGCTTCCACAGGCGGTCCAAACAACACATCAGACTGTAAAGGAGCATCCAAAATCCTGGTCTTAACATGCTCAGCTAAATTCTGATCCTTCAACCAGGCATGTCTGAAGAACAGAACTAGTAGCAGCCACCCTCGAGGAGGCCTGAACAGCATCAAAACCACACTGCAAAGAATGCTTACCCACTTGTTCAGACACATGAACCAAATCCAGCAATTCTTTACACTCAATACCTTCCGCCAAAGCATCCACCTTAGATTTCAATTGTGAAAGGAGATAATTCTGATATTTCAGCATATGAAACTGACAATTCAACGCCCTCATGGCTAGAGTGGAAGAAGTATATACTTTCTTACCCCACCTATCCAAAGCCCTTGCCTCTTTATCAGAGGGTACAGGATTTTTAACCACAGAAGCTTTAACACCTTTAGGCCCCTGAGAAACAGTTTCTGGGTCCGCCCTAGGACTCTTAAACAAATACTTATGAGCTTGGGCACCCTATAATACCTATCCGGCAACAGGAGCAGGAGGCAAGGAGTCAGGGTTCAGGAAGCCTCTGCAAAACATCCTCCACCACATTCAACACAGGAGGAATAGCTAAGGGCCTATGCTGGGGTAAAACAAGAATTCCCTAAGCCTTTTCCTGGAATCAGAGTAATCCTGGCCTTCCCATTTAAAGTGCTCCCTCATGGAGTGAAGAGTCTCTGAAAATGAAAAATCCTCAGGAGGAAGCTGTAGGAGTGGAATCATCCACATCAGAATCAGAATAAGTAGGAAACTCTTGTAAGTCTTCCACAGAAGACTCTGAAGCCTGTGAACACTGTTCAAAACTATCAAACTCCTGTTCCACCCTAGGCCTCTTATCAGGCGGGGCATAGAACCTCTAATCAGAGTAATCAAATCTTCTGCCATTTTAAGCATATGTTTCTTAGGCACAGAGCCCGAAATGCTAGGAGAAGCCCCCACAGAAGCTGAACTTGGCCTACCTCTAAAAGAAGCTTTGGCAACAGAAGGAGAGGCCCTAACTACCTTGGGAAGAGAGGGAAGAACAGTTACCTGAGAAGCCCCCTCAGCCTGGCCTACCTCCTGAGAGGGCACATCCTGTAACAGTAAAGTATCTGCCTGAGACTCCATAGAGACTCCTGGCAAAACCTCTGGCTCCCCTGAGCCTTCTAAAGAACCGGCGTCCGGGACTGCGGTTCCTCACCCTAGGCTTCACTGTTTTGTCCTTGCGCTTCTTGGATGAGCATCCGGCGGCATATTATTTCCCAAACACTAACCTAGCACAATCAAGCCTCCTCTTAATAGTGCGCTTGTTAAATCTAGCACAAGAGCGGCAACCAACAACGTCGTGCTCAGGCCCTAAACAAGGTATACACAATGTATGATAATCCCTATGCGGTATCTGCTTCCCACAAGAAATACAGTTATTCACTTTTTCTGACATCCGGTTAAATACTGAGGCAAGAAAAACCAAAATGTTCCCCAGCGGAGTTCGCCCAACTCTGTTTCGGTCTGAAACTCCGGTTTCGGAAAATCTCAGAACGCCAACCTGCACTCGCAAAATTGCTTCTGCATCGGACCATGCGGCAAAAAAGACTGAGGAAATGACGTCGGTCATGCGCATTAGTACCCTGACGTACTGACGTCAGTCTAAGGCGCCATGACCGACGTCAGCCTTATACTCTGGTATTCGGGCCGACTGGGACGCGGACTATACCCAATAGTCAGGACTGCAGCAAGGGAAGACGAAGAACATCAAGAAAATCGTCAGATGCAGGAATGTAAAACTGTTCTCATTAATTTTAAAACGGCTCTTTCCAAAGTAGAAGGTGCTGATGAAGTTCACATAAGTGAGTGGTGGTAAATATATGCACTTTTTAGATCCTAAAAAATCCATTATTTTTGCTAAAGTGTTAGTAAAAGTAATGTATCTAAATTTTACTTTAAGAGGCAAAATAAATAAAAGTAATATAGACAAATTTTACTTTGGCAAGCCTTCTACTGTGGATATTACACACTGAAACATCCATTCTTTGCTTTCTATATTATTTCATATTTAAAAAAGAAATCTCAAGTTTTCATGTCAATGGTGGCTTACTCCATTTGACTCATTGACTGCATTCATTTTGCAGGTGTATGTCAAATTCACAGTTCATTTTCATTTGAATACATGTATCACTGATCCAAAGTTCCTTCCAGCCTATAGTGTATTTTAAATCTCTTTCTAGCATTTGCTTAGAAAAGTCCTACAGTCGATGACAAAGAAACCCAGGTCTATAAAGTGTGACTGCCATCATTAGGTCATGAGTCAAGGCAACCACAGATGACTACATTATCCGTGGCCACAGCATGGAATCAAAACTTTTTACTGTCTGCTTCAGTCCCATGACCCACAAATATTGAGAAATGTATACAGCATTTGTCAAGGTCTGGCATCTGGAGTGAATGGAAATGATGCTGAGTACTTCACAAATGGTAGGGGAACAAATGCTTGATATCAAGGTTTCCAGTTCTGGCTCTGTGTCACAAGATCTCTTCCCATGCAGTGGACTTTGCTTTTTCACCAGGGTGCTGTGTCTGTTGCAAGAGATCATTTCCCAGTCCAAATCTACAACATTGTTTAAAGTTGAGGACTGAAGTGCATCCTAGGATCTAAGCTTGAGAGTGATACTTTGCGCTTAGCTGCTACTTCATCTGATTTACAGGGGAGGCCTGAGGTTCAGAAGGTGAAAGAAGAGTGGATGTTTGAATCCCCAGTGTATGTCTCTTAGTCAGATTTCAGGCCCTGGATATTGGTAACATTCACCTCTCTGACTAGTAGCAATTACACAGGTCCACAGGCTTTCTTCATAAGTGGCACATCATAGTAATCTATATTATGAGTAGTAACAAATGGCCAAGTGAGTGCTGACACAGCAATGTTTAGCAAGTGGTTCAGGTGTTGCTGGTGTTAAACTCACCACAGACTTTTCTTTTTAAAATCCTTCCAGTTGTCATGCTGCTCCATTATGAACTGAACAAAAAAGAAGGTATTTTCTGTCAGTGCACTACTTCTTCCAGTAAATTGAATCTCTGGTAGGCTCATGAGAAATCACCCTAGAGGGAACATGTTTCACCTATCTTCAGAAAAGGCATAACAGCTAAGATCTTCACCTGTAATGCACAAGGTTTCATACAGCAGCTTTGTTGAGTTGTCCCCTCCAATCTGTTTGCTAATGTAGTCCATCCCAGTATGAACAGCAGAGGGCTCAGAGATGAACCCTGGTCTACACCCACTCCCACTGGGAACCACTCTGTGAGGCCGAACACAGTTTGTTCTTGAGTCATTGGGTCCTTGTACATAGCCTGCACTAATTCTACCAATGTTTCTGGGACTTCAAACCACCGCAGTACTGCCCAGATCAGCTTTCTTGGCACCTTGTTATATGCTTTCTCCAAGTCTAGGAATGCCCAGTTGGACTCTCTCCTCATTTCTAGTTTCTTCTCAAGTATCTGTCTCAATACAAACATTGGGTCAATTGTGCTGCATCCTGATCTGAATCCGAACTGCTCATCTCCCATCTTACATTCTACAACTCTACGTATCCGTTCATCAATCACCCTCTCCAGAACTTTCATGCAATGCGATAGGAGTTTGATGCCTCTAGGATGTCCCCTTTGTTCTTATACACTGGCACAAGTATGCGTATGTTCCAAGTCATCTTGGATACGCCTTTCTCTCCACATTGCTATTAGTACCCTGAGGAACCATTTCTCCCCTATCTTACCCAGCATCTTTATCATATCTGCTCTGACCTCATCTGCTGCTTTCCCTGACTTCATCTTCCTTAGTAGTGCAGTTCTTATTTCTTCTATGGTGAGCTCCTCTTCTTCTCTCATCATAAGCTGTTTCTGGGGCAGTACAGCTTCTGTGTGGTTTTCTTCATTCAGACGCTGCTGGAAATACTTCTTCCATCTGCCTTTGATTTCCTGTGGACTGGTGAGTAGATTGTTGCTGGTATCCCTTATGAAGGGTGTCTGACTATATTCTTTATCTTTCTGTCTTTGCCTTGCAACCTGATATAGTTTCTTTGTGCCCCTTAATGAGTCACTTTCCAGAAGTTAGTACACTGCCTCCGATGCCCTATTCTTTACTATTGCAACTTCTTTCTTAGCATCTTTGTTAGCCAACCAGTAGTCCTTCCTAGCCTGGTCAGTCTTTTCTATCTCCCATTTCTTCCTGCTCTCCTCCTTTCTTTTGATGACTTCCTGGACTTCTGTGTTCCACCACCAGCTTTCCTTGTGTACCTTATTTCCATACCTGACTAGGCCACATATCTTTTCTGTAGTCCTAACACATGCTGTTTTTAGGTGCTGCTATTCTTTTTCAGCTCCACCTATTTCCTCCTCTTCTCTGGGTGCTAGAGCCCTGAGTAATTCCTTGAACTCTTGTACTTTTTCTTCAGTCAACTTCCAGGTCTACAGCCTGGTCTCTGTTGACCTTAGAGCCTTTTCTGACCACTGTTTGCAGCTGATTGTGGCAACTAGTGGTTAATGCTGTGGGCCGACTGTTTCACTGGGGATGACTTTGTAATTATGGATTCTACCCCAGTGCCTTTTCCTTACTAAGAGGAAGTCTACCTGAGTTGCATTTTGGCTACTCTTGTATGTGATCTTATGACTGTCTCTCCTTCTGAACCATGTGTTGGCTACTATCAAGCCATTTGCCAGAGAGAAGTCTAGAATGGCTTCTCCTCCGTTATCCCAGTTGCCCCACCCATGTGGACCCAGGCAGTTCTCATATCCTGTTCTGTCTGTCCCAATATTTGCATTCAAGTAAACATGGCTCTAGGTGATTCGGTCATGTTTATACTGCCTCTCCTTCCTCACATATGCATTACCATGTAAAAGATATGCTTTACTGACCCTTTTTCCTCACATATGCATTACCATGTAAAAGATATGCTTTACTGCCTTTGCTTCCTCACATATGGATGACCATGTCAAACAGTAGCTGACTCCAAATCCAGCTCCAGACAACTGACAAGTGGAGTGCCTCAGGGTTCAGTCCTGGGACCGCCCTTGTTTGGCATCTACTTCTCTGAAGTACAGGCCAACACTAAGGGACTCTGGCTAACAAAGTTCACAGATGACTGCAAACTGGGAACCATTATTGAATCCCCAAATGATGGGGATATTCTACAAAAGGGCCTTACAGAAACAGATGCTTGGTGCCAGAGCCATGGGCTCAAGCTTAATGCCAAGAAATGTATAGTTATCCCCTTTGGGAAAAAAACATGTACCCATGAATTACCACATAGGTGGCAGTACACTAAACACCGAAAGTGATGAGAGACAGTGATCTCACCTTCAATAACCACATCGCCAAAACAGTCAGTAAATCCTTCTATGTAGCACACCTCATCACTAAGGGCTTTTTATCCAGAAAAAAGGAGGTCATTGTCCCACTGTACTCATCCCTCATTAGACCCATTATAGAGTACAATGCCCAGTTTGGTATGTACCTCACAAGACATCTGCAACAGCTGGAAAGGCTGCAGAAATACCTCACTAAAAGAATCACAGGCCTAAAGCAGATGCCCTATTCTGACTGTCTAAAAAAACTCCAGCTATACTCTGTGGTATATCGTCTACTCAGAGGAGATCTCTGCTTAACATACAAGGCCATGTCAAACCCTGATCTGTTGGACATGCTCCACTTAAAGAAATCCCAATCCCTCAGAGCCACATGCTCCAGGGATCTAAACCTTGTCATCACACTGAACAAAACATGCTGGAGGGATAGGTTTCTGACCCAGAGATACCCCATACTCTGGAATAGACTGCCCATACATGTCAAGCAGAGCGCCTCCTTGGCCCTCTTCAAAAGGAATCTTGACGATTGGATGGGAGATAGGAAATTCACCCCAGGGATCATGTCAGTCATCCTGCTAGACAGGGGTCCAGGGAAGTAAATATTGTGAGAAGAAATTTCCAGGGAACTGTTATGGCTAGGCTTGTATAGGCCCTAGGGCCGATAGCCTATTATCAACTTATGAACTACCTCCACAATAAACACATCATCTTTCCCTACGCTCAATCCCAACCTTCAACGCAAAAACAAAATACCTCTTAAAATGAAAGCCTACCAAACTAGCTACTAATAACTTAAGTAAATATCTAAACATTACAGCTGAAGTTCTAGCTTGCCCTATCTACATACTAATAAATATATCCATACAAGAACATTAAGTTCCTTACCTCTGGAAACAATCACATATCCTTCCATTACACAATAGTGGCAATATCTAACTATACAACCATTGCTATTCTCTCTCCCCTTTCTAAAATCCTTGAAAAATGTGCTCATAATTAACTCCTTAAGCACATATTCGATGACCATTTCCTGTCCCCCACTCTTTATGGTTTCCACCCTTATAACAGCAGCACTATTGTTCTTCTTGCATTTGCCAATACAGCAAACTTAAAATGCAACTCTTTTTAACTTTACTCTGCTGTATTCTTAAACCTATCAAAGGCATTTGACACCATCTCACACAACAAACTACTACATCAACTACCATCCCTACCTACCTCCCTCCTCAGTCTCTCATGGTTCAAACGCTATTACAAAGATTTTGAGCAATAAAATGGCAATCAAACTACTCAATCTTCCTACCTGTTTCAGTAGAAGTTCCTAGGTCTCCATATTTGGTCCTCCCCTGTTTAACATGTTCATCAGTGACTTACACACTACCTCACAATAAGGCACTCTTTCATGCTGACGATTTTACCCTCTTGCTCTGCCCAAGATTTCTCTCAACTACAAATACTCATCTAGTTCCTTCTCTCCTCTGTGCCTCACAGAATCTCATAAACTTACAGTCCTAACAAACCAACTGAGATAGTGTTATAACAAGAGCCAAATTTGCAGCTGACTCATCTTATTCATCTCATCCCTGCAAAGCCTTGTAATACTTCAGCTGGCTAAAACTGCCTCAAAACCTGACACTTTCACAGTTACTAATTGATGACCAGCTGATTCACTTCCCTGAGAAATGCCCAGCCCTAGACTCCAATATCACTCTCTAAATGCAAGCCTCCAATCTGCCAATAAGCATCTTATTATGATAGTAATGTCTTTCAGCTTTTCCCGGTTAGGGGTCGCCACAGTGGAACTCCGGTCCACTAATTAATGGCAGTGGATTTTTACAGTGCCGAGTTGCCAGCCCGACACCCAACCTTCAAAGAAGGCACACCCATTCACGCATGCACCTACCTGCAAGTCTTTATATGTCACTCGACCATGGGGAGGACATGCAGACTCCACACAGAAGGCGCTCCAGCCGAGAATCGAACGGGAGAACCTCTTGCTGTGAGGCGACAACGCTAACCGCTGCACCACCGCGGCTAAGCATCTTACTATGATACAGAAGTCAAATAATTCAACTAGTGATGACCTTTACTCTAACTACATCTCGAACATTTGGAACTCTACTCCCCTTCCCATCAGACTCACAGGCACCAGATGTTCAAATTTAAAATGAAACAATTCTTTCTAGACTCATGAGATATGTCCCTGCAACTCTCCTAGTTAAGTCTAACATCCGACATTCCCTCGCTACTCCTACCCTAACCATACCTCCAGTAACTATCATATTCTACTGTAAATATTGTTTATAACCTTATCTATTCAGTTTTAATGCCAAATTCTGCAGCTGCCTAATTCTGAAGAGGTACTACAGGCTATAATTTTTTCAATAATACATTACTTCCTTGTCATGTATGCAACACTGATTGTATTTTTTCTCTCTGTACAACCTTCATGTATCACCCGTTTTCTACGATTATTCTTTCATTTTATAATTATTCTGTCCTTTGAATAGTCTTCTCTACCTTACTGCACAGTACAGTTGATTTATTTCAAAACTGTTTACTTTTTGTTTTAGAGATTTTCCTCCCATGCTTCCCTGAAAAGGGGTATTTGTGCCCAGTTGGACTTTCCCAGTAAACAAATGTAAAATAGTAAACGAATGAATGAATGAATGAATGAATGAATGAATTAATTAATTAATTAATTAATTAATGCATATTATAGCAATCACTCCACAAAAACTGACATCTTTCCTGTTGACCAAATTAAGTCAGCAAAAACTCTGTAGACTAAGTTAGCAGCAGACCAGTCTCAAGGCTCCCATATATCTACACGTGTGTGTGTGTGTGTGTGTGTGTGTGTGTGTGTGTGTGTGTGTGTGTGTGTGTGTGTGTGTGTATATATACACACACACACACACATGCGCGTGTGTGTGCGCACATCTGTGCACACATTTATTATATACAAAGACATGTAGTTAGTTAAGTATGGCACAACCTGGAGGGTTGAATGTTGAAATGTAGAACATTGATAAGGATTTACTAATGGCTTAATTAATTTTGTGCTTTTATTAGTTTACTGGACGTATTTATCAAGGATGATGGTACTGTTCTATTTTTTTTATTCTTTAGAAGTTAATGCCGAAGCATTAAGAGTATGTTATACGTCATTATCTTCTTTTTGTGCAATAAAATTTAAGTCCAAGAACCCATGACACAGCAGCAAGGAAAGTTCCAATTCCACAGGTAGCAAAAACAGGGCAAAAGGAGCTAAAGGAAAATAAAACTACGTAATTTAATCCAATAATTAGCACTTTCGTCTGGACAGTAAGCAGACTTCTTCAGAGTATACAGCCATATGCAAACTCAGGTTTATATAAGCCCATTAATTAAACATGTGACTTCACACACCCTCATATTTAAGTTCAAGAACATTCTTACACATTTCCCTTAAGCAAAATATAAATAAAAAAAAAGTAAATATATAATGTTAATAAAATGTAAGTATTTTTTTTTATTTTAACAATGGCCTTTGCCATTTAGTAAAGTATATTTTAATTTGTATTTGTTGTTTGCGAATGACCAAAGCAATCCCGAGAAATCTTTACCTTACTGCAGGGAACTTGCTGTTACTACCTTTTAAACAGCCTAATTTAGGTCAGTGTTCCAGAAACTTTGGCTGGTACCTTGTACAGAAAAAAAAAATGTTATTTGACATTGATGACATAATCTATTTAACTGTCAACACTACTTATTTCTGTTCAAATATGTGTGTGTGGGGGGATTTATCGCATTCTGCAACTGTTATCCAATTTTACCTATTTAGTAGACTCTGTTTTAGCAATAATGTCAAGTTTCTTCATTCTTGTAAGTTTTTGCTCTGTTTTGTTTCTCTGGGCTAAGGGTCCTCTCCTGGAAAAGATGTACTACTGATACTACACAAACAAATATTTTGAGATGTGGTGGTATTCACCTGGTAGACAACTTAACTCAGTAAATAAATCTGCATAGTTATTTAAATTTATTTACAGTTTGTTAACTGGTGTGATACACTGTTGCAAAGACCTTTTTCAGGTATGGTCCAGCCACAAAGGCATTGGCTACACATCATGTACAGATTAAAAAAAACTATAAACACAAGTAGAAAATATACACAAATTAGTTGCAAAAGGTACTGTACATGAAGACAAAGTACCTTGGCTCTAGATGATTGTCAGGGTTGAAGTGACACCCCAAACCCATGTGCAAAAAATGGGGAAAAAAGGAGTTATGGATATATCAAAGCATCAGCAGTGTACGTCAGTTAAGCATATATATATTAAAGTGGATACTCCAAATTAAAGCTGTATATTTCATGATTGTACAAATCATCCAGGTTTACTAAAATAGTCACTCATCTATTTGCCTCAATAAAATTCTTCTTTAACTATAACTCAATTTTGCTAAATAATTTTCAGCACCAACTATAATAAATAGCAAGCTAAGCAGTGTATTATGGAGCAAGGACTTGTTCTGACTTGCAAATTATTTGTGGGGAAACTGTTGTCATACTAATTCAAATGTTATTTTACTTTATAGAAAGGTTGCCCTGCCTGTTACTGGTAGACATTTTAGTTTCTGAACTGTGGTACAGGTGATGATCTGCTGACTTTTTTTTTCCAGCAAGGAAGTACTGTTTGATTATAGCAAGCAGACAATTGGTTGAGCATACTCCATTAATACACTGCTGGCTTTAGCTCATCTACCTTTTACAAACTATCACCACCTGCATCTGACTCTGTAGTTTTGCAATTTAACTAACCTGGCAGCCCTTTACTGTATATGCTTAATTCTTAATGAAGCCAAAACAACGACAGTTATTCAGGTTTAAAAGGAATTTTCTCTAAATTACCTGAGGTAACTCTATTGAAAACATTTGTGCTGCCACCAGCTTGAACCTGCACATATATGCTGTGAATATGTTCAACCATGCCAATCTTCTAAGATGCCAAACAACCCAACAATACTTCACTACTTTCTCCAAACACTCACAGTGAAAAAATATTTTGCATCTCGTTATTTTTGTACAAATGTTACTGCTGTCTAAATCACGTGCTTTGATTTGTGCCCTGGGTTTATTAATAAAGTATACTATGGTTTACACATATTGCCTTGCATCTTCAGTGCTTTAACTACAGACTATTGACAAAATATTACACCTCACTACCATCTCAAGCATAGAACAAATGTATCTGCCGTTAACATGTTTTTCTGACTGGCAACTGCTGTCAGTGATATCTATGTAATGTATTCTGCATTTCCTACATTTACACCATTTCTGCATTGCCCACAAAACATTCTTGGTTTCAATAATATGCAAATTCTGTGCAACATACTTATTTCACCTTACATACGTTTGCAAAATAGTTCTTGCCTCCACAAGGCTTGTGATTATTATTATTAAAAACTGCATTTTCTTTTATTCTGCATACTATCACATTTACTGTATGAGTGTTTCATTTTAACTGCTTGACTCCTTCTAGACACCATCATGGATGCTCATGCTTCTGTTATCATATCAGTTATAAGCATGCACTTATTGCCTCTGTGAACAGTTTCAACTGCATATCTGCAATTTCATTCACTTGCAAACATCCAGTGCTTTAAAATCACTTATGGTTGTCCCAAATGTTTGTCCCTTACCCAGTCACTTTTAGTACAAAGAGCGAACAGACTGAATGCTTTCTTTACTAGACTGATACTGCATTAAATCCGCTCAGTAATACTCATTTGTTAGAGACAGAAGTTAATAAGACTTGTCATGTCATTTCCATAATAAGTACTAGAGAACATCACTGTTTAACCATGTACAGGAACAAGTGACTACAACTGCCAGAACAGCTTTGCTATTAAATAGTCTCACTTTTCACACATAAATAGGTACATACTAGGCTACTGACCACCAGGGCCTAAATAAGCCTAGCCACGCAATCCAATTCAGTTGTGTCCCCATGTAACATGTGCATCTTAATTGGAGGGGGATGTTAGTTAAGGAATGTTTACTGTCAGCGTCTGTCTATAACAGACATGGGGGCTAGCCCAGGGATGATCATATCAACCAAGCTGGCTAAAGAGGGATTTGGAAATTGAATATTCATGTTGTTCTGACCTGTATTATGGTGGGCTATTAGTGTTTGAGGACTAGGTTTTATAGATGTCTGCTAAGGTGGTCTGCTGGGACAGGGACTAGAGTTGAAGAGTGCTAGGATATAGTATCAGATAGTGCTAGGATATGGAATTAGTGCTATCTGATGTGCAAGCTTGATGTACAGCTCCAGTACTAGTTTTGTAGGTAAACTTGACTGTTCAGACATTTGTGTCTGTAAAGGACACTGCCAACTGCTGCTGTATGGTGAGGAGCTCTGTGCAAACAAGTTCAATATACAGAAGCTGGAATGAAAGTGAAATCTGACTCCTGAGCTCATTGGCCAATAAAAACTCTGGCGTGCTTCCCAGCTCAGATAAACCATGCAAACACCTTCTGCCATATGATGGATGACCTTACTACTCTTGATGTAGGATGCTCAAGTGCAATGCAACAATAAACAACTTATTCCCCTAACTAAATTACTCCTCTGTATGGTGATTACAAGACAAAACAGTTCAAGTACCAAACAGTAAGGAGAAAAGACCATTTGTAGCAAAAATACACTTTAGATATGCAGGAAATTGCAAAATACAAGCAGTGATCACTTAAACACTGAAAAAAGTACAATATTACAGTTTATCAACTTGTCTTTTCCTGGCTAGCACTGCATTTGCTAGAAGCACCTTCAAAAGCACAGGCAAGATGCCAAGGTTTGCTGAGCTCTATGGAAACAAAAGCTTACAGCTTCCTTCTGTGTTTTCCAACTCAGACAGACCAGGCCACCGCCTACTGCTACTAGATGGAGTGCCCCAGTCCTCAATGTAAATGCACACAAAAACATTGCTTGACAGTGTATGCTACTTTAAAACAACTTTAACAAACTAGCTAGACAAGGTGATTTTAAGTCAATCAAACCAATAGCAAGGCAGTTTGAGCAAATGCAGTAATTTCAGCCTTAAATAAAAATAAATGCACAAATAAAATAAGAAATAAGTAGTCAATAACTTATATGGCTTCTGGAAGTGCAATTTTTTAAATACAAGTACTTAGCTTTTGCCTGGATGGCACATGATATAAGGCAATCACTTCAGAGCCACAGGCAAGGGCACCAAGCATTGCTCAGCTCTAAGGGAATAAGCTACAAGCCGTGAAAATATGCTGAATTTATGAAGAATCTAAAACACTGGAAACTGTGTAGAATTCCTTTGGCAGTGTCAAAATTAAGTACAAACAAAAATTAAAAATAGCAAATTACAGAGTAACACTGTCAGTAAACTTTCTCAAAAGTGCAGTTCACAACAATCAGCAAACAGTACAATATCAAGGTCCTTGAAAATTATTTCATGCAAAAATCTGCAGATAAAGCAGTTACATGAACTGCAAAACAATAAAATTAATCGTTTTATCTGCCAAGGAGGGTGCAGGATTTATTCAGGACCCTCTCAAAGTGAAAATTCATTTGTCAGAGGTGGGTATGAACCCATACCTCCAGGGGAGACTGCAACTTTAATGTAATGCCTTAAACAGCTCAGCCATCCAAACAACTGTTAAAGCATTCAACCCTGAGGGGACTTGAGCCCTCAACTATCTTCAATCAACAAAGCACTTCATTTACAAGCTCAGCCATGGAAGCAATCAATAAATGTGCTGACTTCTTCAAGTGGCTAGGAATCAAACGCAGGTAAACTGCTTAGAAGTCAGCTGTGCTCACCACTATACAACCAATACTAAAATTTACAGCACTCATTTACGCTACTCTCTACTGCTTGCTCAAAAACTGGTAACAAAAAATAATTACTACCCTTAAAGGTTCATAGCTTTTAAGATTACAGCCAAAGGAAACTATAAATAACCTCAGCCACATCACCCTGTAATGGAGGTAGACAAACAATGTCCCCCATTAGGCAGATTTCACCACATATCTCTGGCAAAAATTTACAATCAGTCATCCAGGCAAGTTTGAAAGGTTATTAGGAACTACTCTGCTTGATAGATAAGGATAGCCTTTTTAAAACACTTTTATTGACTTATTAGTTAAGACACAGACACACACATTAACAGAAAAGAAAAACTATATCAACATTTTCCATTTCTATACCTTATATATCATGTATCTTTCAACAATCATCAGCCCAACATTACATAAATTGTTAAATTCCTGCTTTCCCTTAAACCTCACAACTCCTTCTGAGTATTATTCTGAAGTATTGTTCCCACAATTTCCATTTATTGATATATAATTTGTTCCTTCCCACTTCTAAAGATCACTCTTCCAGTTCTTTTATCTCTTTTTATAATACTCAATAACTCAGATACAGTGAGTTTAGAATTTGATTTCCATTTAATAATAATTGATTTTTGGCATCCAATAGAATTAAACGTAGTTAGCCTTTACTATGCCTAGGCAATTCAGATCCTGTGTCCCAGCTCAAAAGAATCGCTTTCAAAAGTTACAGCCATCTGTTCATCCAATATTTCGGATAAAGTACTCTGTAGGGATTTTGTTTTTAATTTGCCAACTCACTACACTACCATGACATATGTTCCTAGTTACCTCTTTCTTCCCCATCACACCTCTAACATTTGCTATCTACCTGAGGAAAAATTCTTTGAAGTGTGCCTGAGGTATAAAAATACCAATGCAAACACTTCAAAGCAAAGATCCTAAACCTTCTGGACATCACTGTATACTTAGGAGCCATAAGTACGTACTCCCACTGATAGTTTGTAAAATGCTTTTCCAGTCTCCTTCCCAATCTTTTCTAAATTTTGATTGATTCTTGTACTTTTAGTGCAGTATTTTATATGCCCTATAAATTATCCCTTTTTTAACAGCAGCTTCTGTTCTTGATTCAACTAAAAACTCTACCAGAGCAAGTCTTTCAATTAAGATTCCCCTATCCCCTTCTCTTTGCCTGCACTCTGATATCAATACCTAGTAGGGAAGGTAGTCTCTGGGCTGCAGACCAAACATCATCTTGGCCTCATTCTACTCTATTACTTTTCACTCTATAGTTAATTGCTCCCAATACATTGGTTCCTTTGCTAGTTTTCTCCAGTAGATTCTACCCCTTCTTGCCTAGTTTCTGTATCTCTACTTGCAGTCATCCTTACTGGCAACATTTCCTTTCTCCAATTCTCATGTTGGCTTAGTTCTTAGAATACTTCCAGCTACTTTAAGAATATAATATCACATATGGCTGTCATTATTCTCCTTAGGATCTACATCCAAAATCCCAACTCTCTTTTTCTTGAACTTTCCTCCTCTTTTATCATCACCCCTTTCCATTTCGAATTGTATTTTACCTGTGTTATGTTTATGAGCCTGAAAGTGTAACTCTAAAATATCCCATCCAACCAGGTAATCCTAAACTACCTTATTTTTTTTGGGAGGAACAACCTATCCCACAAAACTCTTGCTCTCTTCTCCTCCCAGATAAATTCCTTCAACTTTGCTATTAATTATTGTCAACAACTTCCCTAGTTAATAAAAATATGTTTGACCCGTACATAAAATTATAGGGACTAAAAACATTTTGAGTACTTGTATCATACCATCCACATCCAAAAACAAGAGCTTCCAGTTTCACAGTTTTTGTATATTTCTTTTGTTTAGTCTCTTCTCAAATATCTTCAGTTGCATAACAAGTGCCTTTTTAATCCATGCTCCTATGTACTTCATCTTACTGTGTCCCGAGAAAAACTGGCATTGCTGAACCAATTAGTGTGTGTGTGTACATAATTTATCGTTATAGCCTTTATTTTATTTTCATTAATTTTATATCCTGAAAAGACATGAAACTGTCTCAATCTTATCCACAGCACTGAGATGCCCTTTTCTAAGTTTATCAAGTACAACATAATTTCATCAGCAAATAAAGCCAACTTTTCTTTATTACCATACCAATCATATCCTTGCATTTCTGAGCCCCTTATCTTATTTGTTTAATGGCTCTAAACGTAAAGCAAATAAAGGAGAAAGAGAGCACCACTGTCTGGCTCATCTGTTTAAACAGAATTTGACAGAGAACAGCCTTCCCACTTTAATTATTGCCCCAATTCTTCATATATACTCAAACGTTTCCAAAGCCCTACTCATAAGATCCAAACTTGTTCTGTTGAATCCTCTGTCTACATCAAGACCCAGCAACAACAGCAGTATTTTTTTCATTGCTCTGTTATGTTGTCAAATGTTTGCCTCCCCTCACCAAAACCATATTGATCCATATCTATCAATTTTGGCAACACGTTTGCCATTCTTTTAGTTAGTATAGACAAAAAATAACATTATAATCATGGTTTAAAATTGAAGTGGGTCTATATGAAGCTGATGCTGATGGGTCTTTACCTTCTTTAAGTAAATACAGCCATTACAACTTTATTCAAATATGTTGGTGCTTCCTGTCCTTTTAATGTAATGTTAAGTAACATCTTCCAGGTCTTGATTACTTTCTTCCCTACTAACTTCCAAACTTCCACAGGAATACCATCTGCTCCTGAAGACTTTCTTGATGATCGATTATACATCAACATTTTAATTCATTTTGTCCTACATTAACTGTTAATTGTTAAGCCTCATCTACCTCTAAATTTGGCATAATTAAGTCTTCCATAAACACTTAAATTTGTGCACTTTCGTGATTTCCAAATTTGTCTGCTTTATACAAATTTTCATAAAACTTCTGAAACTTCATTAATGCCTCTACAGAATCTCTAGTTATATTTCTTGTTATATGCTCCCCAAGTTTGCTGATAACCTTTTCTACTTAGTGTTACCAAAGTCATTGTGCTAAAAGTTTTTATTACAAAAAATAGTTTCTCAACAACAATTATTGTATACTCATGCATATTACCCAGATTCTCCATTATTTTCAATCCATCACCTTGCATTTGTGTCTTGCATTTTAAACTCACTTTTCATTTTGTCCTACTCACTAGCCATAACTTCTGAAAATATTTCTATCTTCCTTAATAACTGAAATCATTTTCACTACCTATTACTTAAATTTTAACAGGTATGTGGGAAAGTGCCAGTGTCTCATTTTTCTTCATTACCCTGTATTTTTATCTCAGCTTTTATTAGTGCATGATTTGAAATAGTTACTGGATGTGTGTCAAAGCTTTCAATTGAATGCACATATTTCAGTGAAATATAATTTCTATCTAGTCTAGCCCAGTCATTGCACCTTGGAGAATAACAAGTAAATTCTGTCTTAAGTTCCTACCACTAAATTTACATCTCCCATACCAAATATTTTTTATAAATTTCTGCAGAAATCTGCCCTCTTTTGTTATACTTTCCCTTCTAGATCCACCTGATACATCCCCACTATTGCAAATTAAGTCCCAGTCCCCACCTAGAAGAAATATTCCTTGATAAAATATGATTATTTCTCCAAAAGTTTCTTAAGCTCCATAATAGTAATATTTGGTGAAATATAAATATAAGCCAGTACAATCCTCTTTCCTTAAAAAACCTTACTTTCACAAATCTACCATTGTCTTTTTTTCTTCTTATATCCCTATAGGAACCACTCCAGCAATTAGTATATTTTTCCCCTTTTCTTTTGTCTCTGATATTCTGCTGAATATCCATCCTGAAACCCTTTCTGTCAAATTCACATGCTCACTTCCTTCTAAATGTGTCTCCTGCAGCATTGTTATTTGCACTTTGCATTTCTTAACATAATTCAATACTCCTTCCTGTTTCTATTTAACTGTAAGGCAATTTCCATTCCAATAGTGTAGCCATTATGATGAAAATCTGTTGGTCTCACCTATTTACATGACAGTTTTTTGAAGGTGTATTTCCAACTTTTGTGTTACATGCACGTATTAATGTTTGGCAGGCTGAACATTTATACAGTTGTTTCTTCTCATCTTTATTTGAGCCTATGTCACAGCTTTCAGGACTTTTTGTTTTAATGTAAACCCTCAAACAAAAAAAAACTAATTTTCAGAACACCTTCATCTCCTAATAACTTACAGCAAACACATAAAACTATGTACATCTTCAACAAATGAAGTTTAATCCTCCAGAAAGGAACAATTACCCCAAATCGACAGATGCCCCCTCACAGGTATTACCGAACCTAAAATTAATGTTACCCATGTTAAAGTACACACTACAGCCTGTGTTCCCACTTACATTAATTGTTGTCTGTTCTTTTCTTATCTCTACCCCCCTCCCATACATGACAAAAGTTTGTATGCTTTCAGAAAACATTAACTTTTAGCCCTAACCAAAAGTGCACAGGCTACCTTTACATTTATTTTATTTATTTAACATTTGTTGACCGGGAAAGTCCGGCTAGGACAGAGCCTATTTTCAGCAAAGGCCTGGGAAGAAATGCTCCAGATGCATGTCTTTGGAATGTGGGAGGAAACCGAAGTATTCGTAGGAAACCCATACAAATGCAGGGAGGACATGCAGACTCCGCACAGCAGGCACCCCAGCCGAGAATCGAATCAGAGAACCTCTTGCTGTGAGGTGAAAATGTTAACTGCTATACCACTGCTCTAAATTGTGCACTGTTCAATTAAATGCACTAAAGTATTAAGGCTGCTAGTAATTATTCACTTCCCATAATTTCAAACTTTATTTTTCACTGAACTGCTTGCCAGTATACCTTTAAATGTTGCATTTCCCTCAGCAAAGATTGCTCAGAACTCTCAATATTAAATGCTTGCGTTTGCAGACAGCTTATCTCCACGTAAAAGTAGTCAGCAATTAATCTTTGCAAATTTCCCTCAGGTCAGATTATGCAACTGTATTCAGCTGCAGAAATCATCAGTCTCCCTGAAAATTTGCTAATGGAAAAAAAAAAAACAAGTTAATAAGCTTGAGATGCAAGAAACTTAGCATTTTAAATGGTTTGCATCATTTTGTCTTATTTGCTTACAAAATAAAAAAAAACACTTCTTTATAGGTCAAGGACATTAATCCAGATATTCATCCTTGTAAAAATAAGAAACAATACCTTAACTCTACATATAATATAATCAATGCACTTTTACACCCCAGCACTGTAGCCCAAGATCACAACATAGTAACATTAAACTTACTTTTCTCCAACATTTTTTCTCTTGTTATACTATAAAGCCTGTATTTCTTACAAAAAAAAAAAACAAAAAAACCTTGTTACACAAAACTGCTTTATTATATATAAAATGCAGTTTATATCAAGAAGTGTTTCATACAAATACTAGTAAGAACAAAAACTGTACTTAAAGTTACTTTTTTTCCCTTTTCGTGTCATTCTAATAATTAATGAAATAAAGAGGGGTATATGCTTTACAGCCTACTCATAATTTTAACAAAGTCAGCAAAAGTCCAACCTTTTTCTGACATGTTTTTCTTGCAAACCCATATTTCACAAACGTGATCAACGCTTGACAGTCTCCCATTTATTCACTAATTTTGTTGCTGCTGGTCTTCTTCCTTTCATCTCTATCTCATAGGTTCATAGGTGTTTACTAGGCTAACAACCACAAGGACCTTTTTAAGCCTATCCATGCATCCCAAATCTCTAACAAGTTCTGGTACCCTTGATAAGTGTAAGCAGGGACTTGGGAGATGAAACATTTATAGTTGCCGGCATCCATTAGAAACACAGATGTCAAGCCAAGGATGAATTTCCTGTTCCCCATCCAATTGTCCAAGTTATGCTTGAATTAGTTTCAGGAGGAACTCTGCTTCACATGGAAGGCGAGCCTGTTCCAGAGATACAGTAGTCTCTGGGATATAGACCTGTCTCTCCAGCATGTCCTATTTATATCACAGGCAAGGTTTAAGTCTTTAGAATGGGCAATTTTTGGTGCTGTTTGTTTTTATGGATATGCAGGGGTCATCAGAGCGGGGTCTGGCAATGCCATGTACACCAGGCATACATCTCCCTTCAACAGCCTGTAGGAGACAGAATACAGGGATAAGGTCTTGAGGCAGTCTGTATAGGACATTTTACTTACGCCCTATATTCTTTTAGTAAAGAACCACTGTGAACGTTCCATTTGTTAATATGCCTGGTTAGGTACAGACCAAAGAGGGCACTGTACTCAAAGAGCTCACACCATCTACCATTAATAGACAGTTGAGGCCTCAGTTTAACATCTCATCCAAAGGAAGGCACTCTATGGAGTGCAACTCCCCCCAACTCAAAGTACACTGTAGTATCAGCAATCCATCTATATGATGTGGGAGAAGAACCCACAGCCTTCTGCACCAAAGGCAAGTATGCTACATGTTGTGCTACTGACACTGCTTTGAAATTCAACCTTTTTTTTATTTTTAGTCTGAAAAGACCCTTTTACTGCCTACTTGGGACAGATCTTGGACTGCTTTTCTGCTATGCTTTATACTAAAAATATGCTTTTTTGCCTTTAGTTAATCAAGGAATGCTTTCCTTTTGTGCTTTAAACCATAAGATTAGAAAGTTATCTACACAGAGCGGAAGTGACTCAAAACTTATTTGTCAGAAGTGGAATTTGAACTTATGCCTCCAGGGGAAACTGCAACCTTAGACCACTCGGTCATCCTGACAACTCCAGACTCCAAACACCAGACTCTGGTTCATGTCCAAGATACTCCTATCGTTTTTGTGCATCTCAAAAGCATTCTCATTGGGAACACAGGAAACGTTTTCACTAGCAAACTCTCTCCGAGTGTTTTTTTTTTTTTTTTGAATGACCTTTTTTATTTCCTCCTTAGCCTGCTCTGCACCCAAAAATTGCATTTGATCCTTCAGGAAAAAATATTCTGAAGACAGCTGGATACAGCAGCATGAATCTCAAACTTGCCTCTCAACATTCCATGACTGCTGGGATAAATCTGCTTCTCTTCTGCTTGGTATAAAGTAAATAATCATTTTCCTCAAACAGTCTGATGTCTCTTATTTTTAACACTTTCCTCTTTCGTCATAATTCTGCGAGGATCAACTCTTTCTGCTGGTACGACTACATCTTTACTAATATAGTCTTGACTGCTGTCTCATGGTCAGGTTTGGAGCACACACACTATATGCCCTTTCAATTAACAAATCCTGCTATGGAAGACAAGTCCAGTTGCTTATTTCTGCTGTCATAAAATTAATACAGTCTGTTCCTTCAATTTTCTCTGGTACAACAGAACACTAGAAGTCTAAATTTCAAGATGCACTTGCTCGAAGCACTCCTCAAAATGGAGAACATCGACATTTGTGCTGTAACAGAGACCTGGTTTAAAGCAGCAGAAAGCATCCTTGCACTACCAGGCTATAACTCATTCCACACCTTTCGGCCTCAGAACATGGGCCAAAGTTCCAAAGGCAGTGGTGTCTCCATATTCATAAAGGATATGCACACCTCCAGACTAGTAGCCCAGCATAACACATCGGAGATACTCCAGGCACAACTAACATTGGGTAAGACAGCGATTCAGGTTGTAGCCTGCTATAGGTCCCCAACCATGTCCCAGGACTATCACAGAAGAAAGAAGAAAAAGGTGAAGTCTTAAAACTGGAGAAATTCCCTTAGTACATAACACGTACATAAATGCATGGAACTAGCCATACCCAACAGAACCAAGACGCTCTCCTCCAAAAAAAGGAAGCCAGTCTGGTGGTCCCCTGCTATTAATAAACTCTACAACAGAAGGAAGAAACTGTTGCAGAAAAAGGTGAAGTCCCAAGACTGGAAAACTTCCCTTATTAGCCTCAGCAAAAAGTTGAGATCCCTCATTAAAACCACCAAAGCCAGCTATGAAGGCAGAATTGTGGCAGACACTAAACAAAACCACAAAGCCTTCTATAGTTATATCAAGAATCTCCATGGCAATACCCGGATTTGCTCTGAGTTACTACGCAATGGTACCTCCTACACTGAGCTAGCAAATATTGCCAACATACTGGCCAACAGATTCAGTGCCAACTTTACCCCTCTCTCCCCCCTAAAAGACCAGTCTCAATACCGGAAGAATGCCAGGCACCAAGCATTACTGCAGCACAGGTTAAAGCTGCATTGTCTAAGGCCAAGAATACAGCTTCCATGGGACCCGACAATATCCCTGGCTGTGTTCTACATGAATTACAAAGTGAACTGGCACCACATCTGTATGCTCTCTTCACTCACAGCCTCACCTCAGGCTTTGCCTCTAATGAATGGTACACTGCCATAGTCATTCCTCTCCATACAGGAGGAGTGACTACAGACCCTGGAAATTATTGCCCCATTAGCCTGACGAGCCTGATATGTAAGGCTGTGGACCACATCATCATGGACCTAATTAACAAGGATATAGGGAATCTCCAAACTCTAGATCCCACGCAATTTGGTTTTGTGAAAGGTAGATCATGCCTGCTCAACCTGGTTGACTTCTTTGAGTCAGTCACCACAGCGGTGGATGAAGGTAAGGAGTTCATACAGCCTACCTTGACCAGGCCAAGGCCTTTGATACCATTCTTCACTCAGGAATTATTGATAAACTCAGCAAACTAGGCATCAACCCCTATATCGTTAGGTAGGTTGCAAACTGGCTCAGAGATAGAACCCACAGTGTGAAAATAGCGGACTCCAAGTCAGACTACTGACCAGTCATGAGTGGAGTCCCACAAGGATCAGTCCTGCGTCCTCTCCTGTTTTGCATCTACTTCTCAGACGTCCAGGCCAACATGGAGGGACTCTGGCTGACCAAATTCACTGGCAACTGCAAGGTGGAAGCCATTATTAACTCCCCAAGTGATGCAGAGATCCTAAAGAAAGGCCTCACTGAGACCAATGAGTGGTGTCGAAACTATGGCCTTAAGCCCAATTCCAAAAATGTGTTGTCATCCCCTTTGGGAAAAACTCAGTTCCCACTAATTAGCACACTGATGGGAGCCCATTGAACAGTGAAGGCGTTATAAGAAATCTGGAGATACAGGTTGACAGCAACCTCTCCTTTGACCACACACTGCCACTGTGGTCAGAAAGTCCTTCTATGTGGCACATCTCATTACCAAGGGTTTTGCATCCAGGAGAAAAGAGGTCTTCATTTCTCTCTACTCTTCCCGCATTAGAACAATCAGAGTATAATGCCCCATTTGGCATGTACCTCACTAAACACCTGCAACAGCTGGAGAGGCCACAAAAGTACCTCATGAAGAGGATTCTAGGCCTTAAACAGATTTGCTACATGGACAGACTCAAAAAACTCCAGCTATTCTCTGTCGCATATCGTCTACTAAGAGGCGATCTCTGCATGACTTACAAAGCCATGTCTGACCCAGCTCTGTTAGAAATGCTGCATCTAAAGAAATCCCAATCCCTCTGCACCACATACTCCAGAGACCTCAACCTCATTACCACAATCAACAGAACATCCTGGAGGGACAGGTTCATAACCCAGAGACTGCCCATGCTCTGGAACAGACTTCCCATACATGTGTAGCAGAGCACCTCACTAGCCCTATTCAAAAGAAATCTTGATGAGTGAATGGGAGATAGAAAGTTCACCCCGGGGATCACTCCAGTGGCTCTACTTAATAGAGGCACTGGTAACTAACGACAGGTGGCACAATGCCAGGGCACGTCTATGGGCTAGGCTTGTAAAGACCACAGGGCCATTAGCCTAGTACACAACTATGAATCTATGAGCTCTTCTCTGAAAGCTCCTTCTAACTCTACCATTTTTTGAAACAGCTATTTTTTGATTAGTTTCATACTGAGCTAGCCTTTTCTTCATTTCATCCTCTGATTTTTCCAGTTTTATCAGTGCACCTGAATAGCTAGTAAAAGCTTCTTCAATTTTACCATCCTTTTGTTATTTGAGTGGATATACTCCTTCAACGTTTCACTATTATTCCTCTAAATTATTAAAAGCCATCTCTTATACCAAAGCTGAAGCTTGAACTGATTTTTGCTAAACAGTTGCAGGATTCTTCCCAGCCACTGCTTTCTTTTCAGCTTTTCTGACTGATTTTTATTTAGGTTCTCTAAATTACTTCTTTGCTGGCATCCGGGCAGTCTATATACTAGCCAGTAACTGAACTTTAGTCAAGCTGACAGTATCACTGGCTCTTATTTGTGTTTCTTTTTACACACTGGAAAGCTGAAATTAAGCTGATGACCAATATGCAGCCATCTTTGAAGTCTTATAAGTATAGCCTTGTTGATATACACAGAAAGGAATGTGTACACTGGAATGACCCACATTTAACCTGGTTATGGATGACAGAGCCTTTAGAAAAGTAGCTCTTTCTGCCTGAAATAATCTGTATGTATCTGTTATAAGTGACTAAAATATGTATAAATTCATGTTTGGAATAACACAGTACCTATTAGATTGTTACAAATGTCAATGTTATAGTGCTAATGGCTCATCATAATGCGGTTGGATCCAAGTTATAACCTCTTAAATTGAACTTACTGTGCTGCGTTGTGCTGGTGGCATAAAGGCAGAGAGTCCTGACTATAACCCAAGCAATCCCATCCTCAATTATAGGTTCATAGGTTTATACTAGGCTATCTGCCCTAAGGCATTTATAAGCCTAGCCCAAATTTTTGTGGCTTACGCCACCCCTTATATGAAAAAATACTGTGCCCATTAGTTTGTTGTGCCTCTGTCCAGCAGTGACACAGAGATGATTCCCGGGGTAAACCTACGATCTCCCATCCACAGGTCAAGATTTCTCTTGAACAGAGCCAGCGAGGTGCTCTGCCTCACATGGACCAGGATTTTATTTCATAGCATAGGGAGTCCCTGAGTGATAAATCTATCCCTCCAGCACGTCCTATTTATATCCGTGCTAAGGTTTAAGTCGCTTGCTCTAGTGGTTTTGGTGGATTTGGATTTTTTGAGGTGGAGCATGTCCATTAATTCCGGGTTGGACATGGCCTTGTATGTCAGGCACATGTCACCTCTGAGCAGACGGTATGCGACTGAATAGAGCTGGAGTTTCTTCAATCTGGCAGCATATGACAGATTTTGGAGTCCCTTTATCCTTTTGGTGAGGAACTTTTTGGGGTCTCTCCAATTGCTGCAGATGTCGGGTGAGATACATCCCAAATGGGGCATTGTACTCGATCATTGGTCTGATAAGTGAAGAGTACAGGGGAACAATGACCTCACTAGATCTGGATGTATGAATTAGCAGCTTGGATGCTTGACAGTGGAAGCAGATAATGATAAGCATGCCCATCCTGGGATGGGGGTGGTGCATGTGTGCAGGAGCACATGTGAGTTGGGTGAATTTCCCTACTGGAGACTGGAGAAACTAAAACACAACGCTTCCTGTGGGATGGCAGGGCATATTGCTCATATTAACCATTTGCAGATGCCAGTGGTAACACCCCTTGCATTTCTCACTTATCAGTCACCACTTGGTGTGTGCACAGGAAAGAATTTAAAGAGACAAAATTTGAACCAAACCTGAAGGCTCTCTTAATGACGGCCATTTCCAGATGACCCACTCCCTGGTGAGGAGAACTAATGGTGCAAATAGCAGGTAGGGAGATGATGACTGGTAGGGTAGTGTGGACAAAATGTCCAAAAAATTCAGAAGTCTGATAAACAGCATATTAAAAATTTGTATTATTATGAATATTTCAAATAGTTACATTATTTCTTATGTTATCCCAGGTGAATTTATGTATGTAGCATCTGGCCTAAGTTGTGGCTAAAAAAAGTATCAGAACCAGCTCATCTGACTGAATACGCAACATATAAATATCGTGTGTACTATTTCACATAATAGGATTTTTTGCAGCTTGACTCAAAGTTTCAAGATTATAAGGTCAATTAGTCATTGTGTACATTTGTTAGTGGAAGTATATTTGCCCTGTCAGTTGTGAGATAACTGAAATCTCAATTACTCAGGTTTGGTTAAGACATTCACTGTATTTCTTTAGTGCCGAATAGGGAGTCCAGTAACTGCCAATCATGTAAAACTCAATACAATTAATTACTATGAGTGCTCTTATTGCCTTACCCCATAGCTTTAAGTTTACTTGTCTTGCATTTAATCATTTATGGAGTGACTTTTGCAGAGATAATGTTTGTGTATGTGTGTAAATGCTGTACTAATACACGCACTTATAGGTCAGGTTAATTCATTTAAATAAACACTAGGATAAAACCAAAAGCTCTTAGTGGATCCATCCCTATTGTAAACAGTGGATAATGGTGACTCACTGGTTAAGATTTCTGCCTCACAAGCCATCTTTGTGGCATACAAGAATGGGACCTAAAAACAAGTTAGGAAACCTAGCTTTTGAGTTATCAGATCTGGTCCCTGAGCAGTCAAATGGGGATGAAGAAAAGAGCAGCACTTTTGTTAGCTCTCCTGTCCAAGGACTGAAACAAGACTTCTGGTAATGGTCATAGCCTGAGGTGGAAACAAGGGTCTCTAGCCCTGCTGCAGAAAGATATGGGAAGCACACTTGCTAATAGTCTATGGTCTTACCAAACTAACACCAGTGCACAAAAATCATTTGGGTGGTATGCAGATTAGGGCATAAGAAAGAGAAAATCAGTGCTACTTGAGGTTGACGGGTCATTTTAGCCCCAACTTTCACCCCAGCTGGTAATGAGGCTATATTCAGCCAGTGGGGAACAGATAAATCAATAGGCAAGGAACGGGCTTGATAGTCTCACTGGAAAATGCCAAAAACATTTAAAAAGAACTGCTTCACAGTGCAAAGGTTACTAATTTAGTCTTGACCATTGCTAACTAATTACATGGAATTTGTATGCTCACCCCATGTCCCTGCATTTTTTTTCGGGTACTCAAGTTTTCTTTTACACATTAACATGTTGACTGACTGGTCACTCTATAAACTTTCAGTATATAAATTTCATTTATATTTGCAGTCTTGATTACAGCTGAAAAGGGAATCAGAAAGATCAGATGACTTCCCAAAACATACAGACAGAGAGATACATATGTAGATTAAATAAATGAAATAACACCGACTGGTACTTAATTAACTAATGAAGGAGGAGCCCATCACCACCACTTGAATATGAGGGATGAGTAATTTTATTAATGTTGGGAGGACCTCAATCACCATCCATGCCTACTCAGAATTTAAAAAAAAGTGATGGAAACAATGCCTCTGGAGCAAACCATATTTATCCTGACACTACCAAATGATAGTAGCTTCATCAACTGCTCTAAATACCACAGCCTCCTCATGTCCACTCCTGTGTCTTCCTGCAGTAGCACAGTCTCCCATGGGTGAAAGCTCCTCTGTCCAGTCCAGCACTACAATCCAGTGGAAGGTCCAGGCTATATTCCAGAATGTGCCGTCTGTCCTCTCTTTAATGTAAGGCAGGCTTGGTGTACTCAAGCTTTCTTCTGTGCAACTTATTTTAAGCCCTGCTGAAACTACAAGGTTCTAAGTAGATGCAAACAAGAAAATGTACAATAAATAAAAGTAACATTCTAAAAGTTTTGTTTTTGTGATATGTGACAAAAATAAATACACATCATATTATGTGTATCAATTGTTCAATGATTAGAAAATATCAAAGTTCTGAGAAAATTTCAAACAGATATTAAAACTTAATAAAGACAATATCTTAAGTGCACAATTGTGCTAGTAAGAAAGAAACAATGGAAGTGCAAAAGGAAAATCAAAGATTAGCTTTAATGTAAAGAAATAATCCTTGAAATGCATATCATAATCTATTTCAAACTGAAGTACGTGTTCACTTTCAGATGTGTCAAGCGTACTCAAGTGAAATTTAGCACATCCATGGTTGACATTTGCTCCCATTGAGAAAACACCATAGGTCTGTCCAGATTGACTTTCACCTGTCTGATCCACCAGAAGAAGCTCTTCTTGATGGCAGGAATGAGTGGTACTGTCTAATAATAGGGATGGCAATATTGTTGCTGGAGATTTCCTGAGATAGTACTGGATCTTTCTGATATTCAACCAAACTTAGTGTAGAATCGATACTGATGATGACACACAGCCTACAACCATGAGCATCAACCTGGCTATTTGGGACGTCTCAGACACACCCACAAACAGAATCTGTGATCAAAGGGCTCTCACCTTGGGCAAGTAGGGGTGGATCTTTTCCATGTTTTGAAAGGCTCACAGAAAAACTTTTGACCACTTCTTCAGCAGGCTTGACCTTGAGAGTTTCACAGAGACACCCAAGTTAGGAGGGCAGCCCACAGTCAAACAAATATCTAGTCATGTCTTCCAGTGAAAAGGCTGGAATGAGGCAATTGTCCAAATGAGTAAAGACAGTTGCCTTGTGTTCACAAAATGGCAAACACTAGATTCCAGCACTTGTTGAACATACATGGCACAGCAGACAGGCCATATACATGTCCGATTGGAGAGATGACAAGTCAGCAAGCAAGGGATAGTACTGCTGAAATTGAATTCATCCTCAAGTCTTTGTGAGTACTTTCACAAGGTGGACCCTGTTTTCACAAAATTTCACCAAGACGATACTGATATATATTATATAGCATATACCATGGATAGAAGTAGATTAAAAATAAAAAAAAGATAGCTGGCTGCACAAGACTTAGGATAAAAAAGTGCCCAATCCTGGTAACCACACACATGCCAGGACTGGAAAAGATGACAGTGTAGAATCCTCAAAATACAGAAACATTCCTACAATGGGGCCAAGCCAGGCCCAGGTGGAGGATGGCCCCCCTGTTGTAGAAGGTAGTAGTAGCAGTCCACAAAAACTGATAGGCCAAAGAAGAGCTATAAAGATGATAAAGTAGACTATTGAAGAGAAGAAAGAAATTCTGTATTGTTACTATTATGCAAAAAGCCCAGAATTTTCAGACAGAAGATACACAGAAATGATTGAGAGAAATTACAGAAAAGAAAAATACTTCCACAAGAAAAACTGTCAGAAGTTTCAAATAAAAATTTGTATTCATTAATACAACAGATTTGTGAAAAACAGTATATACATCAAGAAACTTTTATCTCTTTGAAGAAAGAAGCATCTAAGGAAGTGCGAAAATATAAACAATAAAATCTACAGATTTTTGAAAAGTATAAAAAGAAATATGGACATAGGAAAGAAGGAGAATTTTGATATGGTGTAATATTTATGCAAAGGAGAAAGCCAAATTAATCAATACAAAGAAGGAAGCCCCAAACATATTCGAAGATAAATACAGATAAAGGCATCCAGATATGGAAAATTTCACAATAAAAAATAGCATCACAAAAATGGAATGTAGAAAAGAAGATTAGTAAAGCAGAAGTTAAAAAATAGACATTGAAGTTATGGAGTACCTGCAAAGTGAAGGATTTGGTGTAGCTCTAATACAGGTTACATCACAGCATGATGGAGTGAGTCCCCAAAGTAGGGAGAAGTAGGAAGGTCAAGAGACATCTGAAGAAGAAATATGGACATGGAAAAGAAAAAGAGATTTAATATGGTGTAATATTTATGCAAAGGAGAAAGCAAAACTAACCAATACAAAAAGAGTAGCACCAAAGATATTTGAAGAGAAATACAGGCAAAGGAATATGGACCTGGAAAACTTTGCAATACAAAAAACAAGAAGACAAAGAGGAAAAGTAGAAAAGAAGATTAGCAATGGAGAAGTTAAAGAAAGAGGGACTGAGGATATGGAGTACCTGCAAAGTGAAGGATCCAGTGTAGAAAATCTAATTCAGAAAGCAATACAACAAGATAGAGCAATGGATATCCAAATTAATGGGAAACCAGTGGAATGGGAAGCAACTGGTCAGGTGCCATAGGAAGATATTTTGGAGCCTTCCACAGGAAACCAGTATAAACATTCTCTTGAAGCTGGACAGCAAAAGAAGGAACACGTAACTGTGGAAACTCTGATGCAGTCAATGTCGAGGAGTTATAGGCTAGTGAGTTCCCATATGACAGAGCAAGGGACGGCACAGGATGAAAGTGGAGAGAATGTGACACAGCAAGATGCTATAGAAATTTCTACAGAATGCCCCAGGAAATGGAAAACAAAAAAATGTGCCCTCAGTTTAGAAGAAAATGAGCTAAGAGAAGAGTTGCTTGATTTAATAGACATAGATATATTAAGATCAATGAAAGAAATAGACTACAGAAGGTCAATAAAATCCAAAAAGTCAGAAGTCTGATAAAACAAATCAGCACAGTAATTAGGACTGTCCATTGAGATCCATACAATATAACAGAAGTAAACAGGATAGATTACTGTACAGCTTAATTAATAACTTATAAATCTCTACTACAAGAACACAGGGTAGTGAGGGAAAGGAAGGGGAGAAATCAAATACCATCATGGAAGTAATGAATAGAGAAAACTATAAAGAAATTAGGACAAGAAGTGTCACTGTTAGAAGAATATAGAAGAGGGAACAGATCAACAAAAATACTAAGAAATTTAGATGTGATAAAAGCAATGCACAGTATTAGATAAGACCAGGATCTGTCATGCACTATCACAAATAAACTAAAAATCTCAGCACAGGCGGAAAAACGTAGAAGATACGCAGATAAATATAAAGGAAAAGTACAAAATAAGCAATTTATTGATGACCAAAAAGAATTGTGAGACAAGGTAAAAGGAATTGAAAGACCACCAAAAAAAGAAGAAATAGATACATTTTGGAGAAGCATCCATGAAGATCCTGTGGAACATAAAGATAATAAATGGATAGAAGAAGTAAAATAAAGAATAAGAAGTTTAAAGGTACAGGATATGAAATGGGATGAAGCAACAGCCAGACAGATTGAAACAAAGTTAAGAAAAGCCTGTAATTGGAAAACCCAGGCCCAGATGCAGCACCTAACTTTTGGTTAAAAGTGTTAAGAACTTTGCACGAAGATTTAACCATGAGTAAGAACTATTTACATGCACACCCTGAACAGACACCAACCTGGCTAACAATAGGAAAAACAATGCTCCTACTTAAGAGTGAACCTGCAGGCTACCCTAAAAATTATAGACCGATAACTTGCCTTCCAATGGCATATAAACTATATATGGGAATTGATGCTGACAGAGTTTATAGTCATCTAGAAAACAACAAATTATGGCAGTAGAACAAAAGGCAATAAAAGAAAGTCATATGGAACAAAGGATCATTGTTATTAAATAAAGGCATACTGGAGAACTATTAAAAGGGGACGAATCTAAGCATGGCATGGATTGACTACAAAAAGGCATTTGATATTATCCCACATTCACAGATAAAAGAATGCTTGCAAATGTATAGGATACACCCTACACTGATCAAATATAATACAGTGACCATGAAACAGTGGCAGACCACTTTGCAATTAAGGCATGACAAAGGACCAATTATTATCCCAGGGATAAAAAAAATCAAAGAGGGATATTCCAGGGTGACTCTCTGTCACTGCTGTTATTCTGTCTTGCCCTTAACCCACTAAGCTGTCTATTTAACAGCTAAGGCCATGGCTATAATTTGGTTCCTAAAAAACAACAAAGTGTAAGGACTTATCTTCTCTTTGTCAATGATTTAAAACTGTATAGCTCATCAGATGACGAACTGAAAGCAAAACTGCAAGTTGTCAAAACATTTTCAGAGGATATAAGAATGTCATTTGGTCTTGATAAATGTGCAAAAGCAGCCTTTAAAGTAGGAAAACTGCAGCACCAGAAACAAATCAGTTTGGAAAAAGAATATGATACAAAAGAACTTAAGCAAGAGAGTGTGTATAAATATTTGGGAACTGATGAAGGATCAACAATAAAACATGAACGAATGCGAATAAAAGTTAGTAAGGAATACTTTAGAAGACTTAAATTAATCCGGAAAACAGCACTGATATCTAGGAACAAATTCCAAGCTATAAACTGATTTGCTCTCTTGTCCTAAGTTACAGTTTTGGAGTGATTGACTGGCCCCAAAATGTGCTGGATAGATTAGATAGGAAAACAAGAAGGATGCTTCATATGCTCACCAAATTATTTATAAAGATCAGTGCATACCAAGATTATATATTCCCCATTCTGAAAGAGGGATGGGCCTCCTTGAAATTGATTACATGTATAGATCTGCAATTGTAGGACTCCATACATATCTGCTGACTTCACAAGACTCAAATGTAGTGAAAGTTTTGAAACAAGAGGAGAATAAATCTAAGATGACTTCTCTGCATAATCAAGCAGAAGCATATTGTCGTCAAGCAGGAATGGAAATCAAACCAGAAGTAGATAAAAATCAGGCAGCAACTGAAGGTGACAAAAAACCTTTGTGGACAGGGACCACCGTTGCTGTACGCCACTCTTTGGGTACATATCCTGTAGTAAGGCTGAGATTGAACAGTAGTTTTATGTTTGGGTTTAGCTCTTCTTGGAGTTCATGTAGGACGCAGCCCGGGACACCATCTGGTCCTATTGATGCTGTGTTTTTTGCTTTGGAGAGGGCGGCTCTTACCTGAGCATCTGAGATGTCAGGGGGGCAGCACTCTGCTGGGATACATATTTGCCCTTTTGGTGGGGAGGGGGGGGGAGAAGTTTGCGCTGAACCTGTCAGTTAGGATGTTGGCAATGTCTGTGGGTTCGGTGTATTTTTTGTCATTTTGGACTAATTCTAAGCATATTTGGGAATTCCCACCCAGGTTCCTAACATAACTAAAGAAAGCCTTGTGATTATCCTTAGTGTCCTGTGCAATTTTTCTCTCCAAGTTGGCCTTAGACGATTTTATGAGTGCCCATAGTTTTTTGCTAATACTGATCAGAGATGCCTTCCCTTTTTGGGATTTTGCTCTATCATGTAGTAGCTTCCTCCTTCTATTGTATAGTTTGTTTATGGCTGGGGTCCACCAGACAGGACGTCTGCCTTTGGGGGATTGGGTCTTGGTTTTATCTGGGATTGCATGATCCATGCATTCCTAGGTGTTCATAGAATTCGTTTATAAAGGATTCTGTGGTCTGGGCCGTATTTGCCACAGGCCCGGGGGCTTTGAAGGATTCCACCTCGGTTTTGAGGAGTGTGAAATTTGCTTTAGAGAAGTTTTTCACTGTGGTTTTCTGGGCAAGGGGTGGGGATGGGATGTGAATATCCAGTGAGATTAGTTTATAGTCTGATCTTACCAGTGAGGGATACACTTCTGGTCTGGAGCATAGAGTCCCCATGTTGGTGATGATCAGGTCCAGTATGTTTTCCCCTCTTGTGGGAGTGGTTACAAGTTGTTCCATAGCATTTGAGTTTATAAATTCTAGGAACCTTTGGGCTAGGGTGTTGGAGCTAGAGTAATGCTCCCAGTCTATTTTTGGGTAGTTGAAGTCGCCCAATATAATGGTGTTTGGAGAGACCTTCATATTTTCCAGTGTTCTCAGGAAGGCCAAGTGGAGTTCCTGGGTTTGGGAGAGTGGTCTGTAGCAGGCTATAAACTGGAAGGCAGTTTTACTCACTGTTAGTTGCACATGGATAGTCTCTGATGCTTCGTGCTGTGTCACCAGCCTGGAGGTGTGGGTATCTTTGACGAATATTGATACTCCCCCTCCTTTTGTGGTTCGGCCCAAGTTTTGGGGCCGAAAAGCATGGTATGAGGTATAACCTGGTATTGCTGGGGTGCTCTCGGGAGCCTTGAACCAGGTTTCTGTTACTGCACAGATATTGATGTTCTCCATGCTAAGGAGAGTTTCGAGTGCATGCATCTTGAGGTTTAGACTTCTGGCGTTGAGTAGCACTACTCTTAGTTTCTTATCCCTTGTGATACCTATGGAGGTGGGTTTGTCTTTTGAGCCTTGCCTAAAAAAGGCACTATGGGGGTAGCAAGAGCCTTTGCCAATATCCGAAATCCCAGGGGTGATAGGTGCAAGCCGTCCCTAGCGAAGCATCTTGGCTGGTCGAGCATGTCATCCCAGGCTGACAGGCATTGGATCCCCTTTGAATGACACCAATACTTAAGCCAATTGTTGAAATTGATCATCTTGTCTTCATATTGTGGCATCATTCTTGGTGAGGGTGAGATGCTACTCAAGGTCAGGGTCATACCGGCCTGGGCTACATGCTCAGAGAGCTCCTCTATGTCTCTTTTCATGTAGTCCAGGGAGGTACGTCTCAGGTCATTCACACCAGCATGGACAATGACCGAGTCATATTTGTACTTGCCTTGGAGTGACCTGAGTGCTTGTGTTATGTGGCGGATCCTAGCGCCCGACAGGCAGCTCACAGTGACCTTCTCCTTGTTCAGCCTGGTGAGCGGGATGTCAGTGTGCCTGACGATAGAGTCACCTATTACAAGTGTATCAGGTGTGTTGTTTAGCCTTAAGGGCTGTGACTGTTTAGCACACTGGCTTTGTGAGCTATGTGTTGCACGTGTTTTGTTTTGGGGTAGCAGTTGCTTGGATGTCTGCTTTGGAGGTCTCTGCTGCTTAGGCAGATTTTTATTTAGAGCCTCCGAGTATGTTTTTGTGTGTTTGGTTTGCTGTCGTGGTAGGTCTATGTGAGACTGGAATTGTAGTGAGTGTGGTTTCCTTTTCCTCCTGACTGGTTACACCAGTGCTGAGTTGAGAGAGCTTAGCCTCCAGTTTGGCTATATGGTTGCATCTCTCACATGTGTTGGAATTTGTTGGGAGGAGGAGAGGCTTGTCTGTGTACATGAGGCAGTTGTAACATTGCCTCAAGATTCCCAGATTCGCCAGCTGGACCGGAGAGGAGATTGACAAGTGACCTTTGGACATGCTAGAATAGTATTGGGAATTCCTTTATAATTGAAAAAAAAGGGCCAATGGGGAACAAGATACTCAAGGGGAGTTTGTGAGGGTGTAGTGCTTTTAATTTTTTAGTGCCGACTTATATAATTGCTTTAGTGAGCAAGTGCCAGGTAACTTAAATGCAATGTGCTACAGGTAACTTAAATGCAAAAACGACAAACAGTAACTTTCATTCAAGTGAAACAAGGAAATAAGTACAGTAAGCAATGCAGATATCACTAGGGATCTACAGAAGCGCTGAAAAGCCGCGTTTTAGGTGGAATTAGCGTTTCAGGGAAATAACAAGCAAACAAACAACAAGCATACAAACAAAGCTAGATTCAACAGGCCTGGATCTAGGCTATGCTACAGCAAACAAGGTGTACCAATTTCAGTAAGAAACAGTTCAAATATGCAGGCACTATAAGCCTTTAACCAGAAATTCCCAGCTCAGAAGGGCAGAGTCCAGCCACTCCTCCCACAAGAGTGCAGACCACGAACCTTCTTAATGTAAAATAACTGGCCTAAAGCCCAAGTGCTTAAACCAGAACTAATACACTTTTAGAATAACAGACACTGAGCCCTCAATCAGCAGTTCCCAACTTAGAAGTATGTAAGCTACCTGTCCTGCCACCACAGTGCAGGCCACAAACCTTCCTAATGTAAAACAACTGGTCTGAAGCCCAAGCGCTTAATCCAAAAGACTTAGAATGATAGCTGCACTTTAATCAAGTTACTACCAAGCAGTAATAAATACAATTGAGTACTTTAAAGAATGCCTGGATTAGTGCTCAAGTTATACAAACAAAGCTAGATTCAGCAGGCCTGGACCTAGTCTATGCTACAGCAAACAAGGTGTACCAGTTTCAGTAAGAAGCAGTTCAAATATGCAGGCACTATAAGCCTTTAACCAGAAATTCCCAGCTCAGAAGGGCAGAGTCCAGCCTCTCCACCCACAATTAACTCTATGTTTCAAGCTATAAGCTTGGCCATCTACCTTGAACCTGTTAGATTCCATAACAATTTGCAGTAATTGCAAGATTGACATTTGTACATACCTACAGATCTACTTGGGCCCTGCTTCTGTTGTTTTAAAAATACTTTAAGGTTTTTAGCTTTCCTATAAGTCACTTTTGGCTGATCACCTAGTCTCTGGAACACACTAGGGTCACTCCTACAGGTTGCCCAGTTTTTATATAAAATCTCAAAACAGTCCTTGCTGTTAATGTTGTAAGTTGTAATAAACTTAGGCCCTTGAAGGTCCAAGTCTGGAAAAGCTATACAACCTTGAGTCAATGATGTATCGAACCTATCATTATATTGGTGTTGCATATATACACAATCCAGAATTGGTTTGTAAACACGTCGAAGACATTTATGGGAGACCTCTTCTATGATGTTGCTGACCATTTGGTCTGGGTAGCCTCGATGAAGAAACATGTTCTTTAAAAAGGAACATTCAGCGTGGAAATCATCGTCAAGAGCGACGATACGGGCTGCCCTCAGCAAACGACTGCTTGCTTCTGGTGGTCAGGATGACAACTAGAATAGTTTAAGAAAGAGTTCAAATACGTACTCTTCCTATGAATTCTAGTAGTAAAATTCTGAAGACTCAAGTCCTTGTTTAACTGGATATCCAAGTAAGCTATGGCCACGGTACTGAATGTGAAAGTAAACTGTAAAAAGTGTGTGGACTTATTAAAATAGTCCACGACCTTATCACTAAATGTACTGTCACCATCTAACAATATAAAAATATTGTCAAGGTAACGAGTGTAGAAAATGAATTTATCCTTAAATTCACAATTATTAAAAACACATAGATGTTCCCAGTTGGCCATAACTGAGTTGGTTACGCTTGCTCCACATGGGGAGCCCATTGCGACACCAACTTTCTGTGGGTAGAAGTTGTCTGCAAACATAAAATAATTATCATCAAGAATCAACACCAAAAGTTCATTGACAAGTAACATCTCAGTGTTTGCTGCTCCATTTATTTTCAAGAATTGGTTAACCCATTCCAAAGCTATATCATGTGGGATACATGTGTACCGATCTTTAACATCCACAGTAAGAAAGTTGTAAGTGGAGTTAAAGTCTAAATGATTAATTTTGTCAAGAAATGACCAGGAGTCCTTACATATATGGTTGATCTTGCCTAGATACTTCTGTAAGACAGCATCCACGATTTTTGCACATGGATATGTGGGAGAACCCCTACCATCTAAAAGTGGGTTCATCGGAGGATTGTGAATGTCTTTGTGTATTTTAGGTATTCCAAACAAGTGGGGGAATCTAGGATATGATATACACATATAATTGAAGGTGTTCTGGTCAATCCTACCCTCAATAAACATTTCCTCAATGCTATTCTTTATGATGCTATAAGCACCGTTAGTCTCAGATCTTGAACTAGGTAGGTAAGATGGACTGTCCAATAAGTGTAACATTCTTGCTTTGTAGTTGTCACTGTCAAAAATAACTAGGCCCCCACCCTTGTCTGGTTTACAAATCCGAATGTCATACAATTTGATAAGATCAATGGACTCTTTTTCTGCTTTGGAACCATTACCAAAAGTAGGAAAATTATGTCCTGACTTAAATTTCTGACGAATGTCTAACTCACACATTTGTTCGAAAACGTTTAACAGTGGGTGTAATGGTGGATTATAAACACTAGAAATTCTGAAAGGGTTATTGTTTATAGTAATGTTGCCGCCCATCATTAAATTAAAGTTAAGTTTCCTCATGAACAGTTTAATATCAATGATAGTTTTAACTATGTCCAATCTCTGGGCAGGAACATAAGTATAACCCTTTGAAAAAAGCTCTACTTGTTCTTGTGTGATGGTTACTGTAGAGTAGTTGTAAACCATAAAGTCACCATCAATATTAGTCAATATAACAGTTGAATTAGGAGTCCCTAAATTGTTCCCTTCATAATCTCTTATACTGTTAGGTACAAAAGAAACATCAATGAAGCAGTCAGATAAATTATGTTCATAACTTAAAGAAACAGAAGAGACGTCTACTTCAGGAACTAAAACATTGATAAGTTCCATTGGAGAAGCTAGTTCCTGTATTGTTTCAAGTTCCGTTTGCCAATCTGATTCTGTTTCATTGATGTTTGTTTCGGTCTGGCTCCTAAAAAATTCGGGTTGTTGGATCTCAAGTTGTAATGATCTGACCCACAGTTATTCTGTACCCTTTCAGTTCATCAAGGATCATCCTGTAGCCCAGCATCTGTGAGGACATCATTACTCACAGTACAGTTTTCCAAAAGAGGCTGGTTGTTGTCATAATTATTGTTAGGTAACAGTTTCAAAGTATTATTATTGTTAGAAGTTTGAACTGAACTCGATGGACTTTTCCAGACCTGAGCTTGTGATGGAGTAGGGTAAGCTGTTCCCTCCTTATACGCCTTCACGTCCCTATCAATTTTCTTGGTCTTGTTTTTCCTAAGCTTGTCAAGATATTGATCAATGCTAGTAAACATTCTACTATATTCGTATTTGTAGCGGAAAAATTCTTGGTCTAATTTTATCTTAGCATCCAAATCGGCAACTTGAAGACTTAGTTTCAACTAATATAGAATAATGCTTTATCATTAATGTTAGTAAATCTGAGCACTGCTGCTCAAATAACATTGTCAAGTCCTTATGGAATGCCGAATTTGCTACCAGAACGGTAGGATACTGGTAGTGCCTTAGATCTTTAGGGACAATTCTGCGTTTGAGACACTCTTGAAAATAGGATATTTCAAGCTGTGTCTTTTTCAATTTAACTAAAAGATTGTCAAGTACCTTTAGATTGTAAGTGATATTTATGTACTCACAGTCTTTCTCGGTAGTCGGTTGTTTCGACTCTTCAGGAGTCATAGAGAAAGAAAAATTGTCAGCCATCCAGTTCTTTATATCCAGAAAGTAAAACGCGTTGGTATTATTTAATACAGCTCGTTCACTTGTAGTTGCAGGTTCCGTAGTAGGCATATTGAAAAAATTAGCGTTGGAGTTATTCGTTAAGGTTGGACCTGCTTTATTTGTCTGTAAAGTAACCACACCATCTGACGCAGTTTTAGAAGCTGGTAACTCGTCGGAAGTAATTGAGCAGCTGGCCGGAATACTCCTCTGCCTGCATGTAAGGCTCGATGATCCTGACGGGCGTCCAGCGGTGTGGTTAATTAAATCAACTGCGGTGTTCACATGAAGGACTGAGTTAGGCGGAGGCAAAGTAGAACCGGCATGTTGGTGGTTCTCTAATTTGTCCAATCTTTCAAATAGTACGTCCATATGCTGCATAAGAGCATCCAATGTGACGTTTGAAATCCGGTCAGAACCTTTTGTAACACAGGAGACATTATCGCTTATTGCATTTTTGAAAATCTCCGGTGTGTTCCCAAGTGAAGAGCTGCTATCACTAACTCCTGATTCAGACGCCATGTAAAAACTAATAAACGAACTTAGGCAAAAACAAACTGTTAAATGCAAAGACAAATCAGGACAAAGGAAGCGGCACTTAGACGGCAAAGTAATAAATTTAATAAAGTAAAGCGTTTTTCGTTTGTGTGGCATGCACAAACTTCTTCAGACAAATAATTACAAATAGCATCCACCTTATATACACAAGCAGATGTCAGCTCAATGAAACAATCAAAATGTGGAATACTAATTGACATTTAAGGAAGTAGGTGGTTTTGTATGGTTACTAAACCGTAGGTGGTTTTGTATGGTTACTAACCGTAGGTGGTTTTGTATGGTTACTAAACCGTAGGTAGTTTTGTATGGTTACTACTTCCTTAAATGTCAATTAGTATTCCACTTTTTGATTGTTTCATTGAGCTGACATCTGCTTGTGTATATAAGGTGGATGCTATTTGTAATTATTTGTCTGAAGAAGTTTGTGCATGCCACACAAACAAAAAGCGCTTTACTTTATTAAATTTATTACTTTGCCGTCTAAGTGCCGCTTCCTTTGTCCTGATTTGTCTTTGCATTTAACAGTTTGTTTTTGCCTAAGTTCGTTTATTGACTTTTATACATAACTCAGAATTTTCAGCACTATGGTTAGACCCTAAGCAGAACAAATAATGCAGAAATATTTACTGGCTACTTGTCTATCAAAGAATACTTACCAAACAAATTTAAAGGGAGAGAAATACTCTTGAAATGGCAGACTGACAAGTTGACGTTTTCTTCATTTTTTTTCTCAAAAGCAGATAACTGAGATGCAAAAAACTTGCTCTGAAACACAACCAAGAGACGAATGGTTTCTTAAAAGTGAGATGGGTCAATGATGTATATATGAGAACCTCATGCTAACTACATCAGTGCCATCACTGATATGAAAAAAGAAGTTAGGTACTCACTATAACGTTCCATCTGAGTAGGTAATCTTCATTTGTCAGCAACCTGTGGGTATCGGATCCATATCGGATCAGAGCCGGCAGCTTCAAACAGCTAAGATCCGAGCCCCAAGCTCCTCCCCCTTACCCATAATCCCCTGCTAATCCTTCCTGCCCTCAGATCGAGTTTGCTTAGCAACACAGCGTATTATAACACAGGAGTCACCTGCAAATCCTAACCGAAGTTATCTGGAAACAAGGGCTAGGAATCATTCTAGTACGCACTATAGGTTAGGGGGATGGAGGGAGGGTCGGTTGCTGACAAATGAAGATTACCTACTCAGATGGAACATTATGGTGAGCACATAACTTCTTTATCTGAAGTAGTTAACTTCATTTGTCCATCAACCTGTGGGACAGAGTCCTCAGCTACACAAACCTTGGGAGGTCCTCATGGAAGGATATTCCGGAGCACTGCGAAGCCGAAGCATGCTCTCCCTCTGGAAATTATGTCCAACTTGTAATGGTTAATGAACGTATGAGATGAAACCCAAGTGGCTGCTGAACAAATGTCATCCAAGGAAACTCTGGACCAAAAAGCAACAGAGGTGGAATTTGAACGAGTAGAATGAGCGTGGATTCCTTCAGATTCGGGTCGACCAGAACTTTGATATGCTAGTAGGATACATTGGGAAATCCATCTGGACAATGTAACTTTCGATACTGGTTTTCCCAAAGAGGGTTTCGCAAAGGATACAAATAGTTGGTCCGATTTCCTGTGACCAGTGGTCCTGTGCAGATAAAATCTTAATTGCCTGTGTACGTCCAGGGAATGTAACTTATATTCACCTTTGTTCTGGTAATTAGGAAAGAATACTGGTAAATGAATGGATTGGTTGATGTTGGGTTCCAACGCGACCTTGGGCAAAAAGGAAGGATTGGTCCTGAGGGAAACTCTATCTTTATGAAAAACCAAGTATGCCGGTTTGGCGCAAAGGGCTTGAAGTTCCAAAACCCTTCTGGCCGAAGTGATGGCATAAGAAAAGCCGACTTCCAGGATAAGAATTTTAGGTCCACCGAAGCTGCTGATTCGAACGGAGGAGCTGTCAGAGATTGGAGAACAAGAGTTAACTCCCATGGAGGAACTGGATCTTTAACAGGAGGTCTCAAGAGAAAGGCGCCTTTTAAAAAGGTCTTACATAATTTGGAAGAGGCCAGGGGGCCGAGACCACTTACCACATGATAGTGGGAGATTGCAGCTAACTGGACTTTGACTGTAGAGGAGCTAGCACCCTGGTCGAATAAGGTTGATAAGAATTCTAGCACTGCTGGTAACGGAGCTGTAAAGGAATCTAGGTTTCTGCGCTCCGCCCAAATTGAAAAACGTTTCCATTTGCTATTATAAACCTTCCTCGTGAAAGGCTTATGAGCGGCTACTAAAATAGCCTTAACAGATGATGAGATACCAGGAGTCCTCGCTATCACTGGAACTGGATCAACCAAGCTGTGAGCTTGAGATTGACCAGGTTCGGGGTTGTCAACCCTAGCGGGTGAGAGATCAGATCCGGTGTGGGATCTAGAACCCATGGGGGGTTCACTAGGTGAGACCATAGGCAAGGGAACCACGCTTGACGAGGTCAGAATGGGGCTATGAGGATCACTCTGCTCCCCAACCGACGTGCTTTCTGCAAGAATTTCAGCATTAGGGGAAGAGGAGGATAAGCATAAAGTAGACCGGATGGGCAAACATGCACCAGAGCGTCTCTGGGGATTCCCCTGGTGGGGGAATTAGAGCGAAGTAGTCGCTGCACTTTGCATTTGAAGGAGACGCGAAAAGATCGCAGCAAGGTTGACCCCATTTGAGGAAGATTTGCTTCACCACTCTCGGGTTCAGGGACCACTCATATGGTGAAAGGATGGTTCGACTCAACCTGTCTGCAAAGATGTTCAACCGGCCCGGAATGTGCGTTGCTATGAGAAAGCGGTTGGTGGAGATCGCCCATTCCCAAACTCTCATGGTCTCTCGACAAAGTGGGTAGGACCTGGTTCCCCCTTGTTTGCTGATATACCAGACGACTGACATGTTGTCTGTCTGAATTGCAATAGTTCCCAAGGGAAGAAGGGCTTGGAGTGCTTGCAACGCAAGGAGCACCGCTCTCATCTCTAGGACATTGATGTGCAACAAGGTCTCTGATTGGGTCCACGTGCCTTGGATGGTTCTGCCCATACAGTGCCCCCCCCACCCAAGGCGAGAAGCGTCCGTGGTCACTGTGGTTAGAGGGGGGGACATAGAGAAAGGACGCCCTTTCTGGAGGTCCAGAGACTGGAGCCACCAGAGTAGGGCTTTCTTGCAAACCCTGCTGAGGGGAATGGGTGAACTCAGTGGATTTTGCAGGATGGACCACTGAACCTGTAGGGTCCATTGCAGTACCCTCATGTTCAGGCTCGCCAAGGGTAGCAGATTGATAGTCGCCGCCATGGAGCCTAGAGCCCTCAGAACCAATTCCGCTGGAGGAGCCGGGTAGTTCAGAAGGGCTAGCACGAGGAGCTTCAGGGTCCGAAGTCGGTCCGGAGTCAAAAAGACCTGCAAAAGGTTTGTGGTCAATCTGATTCCAATGAAGTCTAAGACCTGGGTTGGTTGGAGAGAAGATTTTTTGATAGTGATTGTGATTCCCAGTCGGGAGGCCAGACGGAGGAAATAATCTCTGGCTGAGCACAGTAGATGCCTGGTGGGGGCGGACAGGAGCCAGTCGTCTAGGTACGGAAAGACCTGTATTCCCTGAAGTCTCAGGTGGGCTGCTACCACTGCTAATACTTTGGTGAACACCCTGAGGACCAAAGGGAAGGACCCTGAACTGGTAGTGGCTGGCTCCTGGCCGAAAGCAGAGAAACCTTCTGGATCGCCTGTCCATCAGAATGTGGTAGTACGCGGCCTTGAGGTCTATGTAGCACATCCAGTCGTTCTCCTGCACAAGTGGGAGAATGGACTGAATGGTGACCAATCGGAACTTCTCTTTCGCCACTGACAGGTTTAGGAAGGATAGATCAAGGATTGGTCTTAGGTCCACCGTCTTTTTTGGCACCAAAAAGAACCTGGAGTAAAAGCCTGATCGGGATTGGTCTGGGGGGACGTGCTGGATTGCTCTTTTTTCTAGCAGCTGAAAGATTTCTGCTGCCTCCCTTTGATTGGGAGGGACATCGGGGAGGCTCCGGGGTTTGGGATGAAGGTTGAGAAAGGGAATCTTGTAACCTCTGGATATGATCCGAAGCACCCAGCGATCTGTTGTAATGGACTCCCACATTGCTAGGTGCCTCGAGAAACACCCCCCGACTGCCTCCAGAGTGGAGCAGTTGGGTAACCCTTCAGGGTTGCTGCGCATGCCGATCAGAAAAGGGTTCTCTCGACCCAAAATTCTTCGGTCCCCCTCTGCCCCTGGGCCGGCGTCCACCCTGTCCTCCTCTGCCTCTGAAGGACAAGGGGTCCAGAGCAAAATGGGACTGTTGAGATTTCAGGAACCACATCTTCTTCTGTCCCTTTTGGTGCCTAGTGAAGGACCTCTGGGGAGCACAGAAGCGGACTCCAATGGCAGACGTCTTCCCATCTTTCTCGCTCTAGACCAGTGTGTCGCGTATGGTCTTGCCAAAGAGTGAAGAACCGTCAAACGGAGCAATAGCGAAGGACGCCTTGAAGGGTTCCGCAAAATCACAATGGCGGAGCCAAGCATGCCATCGTAAGACAATGCCTGCTCCACTAGCTCTAGCGGCCCCTTCCGTGGCATGGGAGAGGAGCCGCATAGAGGTGTTAGAAATGGATTTGGGAGTGGCCATTCGGGTAGAGAATACTTTCTTATCCTCTGCCGACATGGATTCTGGGGGCAACCCGCTGTATTCTTTGATGAGATCCCGCTGGAGTCGTATCACGTGTGCCATATAATTCAGCAAGCTTACCGAGAAGGTGGCTGAAGCGAACATTCACTTCCCCAAATGGTCCATCGTTTGACACTCCTTGTCTGGAGGATGGACCGAGGAACTCTCCTGGGCCAGGTCCTTTTTAGTGGTGGCCGCCACCAACATAGCATCTACAGGAGCACCCTTGCTCCAGCATGTCCTATCGGAAGGGGGACTAAGAATTTTATCAGGCCTCTTATGAATGAGCTCCAAAGTGTCCGGCTCCTTCCATGCCCTGGTAGTAATCAGGTCTACCAGGGGGTCGGCGGGAGGGGACACACAAGAGGTAGATGGGCCTGCATCAAATGCCTCCAGAAACACAGACTCATCAGAGGAAGGTTTTTGGGCAGACCACCCCCCTCTAATTCGAAGAATTTCCATGATGTCTCCGAAGGAGACGTCTTCGGGGGGTGACCTTGGGGAACCTCCCCCTACCTCTAAATCTGTGTCTGTTGTCAAGGACTCAGGTGAGTCCAAGTGCCTCCTCTTGCACTTACGTTTGTGAGGAACCTCCTCGGGGGGGGGCTGTCCGAAGAGGCCTCACCAACCACATCTTGTTCCTCCAAGGGAACTATCTGGGACATAGGCGCAGGCTGTCCCTGGAGCTGGGTGATGGAAGGTAGGCCCGTCTGAGATGGAGTGCAGGGTGGAGCCATAGCAGAAGACTGGGGTCTCGAATCCCTCGACAGAACCCTCTCCACAACATCGAATGCCGAAGAGTGCTCTCCCTGGGATCCGAGAGCAGTCCTCTCGGATCCGATGTGTGGATCGGAGCCGGCGCCGAAGCAGTCAGATCCGAAGTGCCAGTATGCTCCAACCGAGACGGAGCCAAAGACACAATGACACCTCCGGATCGGAAGCTCAGCTCTTCTCGGCTCCGAGAGCTCAGATCCGAAAAGGGACCCGACAAACTCGAGGGTGCTGTCGGCGCCGAAGTACGAGGTACTATCGGAGCCAACACTCGCCCGGCTCCAACGCTACTCGGCTCCGAACCCTGGAAGTGGGTCAGAGAAGGAGCTATTGGGGCGAAAAAGGGGGTTGAGCTCCCCCTCAGAGGGGGGGAAGCAGGAGCACTCCCATCTGCAGCTGGACCTGGAGAAACCTACGTATCATCCAGTCCATGTCTGCATCGGATAAGCTTCTAGTTGACCTAGAAGAGGCCACCGAGGCGGGATGGGAGTGCCGCCTCGATGACCTCGAAGGCGACCGGGTCTCCCCCTCCTCCGGCTCAGGAGAAAAACGGTGTGAATGGAGCCAGGAAGGAGAAGGCCCGGAGGCCTTAGGAGAAGCCGCTTGCTTGGCCGGCGGGGCCGAGGAGGAAGACTTGTGGCATTTCTCTTTTCTGCACTCTCTCCTAGCTTCCCCCTCCTCCTAGCCTGCGGTGGGAGGGTGAGTTCCGGCCAGGGAAGCAGGGATGGGGAGTGGCACTGTCGCGGCAGGTACCACAGAGGGAGAGGAGGACGAAGTTGGATCCGGGGGCAACAGTCCCGCCAAGACCAACTTCGACCGCCTGTCCCTCAAAGCCCTGGGGTTGAAGGCTGCACAAATAGTGCAGCCTGAGGAGAGGTGGTTAACCCCAAGGCAAATATACCGAGTGTGGCCATCCGCTGGGGACAGCTTATGGCCACACTCAGTGCATTTAGAAAAGAAGGCTTTAGGGGCCTCAGACATACTTAGAAAAAAATTTAAACACTAGGCCCAACACAAACACGCCTTCACACACACACAGGGGGAGGACAAACTAACTAGATACAGTTAAGTTTAACTACAAAAGGTTACTAATAATACGAATAGACTAGGGGAATCACACACACAAATATTTTTTAACAGTTAGAAGAAAAAGGAAGATTTTTCTCACAAAATACGTTCTACCAACACCTGGAAGTTCGATCAAGCTGCTGATTGAGACGCGGCTAACGAGATCTGAGGGCAAGAAGGATTAGCAGGGGATTATGGGTAAGGGGGAGGAGCTTGGAGCTCGGATCTTAGCTGTTTGAAGCTTCCGGCTCGGATCCAATATGAATCCGATACCCACAGGTTGATGGACAAATGAAGTTAACTACTTCAGATCCAGTGTTAGCCTTAACATTGAAGAAATCAACTACAGAAAACAATGGCCGGATGAACACAGCCTTTCAGATGAGAAAACCAAAATGTTATGAGCTTTTGCTCCAGTGACCCTTCCTCCTTTTACATTCTATGGCACACTGGCTGAAAATATTTCCATCTGATTGCAGAGTATGCTGAAAGCAGTGTGCCTTCTGTTCCAAGAACATTAACTCAAATGACCCTTCCCAAAGTAAGATGTATGGCAAACTAGCTGAAAGATACTTTCACTTTATTTCTGACTGTGTTGCTCCAAAAACATGAATTCAAGTTGAAAAAGAAGAAACAGAAAAAGGCATGGTTCGTTGAAGGTTGTGCATTAGGCCCGGCAAGCCAGCACATAAAAATCTACTGCCAATCATTAGCGGATCGGAGTTCTGCTGTGGAGACCCCTAACCGGGAAAAAGCCGAAAGACAAACAATTGCAAAATGAAAGAGCTATGCATGACATTACTTAAGGTACAAAACAGCCAAACATGATCAACAGACAGAGACATGGCATATGAAGAAAAATGAGTGCACTGTAAGGAAAAATATGGTTCTCTGATGAAGGCCCTCTGATGGAGATTATATCCCCAAAACTATATGCTATGCCACCTCAGTGTTGTTAAGAGTGACATATACTATGTACATGTGTGCTTAATACCTGCACAATGTTTTGAATTTTGAAAAAAACCCATAGGGAATGTCATTTCTTGCATATGCAGTGGAGAGCTGTTGTGCAAGGTAGAGTTACAGGCTGATGCTTCTGGCTTCACAGCATTGCCATAGGGTGAAGTATTTTGTTACACAGCCTCTATTTATACTTGAGAGGAATGAATGAACAGATCCTAATATCACCCAGAACAGTTAGGTGGAACCTGTCTTTAAAAATTCCCCATTGCAGATGATGTATTCCAACACAAGATCCAAACTGAACAAGTTGGAGTTTAGTACAGACTAGCAGTGGATTTGGGATCTGGTGTTCTAACTTAAGGACAACTTCAGTAATACTCCAGGATCTATAGTGTTCCCCCAGGTTCTCCATTATATAGCACATTTTGCTAGGTAAAACAGCGATGTTGCCATGAGACTCCATTTTAAGTCCCTTGTTGTTCACTTTGTACATTCTCCCCTAGGAGAACACATACAAAGGAGAAAAGCACATTATCAATGTTTTGCTGGTGGCACATTGCAACATGGCACCTTTCTCCTCAGGACACTGTTTCAGTAATAAATTCCTAAGTGAACTTTCTGGACTGTATCCATCACTGGATAATACTTAACTCGCACAAACTCAATACTTGTAGGTCAACAGACAAACAGGTTCATAGTTAGGTTTTAGGCAATCACACTGCAGACCATTACAATCCTAGCCAATAAATCATATTCAAAAGTTCCCATCCAGCCTTGAGGATGGCAACAGAAGACAGACCACAGAATAATTTAAGGCTGCCCATCCAATTATCTAGGTTTAATTTGAATGTGTTAAGGATGCTACTCTGCTTGTCATGTAGTGAAAGTTTGTTCCTAAGGTGGGGGACATATTAAGATATGAAAGTTATCATTGCCAATGTGTTTTACTTATATCATGATAAAGGTTTAGCACCTTTAACCAGTTATTTGGGGAACCATTTGATCTGCAAAGGAACAGAAGATCAAAAAGGGTTGGATCTTTCTTGGCTTGAAGGGCTAGACACATATCTACACAGAGGAGTTTATAAGAAAATGAGAACAGTTAGGGGCCTATTGGTCTGTCTTAATAGCTATATATTTGAGGTCACTGTCATTTTAGTTAGAAATTTCAGAGGTCTTTCAAGCCGTGTGATATTTTTACACAAGTACATGCCAAAAACAGCTATTCAGTAATGGGTCTGATAAGATGGCAGTACTAGGGAATTAAGACTTCTCTGGATCTAGAAGATATGCTTTTGGAAATTAGATGAGCCTTATGGAAGGCTTTTCTAACAAATATGGAAACATGGTGGTCAAAAGAAAATGAATTGTCAACAACAGTGTCTAGATCCTAAATAGTGAGGCGTGTCACATATATAGTGTGGGAAAATGCTTTGTTTACAAAAATTAACTATAGCACATTTTTTACATTTAATTTGATACCATTGCCCTTACACCAATTGTTAACGTGGCCTGACCCATGTTAGAGCAACCTTAAGTCAATGGAAGACTGAATAGCTACACTATCCTGTATAACCAATAATTCTGACTCAGATCTACTGTTAAGTGCTTGTGTGCTACTTGCTCTAACATGCTTGCTACCACTTGCTTGAAAAGGCAAGTGCTTGAACTACCAGTAACTTAAATCTTCCATAATTACTTAGCTGTCCCGGTACCTTATCATACAGAACTGTATAGCCCTACCAGAACCCATCTCTAACCCTAAAACTCCTTTCTTGCTCCCTAACTCAAAGACTCATTACTTACTCCCTAACTCCAAGGTTCCTTTCTTACTCACTAATCCTAAATCTCCTTTCTCACTCACTAACCCCAAAACTCCTTTCTCACTCACTTACCCCAAGACTTCTTTATCGCTCCCTAACCCCAAGACTCCCTTCTTGTTCTCTAACCCTACAACCCCTCTTCCTGCTCAGTAAACCTAAAATTCCCCTCCTGTGCCCTAAACCTAAAACTCCCTTTCCCAGCTGGTGCCCTAATACACACTCCCACCCTGTCCCACTCCCTCACCATGGCTCCTGCAGCTACATAACTTGAACCTGAATAATATGTTTGGGTAAGCTGCAGTATCTGCTTGACTGAACTCGTACTCCGGTTTGAGCACAAGTGGCAGTCTACCTGAGCTACAAGATGCTATAGTCCCTGTTTCTAGATTCGTGTGTCAAATGTACAAACTTTGAGGTAATTGTTGATAAACTAATACTAAGGATCAGATGCCTGCAGTTATTAAGCTCTTGTACTTTCATCTTAGGACCATTTTCGTTATCAAGCACCTTATTCCATCTGAGAACCTGCCTGTGGTAGTTCAAGTACTGGTTTCTTTCTACCTGGAGTAATGTAACTCCTTGTATTTCAGTCTGCTTGACTATATGTAGTTAGTACTGAATTCCTGCCCAGTGGCCCACTTGTTCTCACTTTCACCATATCATACAACAAATTCATAGGTTTGACTGTCAAGCTGGCCTATCAGCATTCTATAAATATCTATCAAGATTATATTTAAAGAAGGTTAATAACTGAAAACTTCTGACTGTAATGGGAAGCTTATTCCATAATCATGGTAAAATGTATCTGTCACTTTTTTTCAATTATTGATATTCATTCTAGTATTAGGGCTCCAAACTGGCATTAATTCTTCTGGAAATGCATTCCAGGCACGGACTTTCACACAAAACCATATCAGCCATGGATTATAAAAAGGAAACAGTCACATCTAAGTAAGCTACAAAAATTACAAAACAGAATACAACGACAATTCTTGGAGCCTTTCTGCTTAGTACAAACTTTCCATCCCTATGATTTTCCTGGTAAGGAATCACGTTTCTAAGTTGTTACAACTGGCTTGTTCAAAGGCTGAAAATATAGCACCATGCTCAACAATCGGTTGGATCAGTGGTAGAATATACTGATCTCCCTGGAATGACTAAACGTGTCATTTATTCTGAAATGGGCTACAGGATATATTTTTCTGATTGTTCATAAATATAAAAGAGTCCAAGTTTAAAATGCTGTCTACATCTGTCCTTAGAACTTTATGCATCATCATCATCACCATCAGCCCCCTTTTCCCATTTTTTCTACATGGGGTTGGAGTATTTTGTTAACTGTCACCAACTCTCTTGATTCAGTGCCACACTCCTGGCTTCTTCAACACTCATGTCCGACTGTTGCAAATCTTCTTCCACATAATCAATCCACCTCTTTGCTGGATGTCCTCGCTTCCTCTTACCTTCTTCCTGTTTGCCCCAAATCTTCCTCACCAGATTGTCTTCTGCTTTTCTGCAAGTGTCCAAATCACCATAATTTGTTATTTTTGATCTTTTCTGCAGTTGGAGCTACGGCTTCTGCTCTTATGTCCTTATTTCTTCGTCTGTCCCACAGTGTGCATCCTACCATCCTTCTCAAGCACTTAATTTCCATCACCTCTAGCTTCAACTTTTCTTCCTTTACTTCCCAGGTTTCTGTACCATTCAGTAGTACTGGTCACACCACTGTCTTGTACACCTTACTTTTCAGCTTATTTGGCATTCCTCTGTCAGAGACTACACCTGAGACTCTATGTCAGTAGGCTACAGCCCCTCAGATTCTAGTTTTGACCTCTTCAATCAGACTTCCCTTCTCCTCAACCCCTCCTCATAGATACTTGAAGCAGTTTACCTGTTCCATTATCTTCCTTCTATCTCTGTTCTCAGCTTCTTCTGATTTCCCCAATTTGCTGTCATTACCACCATCTTATCTTAGAGCTTAAATGATGTTTTTTTTTTTTTAATTTGACCATAGATTCTGTAATATCAATGTCAGGCATTTTTTGACAACTTTCACAATGTTACATTTACTGATGACATTAAACAAGAGATCAAAACTACTGCATCAGCTATAAATCTTTTGTACGACATCTTGAAGAACTTCTTTCTTTTACTGAATAATTATATACTCCACTTTGCAATCATTAGTATAACTGATAATACATAGCCTATCTCCCACTTGTATATCCAAAAACACCTTCCAAAAAGAAGTGGCCCTTGTACACAGTCCAGTGAGACATCATTGGCAACCACCAATAGGACAGACAGGAAACTCCCCCACCATGACTCACTGTGTCCCATTGCTTTGACCAGTTTGTTATCCACTGAATTACATACAAATTGACATTCAGTGCTTTTAATTTGAAAACTACTACCTATACAGAATATATTTGAATACGTTAGGAAGGTCAAGCAGTATACAATGTTAGCACATTGCTGCTGCTACCTCTTCAAAGAATGACACAAGATTCAAATGCTCTACCGAGCTTTCACTAGCCACCTGTATGGTCCCATGCTATCCAGAAGGATTTGTTTCTGGTCTATCTAATCCTACATGAATTGAGGCCCACTAACTCAAAGCTGCTAATAACCAACCACTCTACCCAAGTCCTCCACTCTGCCTTCCTGCTGCTGGTAAATCCAAGGGTGCCTCAAGTCATCAGCAAGTCTTTGTTTCACTGCCACAGTAGTTTAGGGAATCCCCACATTAAATGATTTAGAGGAGGTCCTTAAAGCATCACATTTTTGAGCTTGCTATTAATTAAAAAATAATTATTACACTCATTTTGTAAGAAATTTTTGTCTCTCAAGGAGGACTTGCTTTTATTGGGTCTACTTTGACCCATCGAAATTACACTTAATTGAATCTCACTTACCCGCTCCCAGTTGTTCAAAACTACACTAATCTGAAAGCACAGACTACCAAAATCCTTTCCCTTGGAAAGGAACCACTTGGCCACCACAAATAAAAACATAAATGGACCAAAACTAAACTCACCAAAGTGGGGGGCTTTGCCCCCCCTTCCTACTTAAATATTCCAACTCCGAGATCACATTACACTGAAGAAAAGGCAAAATTCACTATGGTGTCCAAGTGGTTCCTTTCTAAGTGAAAGGATTTCGGTAGTCCGTGCTTTGAGATAGTGTAGTTTCGAACAACTGGTAACGGGCAAGTGAGATTCGATTAAATGTAATTTCCATGGGTCGAAGTAGAGCCCTTTAATTATGTTTGCTTTATCTCTTGCACAGCTTAGTGCCATGTTGCATGCTGTCTCTTATTCATCTGTATAGTCGTACCAATCAACAGTCAAGATTTTTGCCTAATATTTTTGGTCTGTTCATCAAATTTGTGGTTTTCTGGCAAATCAATGAGAAATGAAAATCAAATGACAGATATCTGAGCATCATAATTCATGCTAATACTAATCCTGTTATTCTAGCAATTTTCTAAGTTTATAAGAGCAATAATTAAAATTTATTTTTAGGCCTTTGTCTCCCCATTATTTTTGATTTTGCCAGATTTCTTGTGCTAAGAGGTTGAGAGGTATGTGTACGATGCTAAGAGACTAAATAATTAAACTTTGGAAGTATCTAGTGAATATAAAAACATAGGGTCTAGTTTATACATTTCAGCATGAGTTTTCCTCTTCTGCAAATAGTGTACATACAAAGAACTCATAAAATACTGCTGCTGCTTCTGTAACATTAGCAATGTGTAACTACAGCTAATTAAAAAAGTTATACTGGAACTCCTGCAACAACCATTCATCTTTCCTGCATGCTAATCCTTGGAGCTGCCTAACAGCTGTAAGTTCACAACAAACTGCAGCAGAAGGCAGGTTAAATTGTCTCAAAAAGCACCAGAAACAAAGACTGCAGCAAAGATGAGAGCATTCACATTAGATCTTCTGGGAAGAATGTTATTAGGAAATTACTAGAAGACAGCTGCCCAAAACGAATATTATAATGCAAAATTACTGCTGTACAAGAATGCATTTTACTGTCAACAGTTTCTGTTTCTATCCCTTGCCAAACATATCCGTACTCATTAAAAGCAGATGTGAAAGTACCTAATCAGTTTAAATTATTAATTAGTAGCTATAAACCAAGAAAACATGTTAATATGAGCAGACAATATAAATAGTGCTCATGCACTCTTGTAGTGCTTACATACATTGATCTGAGGCAGCTAAGCCAAAGACTGCTGCACATTTCTTCATAAATAATGCTAAAATATAACACAGCTGCCTGACATACAATCAGTGCATCAATACCATTAAACTCAAAATTTTAAACAAAAAATCGTATCACTCAATCTCAGTATCTAAAAGTAGTCAATCAAACAAAAGAACAACTGCAAGAGGCAATAACCTCGCCTTCTAAAAAATGTATTTAATTTTTACTATTACACAGAATAAGCTAATAATATCCAGAAGTTTTGCAGCTGACTAGGATATGGATATGACATAATCCTTACATTCATTTTCCGCTTCAGGTGGGACCAATGAATGTGAAGGGTGAAGCTCCCAGAACAGGACCTTCCTGCTCTGACAATGTATATATATCAACAGATCACAGAAAAAGAAATAAGACAAAATAGCTCATGAGTCCATCTTTATCCCAGTACCAGTGAAATACACAGCAATGTTTGCATTGCAGTAAAAAAGTGTATACAGTTAAAACTATGGTCTAAGTAAGGATGGATCGTGAAATTTAATTAGACATTGAATACAAAAAATTCTAGAAGTACTCAAAGATGGAAGCAGGGAAAGTACAGTTGTGTACACTTACCAAAAGTGTAGATATTTGAGTGTATTCACTGTTGCAGTCATTACATTTGGGTAATCTGCTGGCAGGTTGCCCTCAGTCGGCCTGAATAACGAAGTCTTGGGTCCTCCGTCGGTTGCTGTCTCCTCTTCCATGACGTCAGGTCTTCAGTGGTATAAAACATGCAGCCGAAGCCATTTTAATCAGTTTACCTTGCCCCAGATATCAGGTGCCCCCCAAATAGGGAGCAAATATATATATATATATATATATATATATATATATATATACACACACATGTATTTTAGAACACAAAAAATTTCCCTCCAACTAAAAGCAAATACACCACACAGGCTTTTGAGCATTGTGAAGGAAAGAAGACGTATAGTAATAGAGAAGAAAGGGGGCTGGCGGGTGGGTAACCCGGACTGCAACAGTGAATACACTCAAACATCTACATTTATGGTAAGTGTACACAACTGTACTATGTTCTTCATGTTTCATTGTTGCAGTCATTACATTTGGGTAGAATCCCAAAGCTATGGATGGGAGGATGGAATTAAACAGCATTAGGAGCAGCTATAAGGCCCTGTAGGACAGCAGTGGCAAAGCCTGCCCTGGATTTAGAAAAGAGAAGTAAATGGTAATGTTTTGTGAACATATGAACTGAGCTCCAAGTAGCAGCTTCTAGAATGTCTCTGGTAGGAACCCCTCTGAGAACGGCTGCAGAAGTAGATGCAGCCCTGGTGGAATGGGATCTGATCCCCTTGGGGACAGGTTTACCATGGTGCATATAGCAGAAACAAATACAATGGCTTATCCATTTTGAAATAGTCTGCTTTAATATAGCCTTCCCCTCTGTTCCTGCAGCAAATGCCACCAGTAGTTGCTCAGACTTTCTTAGAGATTTTGTCCTGCTTAAGTAGAATCTTAGTTGTCTGTGTACATCCAATGAATGCAGAATCCGCTCCCCCTTGTCTGCGGATTTAGAAAAAAAGTTGGCAGGTGAATGGTCTGGTTAAGAGCCACAGTGGATACCACCTTAGGCATAAAAGAAGGATTGGTCCTGAAGGCCACCCTGTCCGGGTAAAAGATAATGAAATGCTCCACTGCCATGAGAGCCTGTAGTTCTGAAATCCTTCTAGCTAAAGTGACTGCTAAAAGAAAGGCTGTCTTCAAAGAAAGAAATTTTATGTCTGCAGTAGCAGCTGGTTCAAAAGGAGATAGGGTGAGATTTTCCATCACAAAATTGAGGTCCCATGCAGGAGTCGGTGCTCTCCTGGGAGGCCTTAAATTTTTGGCCCCTCTGAGGTACTGCTTTAGCAGCGGATGAGAAAAGAGAGGAGGCTCTGTGTTGTAATGAGCCGAGATGGCAGAGGCATGGATTTTTATAGAAGAAAAAGATAGGCCCTTGTGAAGCATCTCAGTTAAATATTGCAAAATCTGAGGAATATTGGGTATTGCTGTGTTTATTCCTTGTGCTTGGTTCCAAGCACAGAATCTCTTCCATTTATCAGCATAAGATTTTCTAATACTAGACCTTCTAGCCTCCAAAATGACATCCATCACAGGTTTACTGAGAGATGTGATTGGTGAAATTAGTTGATTAGCCATGCTGCAAGATTCAGAGTTTGGAGCCGAGTATGCAGAATTTGATAGTTCTGCTGAGATGATAGAGGAGGTGTATGAGGCAAGTACCACGGAGGAAGGTGTGACATATCCCTTAGAAGCGGGTACCAGTATTGGTGAGGCCAGTCCGGAGCAATTAGAATCATTTTTGGATTTTACTGTCTGACCTTTAGTAAAACCTTGGAGAGCAGAGGCAGAGGGGGAAAGGCATAGACTGATAGGCTTTTCCAGCTGAAGGATACAGCATCCACTTTCCAAGCTTTTTTGTGATGAGTTCTTGTGCAGAATTTGTCCAACTGGTAGTTTTGGGGAGAGGCAAATAGATCTATGTCTGGGCTCCCCCATTTTCGTGTCAACATGCTGAAGATTTGTGGATCCAATTTCCATTTGTGTGGGTCCATAAAATTTCTGCTTAGTTCGTCTGCCAGAGTATTTTGCTTTCCTGGCAGGAATTGAGCTTGAAGATGTATTTGGTAAGTCAGGACTGTGTTCCACAAGGCCATGGCTAGTCTGCAAAGGGGGTAGGAGTGGGTACCCCCCTGCTTGTTTATGTACCACATAACTGTGGTGTTGTCCGTCTTTATCAGTAGTTGTCCTGGATGAAGGAAGCCCTTGAAGGCTGTCAGAGCATTCTGTACAGCTAGCATTTCTTTCTGGTTGATATGTAGGTGCATTTGATTTGGGCTCCATTCGCCCTGAATGCATCTCCCTGCCAGATGGGCCCCCTAAGCACAGTCTGATGCGTCTGTAGTCAGGGTTTGGGTGGCAGAGGGTAGAATGAATGACAGTCCCTTGTTTTGGTGACATGCCTCTGCCCAACAAAGGAACTCCTGTTGCAGGCAAGGAATGAGAGGAATCATTGTTTCCAGGCTGTGACAATGTTGACTCCATAAGCTTTTTTAGGTACCATTGAAGTTTCATCATATGCAGTCTTGCATATGGAACTAGTAGAATGCAGGATGCCATGAACCCCAAAGCCTGCAGAATTTGTCTTGCAGATAGCTGGGTTTTTGTTGCCACTTGTTTGAAGTATGTCATCAACTGAATTTGTTTGTCTGGCATGAGGTAAGCCATCTGGGAAGTTGTATTCAAGCTTGCACCCAGGAATGTAATTATTTGAGAGGGTACCAGTTGTGATTTCTTTTCATTTATGGTGTTCCCTAAGCATGTTAGAAGCCTTTTTACAAATGCCAGATGTTGTAGAAAAGTGTCCTCGTCCTCTGCCTGAATTAGACAATCGTCCAGATATGGATACATTTGAATGTTTCTTTGTCTGCAAAATGCAATTACTGGTGCCAGGCACTTTGTGAAGAACCCCTGATCAAGATAATTAAATCCTCAGCCATTTTGATAATTTGTTTTTTAGGCATAGCGGCCTGAGCACGTGGCTCATGCGTCAGTTTTTTTAGAGACAGTAGTTGGTTTTGGCCTTGTTTTTGATGATGGCGTTGGTTTAATATACAAATCTTTAGGCCTGAAAAAACCCTCAGAAGCCGGTGTCTGCTCAGCGGCTCCAGACCCATCCAAGGAAGAGACATCAGCGGGTTCAATACTTGAAGAATCTTGCAGCATACCGGACTCCGAATGGGTCTCGGTAGGGGCCTACGACTCAAAAGTAGCGGGCATCATAGGCTGCGAAAGTGCCTCACTGAGTACCGGCGACTGGCTTAGGAGAAGCTTCTTTGTCGGTATTGGACCTCGATGGTCTGTCTCTGTCTTTTTCTTTGCGTTTTTTGTGAATTCTGGTAGTCGGATTGCTAACCGACGACATTTCAGGATAGTTAAATCTTGAACCAAAGTATTTAGAAGCAAAAATATACCAACGCTTAATAGTGCGTTGGTTAAATTTAGCACAAAACCGACAGCAAGGCTCGCTGTGATCAGGGCCTAGGCAAGGAATACAGTACAAATGAAAATCCTTATGATGTATTTGCTTCCCACAAGTAATATAATTATTAACTTTTACTGACATCGGAAAGGAGCAAGAAAAAGTTTCCCCAATGGGGTACTTAGCTTTACTTTGAAGAGTTCAGAAACTCGAAAACGAAAACTGCAGGAGTTGGCCGACCGGCACTTGCAAACTGCTTCGGCACTGCGCAGCAAGAAAGACCAATTAAAACGGCATCGGCTGCATGTTTTATAACCCTGATGACCTGACGTCATGGAAGAGGAGAAAGCAACCGACGCAGGACCCAAGACTTTGTTATTCAGTCCGACTGAGGGCAACCTGCCAGCAGTTTACCCAAATGTAATGACTGCAACAGTGAAACACGAAGAACATCTGTGGTTTAACTTTAAAAAATGAAACAGTGAGCTTCCCTGCCTCCATAAAATGCTGATACAGCTAATGCTGATAAATGCTGATGCTGATACAGCTGCAGAAGTTTAAAACTACCAGTCTTTTGCAATACAAAGCTGTCAACTGGATAATCCAATGCCTTTGATTAATAAGGTTTTGTAGCACCACTCTGTTAACACTAAAAACATATAAAAGGGTCAATCTGCTAAAAAACATAATGTGTGTAATAATTCTGTGAAACTGAATCAGCGATAGAAATAAAACTAAAACTTAGAAAAAAACAAATGCTTAAAACAAATTAAAGCAACATAGTACACATAACTTTTCCCACGTTCTTTAAGTACCCTGTATAGTACTGCTTTGATCCTTTCTATAAAGAACTGTAACTGCAGCAGTAGATTAAAGCAAATTAAACAAATGCTATGCTCTAAATATATAAAACACAACGCACACACACAAAGCATGTGACTGTGAAAGAAATGGATGGAGATAACTTTCTGTATGTGGAAAAAAGAAGTTAAGTACTTACCATAGCATTCCATGTGAGTTGTTAATCTCGCCTTCATTCTTACTGATGGGTTCGAAGTCGATCCTTCGGCTCAGAGTCGGCACCTACTACAAAGCTCGAGGATTTCAAGTAGCTCAAGGCCAAGTCCCTGTCCCATGATGCACCTTAAGTTACCTCAGATCTTGTTTGCTGCATATAATAATACCATATATCATTCTAGAACTCCATAAGAGAGAAAGTATAGAAGGGTTGAGTGACCAGGATGGATCTAACATCTCGGTCTTCTGAGAGCCCAGGAGGTGGTAGGAGGGAGGGACGTAAGAATGAAAGCGAGATGAACAACTCACATGGAACGTTATGGTAAGTACATAACTTCTTTATTTGAAGTTGTTCTATCTCGCCATTCATTCTTACTGATGGGTAGTCTCCCAAGCACCATCTACCTCGGGTGGCTCACAGGAGTATATTTCTCAGGACCGTGGATCCAAAGGAGGCCCTGTCAACTTTGTAATGAGTGATGAAGGTATGAGGTTTTGACCAAGTGGCTGCTGTGCAAATGTTATCAATAGGAAGTCTGGCAGAAAAAGCAGAGGATGTAGAAACTGCTCTGGTTGAGTGAGCTTTAATTTTATGCTGTAAGGGCATATTGGCAGCTGAATAAGCAAAGGTGATACAATCAGATAACCATTTAGAACAGAGTTGTTTTAGCCACTGGCATACCTTTCCTGGAATCTGAAAATTAAACAAAATGCTGGTCTGATTTTCTGAAATCTTTTTTTCTCTCCAAATAAAATCTGAGCGGTTTGTGAACATTAAGTTTGTGCAGCATATATTCTAGATTGTTGGAGTGGTTGGGAAAGAAAACTGGCAAATCAATAATTTGGTTGAGATTAGCTTCAGTGCAAACTTTGGGCAAGAACGAGGGGTTTGTTCGAAGTGAGACTGTCAGCATGGAAAATCAAATAAGGAGACTTGATGGACAAGGCTTGAAGCCATTGCAGTATCCACATGTGCATACGACCCAGTGGTATGGACAAAATTGCTGCTACCATCACTCCTAACAGTTTCAGAACTTCTGATGCTGGTGCTTTGTTTTTGGATATTAGAATGCGGACATGCTGACAGAGAAGTAAGACTCTTTTTACTGGAAGTCTTAGCATGGTGGTGGTGGTGTCCAGTTCTGCTCCGATAAAACGATATGCTGCGATGGTGACAAGGCACATATTTCTGAGTTTATTGTAATGCCCAGTTGGTTGCAGAGTGACAGAGTGGATTCCCTGGCCTAAATGAGTTGATGCCTGGTGGTGGCGGTGAGGAGCTAATCGTCTAGGTATGGAAACATCTGGAATCCTACACATCTCAGGTGAGCCGTGACCACTGCCATGCATTTGGTGAACAGTCTGGGGGCTGCAGTGAGACCAAAGGGCAGTGCTTGAAACTGGTAATGATTGGCTCCTGGCCGGAAGCGCAGATGATCCCCAGATGGCCTGGCCATTTTTATGTGGTAGTACGCATCCTGGAGATCTATCGAGCACATCCAATTGTCTTTCCCTAAGAAGGGAAGTATTGAATGAAGAGTGACCATCCGAAAATTCTCTTTCTTTACAGATTTGTTTAGTCTGCTGAGGTCCAATATAGGTCTCCACTTCCCTGTCTTTTTTGAAACTAAAAAGAATTTTGAGTAAGTTCCGGATCATGTCTGGTCTGCTGGGGCTGGTTGAATGACTCTTTCTTAGCAACGTCTGGACCTCTACTGTTGCTTGTTCCCTGCAACTGGGTGGAACGTCCGGGATTTTTCTTATCGGTGGAGGGAGTGTGGTGAATGGGATGAAGTATCCTCTGGAAATGATACTTTGTACCCAGTTGTCGTTTGTTATTTTGAGCCAGGCATCTGGGTACAAAGATAAGCGACCCCCAACTGCCTCCAGAGCAGGACAGTCGGTCCTCCTTTCAGGAGCGCTGGTAGGGCTTCCCAAAGGAGAGATCTCTGTCGCCCTGGTTCTGCGGACCCCATCTGCTGCGAGGGCGGAGTCTTCCATTATTGCCCCCTCCTCTGCCCCTGGAGGGGGGGGTCACCACGTGTGTCCTGAAAGGCTCCTTGGGCTTTTCGGAACCACATTTTCCCTGCCCTTTGACCCTTGGGGTAGGGTCTGGTGGGGTGGAAAAATGGACTCCAACGGCAGACAGAGTCTTTCCCTCCTGCTCACACCTGGTTAAAGTTTCTTTAACTTTGGGCCCGAAAAGGGACGAGCCATCAAAGGGGGTATTCATAAAGGATGACTTGAAGGGCTCCCCGAAGGGGCACAAGTGCATCCAGGAGTGTCTCCTAAGAGCAACTCCTGTACCCGCTACCCTACTCTCGATCCATCAGCTACATATGAAATGAGGCACATGGACGAGTTCACTATGGAGTTGAGGGTAGCTGAGAAAACTTTATCTGTAGCTCCTGCAGCTTCTGTACCCTGAAGAGTATCTCCCAGATCTTTAAGGAAATCTCTCTGTAGTCTCATAAAATGGGTTAAATAGTTAAGCGAACGGAGTGTAAACATCACTGAACTAAACATGCTCTTCCCATATCTATCCCTGATCCTGGAGTCTCTGTTAGGAGGATGGACAGACGAGGAAGTTTCAGACATTTCCTTTTTGGTGGCTGCTGCCACCACCATGGCATCAACTGGCACACCTTTGTTTAAGAAGGATTTATCTTGGGGGGGGGCAGATATGAACTTATTAGGCCTCTTAGGGACAGGCTCCATGGTGTCTGGAGACTCCCACGCCCTTTGTGAAACCAGCTGCAACAGCTCATCAAAGGGAGGAGACACCCAAAAGGTGGATTGCTGAGACCCGAAAGCCTTCAGGAGAACCGACTCGTCCTCAGTAGGGTTCGTTTACTGCCAGTCACCCCTCTGCCTAAGGATTTCAAGTATCTCTGCAAATGAGATATCCTTAGAGAGGGACCGTGGGGACTCTTCTGATTCATCCAAGTCAGTATCAGATGTTAGTGACTCCTCAGGGGAGTCTAAATGTTTCCTGTTACATACACTCTTCCTGGGAACCTCACCAGTGGGAGCTTCTGGTGAGGTCGCAGAAGAGCATGGGCCACCCAATGGGGCTTCCTGAGGTTCTGGGTCACTGCGCTTATCTAGGATCTGTGAAGCAAAAGCAGACACAGGCACTTTAGGGGATGAAGAAGCCGGACCTGAAGTTGAGGATGTCTTGGGAGATATAACTCTCCTCATGGCTTCAAAAGCACCCCTGCTCCGATGCGAAGGGACCGACGGATCTGAGGAAACCGTCGATATCCCTGGCACCGGGACAGTGGGCTCCAAGCCCGAGGTAGGAGCCAAACTCATCCGAGCCGAAGCCCCGAGAGGCAAAGTCGGAACTGACAAGTCAGTTCGGCTATCCTCCCCGGACTTGACCAGAGAGTGTCGGCTCCTAGAGTTCTTGATAGGAGCCAAGGACGTCAGAGTGAATGGAGCCAAAGTCACTGTAGCAGGCATCGGCTCCGAAGGCTCCACAATCAGCAAGTCCAACTCCTCTCGCTCTGAAGGACCGGTATGGCACGGAGGAAGAGATATAGCTGGCATAAGGGTCTTCGGCTCCGAAGCCGCCTGGGTCGGAACCAATAACAATTTTGCAAAGGCCGGTGCCTGTAGAAGCTTCTGTACCCCCCAATCCACATCCAAATCTGAGAGGCTAACAGAAGACCGAGATGAATGGACCAATGATAGTAACTGAAGTAACAGAGATTTAGGAATGTCGGATACCAGTTCCAAACAGAAAAGACAGTCGGCTCAGAGACCTATGGAGCCGATGTGACAGACTCTTTTGACTTTTTAGACTTTTTCAAATTCACAAAAGTCTTGGAGGACTTTGAGGACTTACCATCCTGGTCGCTCAAAGCCTCCTGGAAAGAAGGTTTCAACAAACCTCTGTCAATGAGCTTCCCCTTTCTCTCTTGGAGGACCCAAGAGGAAAAGGAATGGCATATGGAACATGTTTCTTGTAAGTGCAAGGCACCAAAGCGGTAGACACAATTAACATGGCAGTCAGTAACAGACATCTTCTGCCCACATTTAGGGCATTTTTTTAAACCCTAAATTAGGGTGTTTGTCCTTGTCATCAGCCATGACAGAAATGGACGCACCCAACAACAGCAAATATAAATAAGCCTTCTAATGAAAAACAGGCTAACTATAAGCACACACACACAAGCCCTTTAAAGTAAGGGTAACTACAACTATTAATAAGCCTTCTAATAAAAAACAGGCTAAATATATGCACACAAGCCCTCAAATTAAGGCTAACAAGCACACACACACAAATTAACTAAGCAGATAATATTGATAAGCAAGTTAACTTTAAGAATTATAAAATACTATACTAAGAAAAAATGTGACAAAAAGGTCAATGAATAAACAATTTCTAGCCACTAAGTAATCACACAATACTATGCTAAGAAAAAAAGTGACCAAAGGGTCAGTGAATAAACAATTTCTAGTCAGAAAATTTAAATAGGCCTATGAAGAAAAATGAGGCCAAATATACAGCAATGAAAAAGCACACAAGGGAAGGGAACACTGCAGATAAAGCTTTAAGAGCTTACCTTACCTGAATATCTAACTATTTTAACAATAAATTTCCCATAATTTTTAGAAATAGAATTAAAGTTTTTATTGGCCTGAGCTAGCAAGAACCTCTGATCAGTTGCAGCAGCAAAATAGATCTGAGGTAACTCAAGGTGCTTCACGGGATAGGGACTTGGTCTCGAGCTACTTGAAATCCTCGAGCTTTGTAGTAGGTGCCGACTCGGAGCCAAGGGATCGGCTCAAAACCCAATCAGTAAGAATGAATGGCGAGATAGAACACCTTCACATCAAAGCCTTAAACCAACCACAAACTGCCCTCCTACCATATAATTTAACAAACTTCCAGGGAAATAACACATTATTCATTGAATTAATGATGATATTCATCATATCACTCCTTATCGCAATAAATTCCTTTCAATTAAATTGCTCAAATCAGACACCTTCAGATCACTTTAAACATATTTTTCACTGTGATCTATAAGTGATCTATAGGTGCACTTTTCGTTTTGATTTTACAAACCTATCCATAAGAGACTGCATGAAGTACAGGTGGTCAAGATTATGTATGCACTCACCTTAATGTTCCATCTGTGCTGTCCATTTTCATTCTTCCTCAATGGATGTGGTCAAATTTGAACAGTCGGATCCTACTCAGCATTTGAAAAAGCTCATGGCTACTTAGAGCTCTCCAGCTTCTCCCTTACCCAGAATGCACCAACCCTAATTACCTCAGATCTTGTTTGCTAGCTAAAGCATAAAGAAAGTAATTCGTATATAAAATAGGCATAAAAGAGAAACAGAAAAAACGTTAGACAAGGCTATATCTGGAGCTTTGTGAGTATACAATTTTTTTTTCAAATCCAATCAATCACTCTTCCAGAAAAAAACATAAGGAGGGGGATGGTGGATGGGAAGTTGCAGAAGAATGAAAATGGACAACACAGTTGGAACATTACGGTGAATCCTTCTTTATCTGATTATGTCAATTTTCATTCTGTCCTCAAATGATTCGACAGAGTCCCCAGCTACCTAAACCCCAGGGTGGACTCAAAGAAGGATATTCCTATGCACCATAGAGCAAAATGATGCTCTACCTCTGGATATCAAATCCACTTTGTAATGAGTGATTAAAGTATGAGGAGAAGCCCAAGTCATTGCTGACAAATAACTGATCTTTAGTTTTGATGTCCTTTGTTCTGTGTAAATAGAAACTGGGTTGCCTAAGAACATCAAATAAATGTAACAAATATTCACCCTACTTTGAATAATTTGGAAAGAAAACTGGTAAACTGATGGACTGGTTAATATTAGATTCTTAAACTATCATGGGCAAAAAGGATACATTAGTTCGTAATTTAACTCTATCTTTATGAAAAATTAGATACGGGGGTTTTACAGATGAGACTTGAGTTTCAAAAACTCGTCTGGCTGAAGTAATGGCCACCAAAAACAAAGTTTTCCAAGGAAGAAATTTAAGATCACAATCATGTGCAGGTTCAAAGAGTGGATGTACCAAGGCTTGCAGTACCAGAGTTAGATCCCACGGGGTAGCAGGATCTTTAAACTGAGGTCTTAAAAGTGTATCTCATAAAAAGGTTTTACAAAGCTTATGAGAAATGTGTGAGGAACCATTAAATCCAATATGGAAATTAAAAATTGTTGCCAAATGAACTTGAACTGTTGAAGAATTGGCTCCTTGACTAATAACTAGCATCAAGAAATCAAGAATCTTATGAATCAGGGCAGAAAAAGGGTTCCACATGATTTTGAAATGGCCAGTTTACAAATATTTTCCATTTACTAACAAAGTTTCTTTGTAGATGGCTTAAGGGAAGATAACAAAATGTGGCAGACAGGTGACGAGAACATAGGTTGTCTGGCTATTACTGGAAATGGTGAAACCAAGCTGTTAACTTGAGATTGGGGATGTCTGGATGCATCAGCCCTGTCAGGTGAGACAGCAGATTTGGAGTGGGGTCCAGAATGCAGTGTTGATGAATTAAATGAGACCACAGGAAGGGGAACCAAATCTGTCTAGGCGAAAAAGGTGCAATGAGGATGACTTTACATTTCAACCTGGCAGCTTTCTGTAAGAACTTCGGGATCAAAGGAATTGGGAGATAAGTATAAAGTAGATCAGGGGGCTAATCGTAGAGAAGAGCATCCCTCTGTTATTCTCCCTGTGGGGAAATTAGGGCAAAGAACCTTCTGCTCTTGTTGTTCAGGGGAGATGCAAAAAGATCTCAGCAAGGCAGGCCCCACTGTCGGAAAATCAATTCTGCCACATCGCTGTTGAGGGATGATTCATGAGGTGGTAGGATGCACCTGCCCAGTTTGTCTGCTAATAAGTTGGACTGCCCCAGAATATGCGTTGCTACAAGAAAGCAGTTGGAAGAGATTGCCACAGCCAAACATTGAGCACTTCTCGACACAGGGGGAGGAACGGGTTCCTCCTTATTTGCTGATGTACCAAACCACTGACATGTTGTCTGTTTGAATCTCAATCATCCCTGAAGGGAGAGCATTTTTAAAGGCCTGCAATGATAGAAACACTGCTCTCAACTCGAGGATACTTATATGCAAAGTGGGCTCTTCGGTGGACCATGTGCCTTAGATGGGTCTATATTAAGAGAGAGACCGTTTAGGTGATCGAACACCTAAATATTGATCTTCTAATATCGAAAGCAAAAAACGGCGAACGGACGATTTAACACAGGGAAAGATTTCCCTTGGCCGTTCGCCGGAGTTTGCTATTTCCCTACTGTTGAGCGATCTCATAGTTGGTATATTTAGTTAGGGAGGTGTGGGGGGTACAGCTTCCCATGTCAGGGGATGTGGGGGGCGAAGTCCCCCACTTAATTTAGATGTGAATTAATGTTTTTTGTGTTGTGGCTCAGGGACGTGTTTCCCTGGGACGTTCAACATTGTGCGGTTTGATATTAGAAGATCAATGTTTAGGTGTTCGATCACCTAAACAGTCGGTCTCCTAACATAGACCCCCTTAGACAGTCTTTCCCAGGTAATGCCTCCCCCACCCATAGATGGGAAGCATCCTTGGTCAGAATGGCTTTGGGCTGAGGGGGAATGAACAAATGGCTTTGTAGAACATCTTCTGACTGAATCCACCACATTAGATCCCTCTTGCATATACTTGTGATTCATATTGGAGCAGATAAAGGAAGATGAAGTATTGACCATTGGGAGGCCAGCATCCATTGAAGAACTCTCGCATGAAATCTGACTACGGGTAGTAATGTTACTGTTGCAGTCATTGACCTCAAAGCCTGAAGGACCAAGTGGGCTGAGATTTTGGTACTGCCACTATCATTTTTACTTGTGATCTTATTGTCTGAACTCTGGAGAAGGGAAATGGGGCTATAGTTGATTTTGGATCAAGCAGTGCAACTATGAACTCTAAACTTTGACTTGCTTCTAGATGAGACTTTTCATAGATTATGGTTACTCCTAGTAAAGCATGTCTGGATCACCTTTTCTCTTGCCAAAATAAGGTAATGCCTGGTAGGAGCAAGATGAGCCAGTCCTCTACATATGGAAACACTCAGAATCCCTGCAGTCTGAAGTGAGCTGCTACTACTGCCATGCATTTGGCTGTGGTGAGACCAAAGGGAAGAACTCTGAATCGATATTAAAGCTGGAAGCATAAAAATCTCCTGGATTGTTCATATTTATATGATAATATGCATCCTGATGATCTACTGAGCACATTCAATTGTTCTTTTCCAAAAAAGGAAGAATGGACTGAACCATGACCATCCGGAACTTGGTCTTTTGAATGGATTTGTTTAAGATGCTGAGATCCAAAATTGGTGTCCAATCCCCTGTTTTCTTTGGCACTAAAAAGAACCTTGAGTATGTTCCAGATTCTAACTGGTCTGGGGGGACCTTCTGGCTGACTCTTTTTTTCTAGCTGCTTTTAAATATGAATTGCTGCTTGTTCCTTCTGATTGGGTGGAACATCTGGGAATTTTCTTGAATTGGGAGGATAAAGGGAAAATGTTATTATATAACCTCTGGAAATGATCCTCTACACCCAAGTATCTGTTGCTATTTCTAGCCAGGCTTTCTGTTACAAGGACAAATGACCCCCGAGAGCCTCCAGAACGCTGAAAGGGTTTACCAAAGAAAGAATCTCTTAACCCTTGGTTCTGCGGGCCACCTCTGCCATGAGGGCAGTGTCTACCATTTGAGTTATTCCCTCTGCCTCTAAGGGAACCTCCTCCACATGTGTTCTGAAAAAATCGTTAGGATTTTTTGAACCAAATTTTATCCCCACCTTGATGATTCCTTGAAAAGGATCTTTAAGGGGTGGAAAAATGTATGCTCATAGCAGAAACAGTCTTTCCATCCTTCTCACACCTGGACAATGTATCTTTAACCTTGGGGCCAAAACGAGACATGCCGTGCTCCACAAAATCACATAAGCGGATCCAGGTGTATCTCCTAATGGCAATTCCTGAACTCGCTGCTCTAGAGGTTCCTTTTGTTACGTTAGAAATGATCCTTGTGGATATCGATTGTTGGGTAGCCAACTGAGAGGTGACAGATGCTTTCACCTCTTCAGAAACAGATCCTGAGAGGCTACCTGAGAGCTCCTCAATCAGGTCCCTCTGTAGTTTCGTGAAATGTGTCAAATAGTTCAGTGACCTTAAGGCCAGCAAGTTCCAGTTCAACCTAGAAGCTTTCTGAAGGAATTTGGGAATCAAAGGAATGGGTGGATATGTTTACAGGAGACGGGGGGCAGTACAGCATCCCTCGGAGATTCCTCGTTTGGGGGGATTAGGGAAAAGGAGCTGCTGCACTTGTTCAGGGGAGAAGCAAACAGATCGCAGCAAAGCTGGCCCCACTGATGGTCAGGGGGGGAGAAAATAGACTGCAGCAAGGCTGGCCCCACTGATGGAATATCTTGTCTGCAATTTTCTTGTTGAGGGACCATTCATGTGGTAGACAAATGCACCTGCTCAATTTGTCTGCTATCATACTGGATTTTCCTGGAATGTGTGCTACTAAGAGAAAGAGGTTGGAAGAGATTGCCCACTGCCAAACCCTGAGAGCTTCTCAACACAATGGGTAGGATTTGATTCCTCCTTGCTTGTTGATGTACCAAACCACTGACATGTTGTCTGTTTGTATTGCAATGGTCCCTAAGGGGAGAGTATCCTGGAATGCCTGCAGTGCTAACAGCTCTGCTCTCATATCTAGGATATATGCAATTTGACCTCCTCAGGGGACCAGGTGCCATGGACTGTCTTCCCGATAATGGCCCCCCACCCTAATTGGGAAGAGCGTGTGGTCACTATGGCCTTGGGTTGATGGAGAATGAATGGCTGGCCTAGAAGTACTTGGTCTGAATGAATCCACCATTCCAGGTCTCTCTTGCATATCTGAGTGATTATCTGGTAGGACACAGACTAATGAAGAACAGAACATTGGGAAGCTAGCATCCATTGAAGAATTCTCATGTAAAATCTCACTAGCGGTACCAATGTTACTGCTGCCGCCACTGATCCCAAAACATGAAGAGCCAGACAGACTGAGATCATGGTGTTGCAGATTTTCTTTTTGCCTTGTGACCTTATTGTTTAAAGTCTTGATAGTAGCAGGGATGCAATGGTCATTTTCATATTGAGAATGGCTCCTACAAATGCTAGGCTCTGAGTAGGTTATAGGTGAGATTTTTCATAGCTTATGGTTATCCCCAGAAGCGAGAAAATCTTGAGAACCTGGTCCTTTGCCAAGACGAGTTGATGCCTGGTCGGAATGGATATGAGACAGTTGTCTAACTATGGAAGCACACAGAATCCCTGCAGTCTGAAATGAGATGCTACTACTGCCATGCATTTGGTAAACACCCTGGGGGCTGTGGTGAGTCCAAAGGACAGTACTCTGAATTGGTAATGACTGGCTCCCAGCTGGAAGCGTAAATACCTTCTGGAGCATCTGTTCATCATTATATGATAGTATGTGTCATGAAGGTCTATTGAGTACATCCAGTAATCTTTGCCCAAACAGGGAGAATGTACTGAACCGTGGCCATCCAAAACTCAGTTCTTTGAACTGTCTTGTTTAGCTTAGTGGGATCCAGAATTGGCCTCCAGTCCCCTGTTTTCTTTGGCAATAAAAAGAACCTTGAGTAAGTTCAGTCTAGTCTGGTGGGACCTCTTGGATGACTTTTTTCACAGCAGCTTTTGTATTTGAACTGCTTCTTGTTCTCTGTGACTGGGTGGAAAATCAGGGATTCTTCTTGAGGTTGGGGGTAGAAAGGAAAAGGGTATTATATATCCTCTGGAAATAATCCTCTGCACCCAAGTATCTTTTGTTTTATCTAGCCAAGCTCCCTGGTGTAGGGATAATCATCCCCTGACTACCTCCAGAGGTGGGCAATTGGGCCTCATTTCAGGAACGCTGGTAGGGCTGTTCAAAGAATGAATCTCTGGAACTCTGATTCTGTGAGCCACCACTGCCACGTGGGTGGTGACGTCCATTAGAGTTCCCTCCTCTGCCTCTGGGGAAACCTCCTCCACGTGTGTCCTGGAAAAGACACTGAGACTTTTTGAACCACATCTTCTGACCAACTCACTGATTCCTGGAAAAGGTTTGTTGAGGGGTCAAAAAATGGACACCCATGGCAGACAGGATCTTTCCATCCTTCTCACACCTGGATAGTGTCCTTTAACTTGGGGCCAAATAAAGATTTTCCATCAAAGGCGGCATTGAAGAAAGAGGACTTAAAGGGCTCCGCAAACTCACAAAGGCGCATATAGGCATGCTTCCTTATGGAAATGCCTGAACCTGCTGCCCTTGAGGTTCCCTCTGCAATTTGATATGGACTGAAAGGTAGTCAGCTAGGACATTACTGAGGCCTGAACTTTCTCAGAAACAGCACCCAAGAGGTTATCTGAAAACTCCTTAATCAAATCCCTCTGTAATCTTGTAAAATGTGTCAAGTAGTTGAGAGTTCTCAGTGCAAAACTGGATGAGGCATACACACACTTCCCAAATCTGTTCATCACCCTTGACTCCCTGTTAGGGGGATGGACAGTGGAACTTTCGTTGGCTAGTTCCTTCTTACTGGCCTCCGCAATGACCATGACATCAACAGGAACCCCTTTAGTCTAGAACTTCCTGTCTGCTGGTGTTGCCATAAGCCCATCCGGTCTCCTAGGAATAGGTTCTATGTTGTCTGGTTCCTTCCACATCTGCCATGACATCAGTTCAATGAGCTCATCAGTGGACGCAGTCACCAGAAGGTAGACGGTCCAGTATCAAAAGCCTCCAGGAGAACAGATTCCTCAGATGTAGGGTTACTGGGCATCTAGCCACCTCTCTAAGGATCTGTAGGATGGCTCCAAAGGAGGCACCTTCAGGAGGTGATCATGGGGACCCTTCACCCCCATCGTAATCTGTGTCTTCAGTGACAGACTCCTCTGGGGAGTCAATGTACTTCCTCTTGCAAGTTGTTCTCTTCTTAGGGACCTCCACGGTGGGATGTTCTGGGGAGGTATCAGAAGAGGAAACTACAATTCCCTGGGAGGTAACTGGGGTAATGGTACTGGCTGCTCCTGTGGAAGGAGATGGTGAGGTTCTAAGCACTGATACATGATGGTAAAATATTTAGGATGTGAGGGGATGGCTCCATCTGATCTGTCAGAGCAGAAAACACCCTCTTTGCAGGTTCAAAGGCAGAGTGGCTTGGAGGAGGGAAGGACATCGGATCTGAGTCAACAAGTTTCTGAACCACAGTTGCCCTGGAAGCAGAACCCTCTGAAATAGCTTCTCCAAAGGATAAGTTTGTTTTTATGCTCCACTAAAGCACAGGGACTGAATCCATGACATATGAAGCAGGTATCTTGTAAGTGGAGAGGGCCCAAACAATAAATGTTTAAAGTGTGGGCATCTGAAACAGGCATTTTATGCCCATACTTAAGACACTTTTTAAAGCCACCCGGCGTATTTGCCATTTTAAGAAAAGGAGTCAAGTTATTCTAACTGGCAGCAAAATCAGAGACGAAAGTTTTTTTTTTTAATAAAAAGTACAGAAAAAGGGTACCAACAATGGTATCAAGAACTACTTTTGTAGAGGAAGAAAAGAAACAAAGACTACTAACAATGGTATTGTAGGAGAGAAAAGGAGATAATAACAATAGTATCTAAGGCGTACGGTAGTACAGTAAAGAGAAAGCAGAAATTGAAAGAAAATTTGAGAAAGAAAATGTATGTATGTATGTATAGCTAGATATATCAATAGTAAGGTGAAAGTTAAGGGATTTATCAGAAAGAAATTCTAGTAAAAATATGAGAGGAAATATAAGATTTCAGCACTTATCTCAAACGAAGCTCAAGAGTTTTGAACGACCACATCTTTTGCTGGAACCTGCAAAAGAGATTTGAGGTAACTGATGTTGGTGCATTGTGGGTAAGGGAGAAGCTCAAGAGTTTTTGGTTGCTTTAACAATGGCTGAGTTGGATCCAAGGTATCAGATCCGAGCCCATCAGTTGAGGATAAAATGAAAATTGACAACATCAGATGAGTAGATATTCAGATGATCACTGCTGCAGTAGCTTTAGCTATATGGGTTATATCCTGTCAAGGATATAACAGCCAGCCAGCTACCAAAGCTTCAGGATACCTTCCACACACCCAAACTGATGGGCAGCTTGAGCTGAAGTAACTAAAAGACAAGCTTGGATGCCAAGCCCATCAGAGCTTTCCTGTCAACACAGATAGGGAGGCAGAGTCCTGAAAAGACAATGCTAGGAAAAACAAAAAATAAATGTCCACACACTGAGATGACCCGATAGACTTCTTTGAGGCAGTCACCAAAGCCGTAGACAAGGGTAAGGTGGTTCACACAGTCTATCTAGATCTTGCCAAGGCTTTTGACACCATCCCCCACTCTGAAATTATAAACTCACTAAACTAGGTATAAATCCCTATGTCACAAGATGGGTTGCCAAATGGCTCACTGACAGAACCCACACTGTGAAAGTAGCAGACTCCAAATCCGACTTCAAACCAGTGACAAGTGGAGTACCACAGGGTTCAATCCTGGGTCCTCTCCTGTTTGGTATCTACTTCTCTGAAGTACAGGCTAACACAGAAGGTCTTTGGCTAACGAAGTTCACAGATGACTGCAAACTAGGAGCCATAATTGAAACTCCTAACGATGTGGACATCCTTCAAAAGGGCCTCACTGAGACAGATGCCTGGTGTCAAAGCCATGGCCTCAAGTTCAATGCCAGCATAGGCGGTAGTATACTTAACACCGAAATATGATACGAGACCTTGGGACACAGGTGGACAGTAGTCTCTCCTTTGATAATCACATCGCCACAGTAGTCAGGAAATCCTTCTACGTGGCACACCTCATCACAAAAGGTTTCTCATCCAGAAAAAAAGAGGTCATTGTTCCCCTCTACTCATCACTCATTAGACCCATTATAGAGTACAACGTCCCTTTTGGTATGTACCTTACAAGACATCTACAACAACTGGAAAGGCCGCAGAAATACCTCACAAAGGATTACCGGCCTCAAACAGATGCCCTACGCAGACCGTCTCAAAAAACTCCAGCTTTACTCCTTTGCACATCGCCTACTCAGAGGTGATCTCTGCCTAACATACAAAGCTATGTCAAAACCCAGAGCTGTTGGACATGTTCCACTTAAAGAAATCCCAATCCCTCCGAGATACACACTCTAGGGACGTAAACCTTGTCACCACAATAAACAGAACATGCCGGAGGGATAGATCCCTGTCCCAGAGACTTCCCATACTCCAGAATAAACTACCCATCTATATCAAACAAAGCTCCTCATTAGCACTCTTCAAGAAAAATCTTGATGATTGGATGGGAAATAGGAAATTCACCCTGGGTATCACCTCTGTGGCTCTGCTCGACAGTGGCACAGGAAAATAATTTTCTTGGGTAGCAAAAGCCAGGGTACCTTTTTGGCTGGGCTTGTATAGGCCCCAGAGCCGATAGCCTAGTACCTACCTATGAACCTATGATAAAAAAAAAAAATTTCCAAAAACAACTGCAGCAGTGATCATTTGAACATCTGCTATTATCATAAGCTAACTTACACAACTGTACTATGTTCATCACATTGGTCACTGCTGCAGTAGCCTTAGCTACATGGGTAGATTACCTTAGTTTACTACATTTGGGAGGTGGATAGAGACGTGTCCAGGAGTCCCTAAAGAACGCTTTTAAGCAAAGCCTGACCTGGACCTAGTGAAGGAATCAAACTTATTCTGCTTTGTAAAAGTATGCACAGAGAACCAAGTAAAAGCATCTAGAATACTTCTAGAACCCAACCTTTTCCAAAGCGTCAGAGATGAAACCAAGGCCCTGGTAGGGTGGGCCTTGACACTGCCTGGAATAGCTTCGTTATGATGACCAAAACAAAGGGTAATAGCCTTAGACAACCATTTGAAAATAGTCTGTTTTGACAGATTGTCCCTTCGTACCATCACAAGAAATGAACAACTGATCCAAATATCTGAAAGATTTAGTTCTGCCAAGATAGTACCTGAGTTATCTGTGGACATCCAAGGTATGCAGTATCCTTTCTCCTTCATTTTAGGTTCAGAAAAGGAAACAAGGAGATGGATAGTTTGGCTTAATGAAACTCCGATACCACTTCAATCATAAAAGAAGGATTAGTTCTTAAAGAAACCCTGTCCCTGAGGAAAATGAGATAGGGTTGGCTTACTAAGAGTGCTTGCAACTGCAATAATCTTCTTGCAGAAGTCAAAGTAATTAGCCAAACTGTTTTCCACACTAAGAACCTCAAGTCAGCCAGGTTAGCTGGTTTAAATGGAGTAACTGTTAGCTTCTCTAAAACAAAATTAAGATCCCAAGGTGGGGCCACCAGATTACTTGAAGGCCTCTTGTACAAAACTCCTTTCAAGAACATTTTGACATGCAACTGAATTGAAAGAGGAGGATCTATGGGCAGACATGCTGAAATGACTGATAAATGAACCTTGACAGAGGAATAAGAAAGCCCACAGGATAGTAACTCATGCAAATATTGTAAAACTAGAGAATAACTATCTCTCAGTGGGTGCTGGTTATATTGCTGGCATAAACTAGAAAACCCTTTCAATTTGCTAATATACGATTTTCTAGAAGCAGGCTTTCTTTCCTCCACTACTACCCACTGCATGTCCTCGGTAAATAGGTGCCTATAAGCAATTAAGACCAGGCAGTCAAATTAAGTTGATTCATGCCAGGTGCATCAAAACACTCCTGTTCATGTTTGAATAGATCCAGTCTGTGTGGAAGTTTGTGGTAATTGTCCATGGCCACTTCCAAAAGAAAGGAGAACCATGACATTCTGGGCCAGAAGGGAGTCACCACAATGATCTTGGTAGATTCTTTCTGAATCTTCAGAGGTACCCTGGATATTGATGAAAAGGGTGGAAAAGCATATAGAAAACATTCCTGTTCTATCATGGAGTCCTGAAACTGAATCTTGCTAGTTAATTGTCTGAGAGAAAGTAAAGAGGTCTACTTGATGAACTCCTCACTGATGGATCAAATCTTGGAAGAACCCCCTGATCTAGTTTCCATTTGTGGGGTTTGCCCTGGTCCTGCTCTGCTTGTCTGCCACACATTTTGTCTAACGGAATACAGGATGCCTGTAGAGTGAGACTGTACTGTGAAGCTATACCCCAAGCTAACATGGCTATTCTGCAAAGTGGGTACAACCTGGCTCCTCCCTGGTTGCTGATATACCACATGACAGTGATATTGTCTGAAACAACTTGAAGACGTCCCAGGCTCAACAATGTTTGTAAATTTGTCTATGTCACAAGTGATAATTCAATAAAGGAGTTTGGGGGGAAAAAAAGAATCGAGTGCTATGATCAGGGCAAATATCTCTCTGATTTTTAAATGCTATCATTTGTCCTTTGTGTTCCATACACTCTGAACTTTTATCTCTCCTGAAACTGCTCCCCAAGCAATGTCTGAAGCATCTGTGGTGACTGACTGCTTTGGAACAGAGAACAAGAAGGGAAGACATGGATTTAAGAATATCTGTTGTCTCCACCAAATGATTTCTCTTCTGACAAACCCCAGCACTGGGATTTGAAAAGACAAAGACTGTACCTAGACCAAGGAGACTTCAGGTATCACTGTATCTTTCTCATGCAGAGTCTTGCCAGGGTATCATGAGAATCACAGAAGTCATGAGACCCAAAATCCTGAGGTATTCCCTCACAGTGACTGAAGTCTGAGTGGAAAACCTTAGAATTAGATCTAGAAATAGATCTATTTTTTTTCCTGTGGAAGAAAAGTTCTTTGAATTGACGTGTCTAGTTGACATCTCAGGAACACAATCCCGTGTGAAGGAGTCGAGAAAGAGATTCTTGACACTTTGAAAAAAACTCTGCAAAGATACGCAAGTCATCTAAATATGGAACAATGTTGATACCAAGTAGCCTGCAATGAGCTATAAATGGCAGCCAGACATTTTGTGAATACTCTAGGTACAGTGGATAATCCATTAGGTAAAGCAGAGAACTGATACTGTAATCCAGACACACAAAAACCCTAAGAAATGTCTGAAGCCTGGATGAATAAGAATGTAGTTGTGTGCCATTGTGCAAGCTTTAAGATGAAATATTTTAAAACTTTGCATGTAGCATGGTTTTTAAATTATTAATACAAATATGGACAAGCAATATTTGACACCCAGAGAGGTCAGTAGGATGCAACTGCAAAAACACCTACAGGTGTCACCCAGCTGTAACGAGTTAAATGTCTTATGTGTATTTTGTTGAGGCTGTTTATTCTGCTTTTTTGCCAAAAATTGGATGAGGAGTTAGAAAGTCCCTTAAAAAATTTTGGAAAAGGAAGACTGAAACATCTTCAGATATTCCCTGGGTCAGCTTAAACCTTTCAGCACACTTTCTGATTACCTCTGCAGCAGAGGGGGCCAAAAACTAAATCTTTATCCAAAGGGGAATTTAAAATTCTGACTTTAACACCATCTAAGAGGTTCTGAGACTGCAGCCATGCAAACCTCTTCAAAACAGTACCAGTGCCCATAGCCCTGGAAGAAGTATCAACAGTCATGCACACACTGTAAAAAAAAAAATAGTGACCTCTGCAATAGTAGAAACTAAATTATTTAAAGCAGATGTTCCTCAAAAGTAGAAACTGCACATAAAACAGTCTTCATAGTTTTACAATTAGAAGGAGAAAACTAACATATGAGCCTGATAATTGACAATTCTGAAAATCAAAGTTGCAGACATACACTTTATTTCCCAAACTTATCAATAATTTTCCCATACTCATCAGAAGAAGTAGGATTGGAATTAACTAAGTGTTTAGCAGCAGAAGGATCAATTAAAGCTATAGCTGCTGGGTTAGGTTTGTAGTAGTGCATAAAAACCTAAAAGGCCGAGGAACTTTCTATATCCTGTTTGCCATTTTTAGGGGCAGCTGGCTATCAGGAAAACTGCAGGCAGTAACACACACATCATCCAAAGAGAACAAGAGGAATGGTTGTAGGTTCTGGAAATTCCTTCTGTAACAACTCATAGTATTTTCTGAGGGACTGAGAAACCTCAGTGTTCTCCCCTGAAAACACTGGCACGTGCTAGCAATAGTTTCAGAGAAACAGTAACCCCCACATGGAAAATCAGAAACTGAGCTCTCCTCTATGTCTGAAGCAGAAATCGGAGAAGTATTTGTCCCTTCATCTTTCTGTTTAGATTCAGAATCCTAAATCTCTCCAGGAAAAGAGGTATCCCTCCTTCTTTTACCAGAAACAACTTTACAAGAAGGATCAATAGCCTGAATTAAACTCTGAGCCAGACCCAGTAAAGTACTCCTATCTGAGGAAATTAGAGGAGTAGTAGACACATATTTAGGTGTTTCTTTTTGACAGGAAAAATAGGGTCAACCATGTTACTAATGGCAGCAGCAGCTTCCCCCAGGAATGGTCACAACATTCTGATACAACAGGGAAGTATTTCCTGTTCCCTCTCCCAGGACCGACAAGAGTGCCTCTCCCTTACCCACTGAGGGGAACCCCAACACCCACAGAGTACATGGCTAACCCCTGGTCTATACTGGCTGTAACTGTTACACAAGAGGTATTCGGTGTAACAGCTGAATGGTCTGAGGTACAACAAATGGCCACTGCAGAGTCACCCACCTGGGACTGAGGCAAATCGCTAGCCTGTTATGCCGGCAAAGGCTGATTACGTAACTTTTTTTTTTTGGTGGCTGGAAAAAGGACCACCCCTGCGATTGACAGTTTGTTCCATGGTTAAGTTGAAAATGGTACCTCTTTCCCAGGAAAGATAAGCAGCAAATGCGGGTAAAAACTATAAGTCTTTAAAACACTTTGCCAACTCCAAAAATTAAAATAAACACTTTTTCAAAAGACAAAATAGTTTTCAGTTACTTTACAGCACTTTTAAACTGACAGTAAAACTCCCATTTATAAGTACACTATAGTCTTGTGATAGTCCTTAAAATACACAAATCCTACCTTTAAAATAGTTTTCCTGAAAAGGAAAGTGATAAAACACAAATAATACTTGGAAAATGGAAATTTTATACCCAAAGGGAGCTTATTGGCACAGTAAAGGAACATAACCAAGGCAACCGCCGATCCTCTAAAACTTTATTGGCAGTAGTAAATCTCTGAAAGGCTTGGCACCCAAACTTGCCTTCCAGTCAGCTCAGCTCAAGCTGCCAGATAGTTTGGAAGCATGGAAGGTGCCCTGAAGCTTTGGAAGGTGGCAGGCTGTTATATCATTGGCAGGAAATAACCTCATATAGCCAAGGCTAAGGGTGAAGTGATCAATACGATGAACATGCATATATACACATATGTTGACGAAGTAAGACAGTTACTGTGTAATGGCAAGTATATAAGCCCTAGGCTGTTGGAATATACATGGCCTCTAGTGCCTGAAAAGAGCTCTTTTTACTGAACACAATGTTGGATTCAGATGAAGCAAAGTGCAGCAAGACAGAGCTCAAAATATGAATAGTGCACCAAGACAGAGAAGAAGCTAACCCTCTCAGTGGTGTGTTTTCTCAACGTGAAATCAGAATTGCTGTGTTAAAAAGCTTTGTTCCAGGCCTACTGTATTATTACGTTAAAGAAGCTGTGGCATGTGCATATTTTGTACAATACAAAAGTTCTCAGAAAGACTGCTGATCCTTCCGCCTTCACAGAAATATTAGTTTGTCTGCAAAATTCAGCCTGCACTTTATCTGCAAGCTTCACACAGTATGTGAATATTTGCTTAAAGGACTAAAAAAACTTTTACGATTATTTTCCTAGCTGCGGAGTACTGTGCAATGAGAAACTGTGAACCTGCTTTGAACTAAGTAACAGACATACCTGAGGATTCATTAATGTGTACTGCATAGGCAACAAGCCTCAATACTAATTACTAACTCATGTAGGCAGGCCATTATGCATGATGATCAGCTCCTTTTCAAGGCCACAATACACACTTGCCACATTGTGTTAGAGGACCTCACAGGAGATGATGGTGCATGAGCACCTCTGCTAGTTACTGTGTGTTCACTGGACAGAAGGGAAAAACTACGTTGTCCATGCTAATGTAATGAACAGCAATATACATGCATTGCAATGGCTAAAGGTAGGGAGCAGAAGTTTCACTATAGCAACAGGAATCGCAGAGATGGACAGAAGAGTGCAAAGGGAGCTAACTACCAAACCAGGGCAGCAAAACACAATGGAGATAGTGGTCCGACAACACCCACATGTATAATAAGAAACTTGAACAACAGAGGCGGGATACAGTGAAGTAACATGAAGTACCAACCTGCACTAGTCCTGACAACATCAGAGTGCAAGCAGTAGACCTGTACTATAATGTGAATGCCATTAGAAAAGGAAAATATGATATCCTCAGGAGAGTCAACCCACCAGTTCAGTTTGCTTGGGAGCACAGCCTCAGTTCCTTATCAAGGAGAGCCACAGAAGCAGTCATAGTAAAAGGTGTCATAAAACATATACATCAGGGGAAGTTAGCACATTTGCAGACTTACAGTAAGAAAAGAAAGACAGGCCTCATAAGATCTGTACCCATGGCTTTCTTAGCAATATTCTCTATACCAGTGCATCAGCAAGGGAAGCCACAGAAGCAGTCAAAGTAAAATGTGTAATAAAACACACACATCAGGGAAATGCAACCCATTTCCGGACTGCAAACCAAACATTGTATAGCAACATACAAACGTCAAGGAATCAGAAGCTCCCACACACTGCCTTAAAACAGTACAAATCCCTTCATGAGTGTACTGAGGCACTAAAGCTGTTACACTAAAAACATTAGCTTGACCCTATTTCAGACTTGCACAGTGATGTGCAGCAGTGCTCAGCTCATATGCATTACTGATGGTGAGATTTGTAGCAAATGACAAGGACTAGACTTGATTTTTGTCAAAGGATGAGGAGTACCACTTCTTGCTGTTTATATATGGGCATCGGCATTACTATCTACAACCTGTTGTGCAACCTACGAACACAGAAAGAAGACTATGTTTTATAAGCCCTTTATGGACATGTGTGTGGTGGGTTTATCTACTTGTTGACCATATTACAGGTTGGAAATAGGAGTACAGGACAAAGATGAAAAGGGGAAATAAGCAGAGGGTACATCACAAGATAAACAAATATGGAATGAGCAGGATGGAGGCAGACAAGAGTACTTGTTTTCTTTTGTGAGACTAGTGCCAGTTTATTATTTTTTTAGATACGGGAAAGATGAGGAAGGAAGTCAGGAAAGTAAAAGGTTGGTAAGAGGGGAGGTTAGGTTCCAGGGAAGGACAGACATGACAGACAGGGTGTGGGACAACACACTGATAGAGGAAAACACAATAGTGATGGAGACATCAGACAAGCGGAAAAAAGACACTGGTGAGGACTGTACAATATACAAGGGTGGGCATGACACAAAACATGGAAACCCCGGGTTGTGGGATAGGATTGGATATTTGAAGATAAAGTAGCTGCCAGCTTAGACCCACTGGGAGATTACTTGTCATCTTGAGAACCATCATCACTGCGTACTGGCTCAGAAGATGACATCAGCACTTTGCATGGACACAATTCAACAAGTCACAGGAGCATGGTCTCCATACAGCCAAATGCAGGCATCAGCTTCCTATTATCTCCTCCATAAGCTCTGCCAGCTCCTGATGGATGATAAATGTCTCTTTTCCATTTGCACTGATACTAGTAGGTACCACTGTACAACCTCTGGTGCAGGGCTACTTGAGGCAGGAGGTGCAGAGGCAAAAAAGTAGCAGGCTGGGATACAAATATGCCAGGTTGCCCTGGCAGTGGTTGACCTACTGCTACCACAGGTGGGGGGATGACAGGCTTTGCCAGTGGGAGAGGTACAGGTTATTATGTTGCTGCATTTAATAGCAACAGACTGGAGAGAAACAAAAAATAAACCAAATAAATGTTTGAAAGAGAAAAGTACAGTTGTGTACACTTACCATAAATGTAGATGGTCAAGTGTATTCACTGTTGCAGTCATTACATTTGGGTAATCTGCTTGCAGTTTGTCCTCAGTCGGCCTGATTAACAAAGTCTTGGGTCCTGCGTCGGTTGTAGTAAAGGAAAATAGAGGTATAGCCAGAAGAAGTTTGGGGGCTGGATCTACATTTATGGTAAGTGTACACAACTGTACTATGTTCTTCGTGTTTCACTGATGCAGTCATTACATTTGGGTAGATTCCCAAAGTTATGGTTGGGAGGAGGAGTTTATATAGCATTAGGGCCAGCTATAAGGCCCTGCAAGACAGCAGTGGCAAAGCCAGTTCTGGATTTAGAAAAAATTGGCAAATGATAATGCTTGGTGAATGTATGTACAGAACTCCAGGTAACAGCTTCTAGGATGTCCCTGGTAGGAACACCTCTGAGAAAGACTGCAGAAGTAGATGCAGCCCTGGTGGAGTGAGATCTGATCCCCTGGGGGATAGGTTTTCCATGGTGCTTATAGCAGAAATGCATGCAATGGCTTATCCATTTAGAAAAGGTTTGTTTTGAAATAGCCTTCCCCTCTGCCCCTGCAGCAAATGCTACCAGCAGTTCAGATTTTCTTCGATGTTTAGTCCTGTCCAAGTAGAATCTAAGTTGTCTGTGCACATCCAAGGAATGTAAAATCCAATCCCCTTTGTTCTGTGGATTGGGAAAGAAGTTTGGCAAATAAATGGACTGATTAAGAGCCACACTGGATACCACCTTGGGCATGAATGATGGATTGATCCTGAGTGACACCCTGTCCACATGAAAGATGATGAAAGGCTCCACTGCCATAAGGGTCTGTAATGCAGATATCCTTCTAGCTGAAGTGATTGCTAAAAGGAAAGCTGTTTTCCAAGAAAGAAATTTTAAGTCTGCAGTAGCAGCTGGCTCGAAAGGAGGTAGAGTGCGTTTCTCCAATACACAGTTAAGGTCCCAGGCAGGGATTGTAGCTCTCCTGGGTGGTCTCAAATTGTTGGCCCCTCTGAGGTACTGCTTGAGCAGAGGATGAGAGAAGAGGGGAGGTTCTGTGTTATAATGAGCTGAAATGGCTGAGGTGTGGATTTTAATGGAGGAAAAAGACAGGCCCTTGCATCTCAGTTAAGTATTGCAAAATCTGAGGTAAATTGGGCGCTGCTGTGCTCATCCCTTGAGACTGGTTCCAGACACAGAATATTTTCCACTTTTCGGCATAAGATTTTCTAGTACTAGGCCTCCTTGCCTCTAAGATGACATCCATCACAGGTTTGCTGAGGGATGGTAAGGGTGAGTTTAAGTAATTAGCCAGGCTGCAAGATTCAATGTTGGAAGCTGAGGGTGCAGAATCTGGTTCTCCTGCTGAGACAGCAGGGAAGGGGTCTGAGGCAGGTGCCATGGAGACAACTGTGACACACTGTGCAGGAGGGGGTACCAGTGTGGAGCAATCAAAATCATCCTTGATTTGTCCTGTTTGACTTTTAGTAGAAGTTTGGAGAGCAGAGGCAGCAGGGGGAAGGCGTAGACTGACAGGGTTTTTCCAGCTGAATGACAGAGCATCCACTTTCCAGGCTTGTTTGTGGGGAGTCCTTGTGCAATACTTGTCCAATTGGTAATTCTGGGGAGAGGCAAATAGATCTATGTCCGGGTTTCCCCATTCGCTTGTCAACATGTTGAAAATCCTTGGTTCCAGTTTCCACTCATGTGGGTACATGAGGTTTCTGCTTAGTCCGTTTGCCAGTGTATTTAATTTTCCTGGCAGAAATTGAACTTGTAGGTGCACTTGGTAGTTCAAGGCTGTGTTCCACAATACCATGGCTAGTCTGCAGAGGGGGTAGGAATGTGTACCCCCCCTGCTTGTTTATGTACCACATAACCGTGGTGTTGTCCGTCTTTACCATTAGTTGTCCTGGAAGAATGTAGTCCTTGAAGGCTGTCAGAGCATTCTGTACAGCTAACATTTCTTTTTGATTGATATGTAGGTGCATTTGACTTGAGTTCCATTTGCCCTGAATGCACTTCCCTGCCAGGTGAGCCCCTCATGCACAGACTGTTGCATCTGTTGTTAGGGTTTGGGTGGCAGGGGGTAGTGTGAATGGTAGTCCTTTGTTTTGGTGGCAGGCCTCTGCCCACCAGAGGAACTCTAGGCGTAGGCAAGGTATGACAGGAATCGTTTCTAGGCTGTGAGAATGTTGACTCCATAGGCTTTTTAGATACCACTGTAGTTTCCTCATATGCAGTCTTGCATATGGAATTAGAAGAATGCAGGAGGCCATGAACCCCAAGGCTTGCAGTATTTGTCTTGAAGATAGCAGGGTTTTTGTGGCCACTTGTTTGAAATAGGTTATCAAATGAATTTGCTTTTCTGGCGTGAGGTAAGCCATCTGGGAAGTTGTATTCAAGCTTGCTCCCAGGAATGTAATTTGTTGACAGGGTACCAGCTGTGATTTCTTTTCGTTTATGGTGTACCCCAGACAAGTTAAAACCCTTTTTACAAATACCAGATGACTCAAAAGTATGTCCTGGCTTTCTGCCTGAATTAGACAATCGTCCAGGTATGGGTATATTTGAATACTTCTTTGCCTGCAAAATGCAACAACTGGAGCCAGGCACTTTGTGAATACCCTGGGCGCAGTAAACAAGCCAAAAGGCAGTGCAGAGAACTGATAATGCGTGTAGCCTGATTTGAAGCGTAGGTATCTTCTGCAAGATTCCATGATTGGGATGTGCAGGTATGCTTCTTTTAAATCTAGTGTTGCCAACCAGGTGTCTTTGCCTAGCATAGGAAGTAACTGGTGAAGAGTCAGCATCTTGAATTTTGGAATCTCCAGAAAGGTGTTTAGAGTAGGCAGGTCCAGGATTGGACACCATGATTTGTCTTTTCTAGGTACCAGGAAAAGTCTGGAGTAGAAAGCTTGTCTCTTTTCCTCTTCTGGTACCAGTTGAATAGCCCCCATGCTTAAGAGAGACAGTACTTGTTTTTGAGCCTCTGTCCACTGATTTGGGGGCAGGTCCGGCCACCCATTTGGTGTTGGCAATGTGTGGAAATGAAATCTGTATCTCTGGGACACTATATTTAAAACCGATTTGTCCTGGGTTATGAGTTCCCAGTTCTTTGCATGAAGAGCAATCTTTCCCCCCAAAGGGGCAGTCAGAAGATAAGTGCTTGGAAATTTTAAAAGGAAGTCATTGAGACTGTTTACCATAGGGGGTGTCTCTTGTTATTCCCAGATTTGGAAGTGGAGGCCCCCCACTGCTTAGTTCTGAGAGTCCCCTGGGACTGAAACCTGGGATTTTTGCTGTGTCTGGGTTTGGCTTGAGAAGACCTGGAAGGGACTGGAAAGGACCAATTCTTAGTAGGCCAGTGCCTACTAAATCTAGGAGGCTGCACTTGTAAAAAATCTTTAACAGTTTGAATCGATTTAGCTTTATCTTCCATCTTTTTAAGAACTTCTTCAGCCTTGTTACCAAACAGGCGGTCCTGATTGAAAGGAGCATCCAACAATTTAGCTTTAACATGATCAGGCAAAAATTGTTCCTTAAGCCAAGCATGCCTTCTAAGCACTGACCCAGTAACAGCAGCCCTGCAAGAGGCCCCTAAAGAATCAAAACCACACTGCAAAGTATGTTTTCCAACTTGTTCAGCAGAATGCATTAAGTCCTGTAAATCATTATTCTCCACAGTCAGGAATTAACATAATTTTCTGTTTAAGCAGTCCAATGACATGTTGCTGATATTTTAACATACGAAATTGGCAGCTTAAAGCTCTGATTGCCAAGGTTGCTGAAGTATAAACACTTTTTACCCCATCTATCCAGCGCCCTGGAGTCTCTATCAGAAGGGGTAGGATTTTTAGCAGTAGAAGCCTTAATACCCTTGGGCCCCTTAGAAATAGTCTCTGGATCTGCAACAGGATTTTTGAAAAGGAACTTGTGGGACTCAGGAACCCTGAAGTATCTGTCAGGTTTACTAGGAGCTGGAGGCAGGGAATCACGTGCCAAACTGGATTCTGGGAAAAACTCATCAACAATGTCTAGTACAGGAGGTATAGCCAAAGGCCTATGCCAAGGTAGAAGAAAGAAATCCCTAAGCCTCTTTTTTGAATCAGAAAATTCCTGGTTTTCCCAATGAAAATGCTCCCTTAAAGAATGTAAGGTTTCGCCAAAAGAAAAATCCTCAGGAGGGGAAGCAGAGGGAATAGAATCCTCTGCATCAGAATCCTCATAAGTAGGTACGGACAAATCCAGGTCATCAGAAGAGTCAGAAGAAACAGAATCCTGATCAGAAGATTCATAATCAAGCTCAGCCCTAGGACTCTTTGGGGGGGGGGGGTGACTACCCGTGATTACAGTTATTAGATCTTCAGCCATTTTTATAATTTGTTTTTTAGGCATAGGTGCCTGAGCGTCGGTTTGCAAGTCAGTAGGCCTGAATACACCCTCAGAAGCCAGTGCCTGCACGACAGCTCCGGACCCATCCAAGGTAGAGACATCCGCGAGTTCCATAGTTGAAGTATCTCACGGCATACCGGACTCTGAATGGGTCTCAGTAGAGGCCTGCAAATCAGAAGTAGCGGGTATCAGGGGCTGTGAAAGTGCCTCACTGAGTACCGACGAACTGGTGACTGGCTTAGGAGAAGCGTCGTTGACAGTTTTGGACCTCAACGGCCTGTCTCTGTCTTTATCTTTGCGTTTTTTCGGAATCCCAGTAGTCAGATGACTAACCAATGACATTTCTGAATAATTAAACCGAGAACCAAAATATTTAGAGGCAAAAATATACCGACAACGGACAGTGCGCTGATTAAATAAAGCACAAAACCGACAGCAAGGTACGTCGTGGTCAGGGGCTAAGCAAGGAATACAGTATGAATGAAAATATTTATGAGGTATTTGCTTTCCACAAGTAATGCAATTATTAACTTTTACTGACATCAGTAAGGAGCAAGAAAAAGTTTCCCCAATGGGGTACTTAGCTTTAAGTTGAAGACTTCGGTTCTGAAACTCGAAAACGAAAATTTCAGAAGTCGGCCGACCGGTACTTGCGAACTGCTTCTGCTTCGGGCACCACACAGCAAGAAAGACTGATGTAATGGCGTCGGCTGCATGTTTTATACCCCTGACGACCTGACATCATGGAAGAAGGTACAGCAACTGACGCAGGACCCCAAGACTTTGTTAATCAGGCTGACTGAGTAACCTGCAAGCAGATTACCCAAATGTAACGACTGCAACAGTGAAACACGAAGAACATGGATAATGACAAAGAGGGTGTGTAAAGAGAAATATATAAACAATGAATACTGCATTTCTTAACTATGTTGAAACGGATAGATTAAAGTAAAACAACATTTTAATAGCAGGACTTGCACAGGTATGTCACAGTCATTGACCTGTTTGTCTGATTATAATATATGTGGGAGCTAAGTCAAAATCCATCCTCACATGCACTCTAACATAAGAGAATACTAACTGCAGAAGCTATTTATCGAGATACCACAACTGGTGCTTGTGACCAGTGATGCTATCTGAGTTTTGACAATAATAAAAATGTACTTATACATAACAAATGTGCTAGTCACACAGCAAATATGTCCAGCACAAGGGATAGACAAGGTGCAGACACTTCTACTGAAAACTGTAAAATTCCCAGTAAAGTACTACTAGCTACAGACATTACACATAAGGAACTTGTAGTGGTGCAGTGATGTCAGTGGGAAAACCAATATACTTTGCCAAGACAAGTTTTTTTTTTTTTTTTTTTTTTTTATGGGGGGGGTGAGGGGTTGAACCTATAGCCATCCTAACAATCTCAGTGCACACAAACTTAACATGATAATCCACTTGTCCACATATAAAAGAGGATGCATGCAGAAGTGCACTTCTGAGCATTATCAGTACTGACAGACATCGTATTGCCATATAAAACTTATACAGAATTGCTGTTAATAGATACAAATGTTACAATGCCAACAGATATTTTTCACAACAACATGTGTAGTCACCCTGGCTCTCTCTTAGGTGCTCTAATCTGCTCCTGTGCATCATCTTATTCCTTTTGATCTCTGCAGGGGCTGAAGACAAACACAGAATAATGAGAAAATGGATAGTGGCATGCAGTGTCAGGTTATTTGGTTAAAAGACTGTATAGTTACAGTACTGAGGTGGTGACTGCACCTCACTTCAACCCAACAGCCAAGGAGGTCAGCCTTGCGTCAACTCATGTCACTATGGTGGTGATGGCACTGTTCCCCTGTGAGTGGGATGCCAGTGGTGTATGTAACAGCCTTGGCCAATCTACTCCAGGCATCAGTCTTATACTGTGACCGAGTATAGCTCACCTGCAGGAGCTCCTGTCTTTAATACTTATGGAGGATGTCTAGGAAAATCTCAGACACCTCCTCACACTCACTGTGCTCTAAAAGGAGCACCACCCTCACCTTCTCTAGCCATAAATGTCTCAACTTCAAAGATATCAGTAAAAATGGTACAGAACTGGAACCCAAAACAGGTCTCATGCATCTCAGTCTCTGCACAACAATGGACATCCATGGGCATCTCACTTGCACAGTGGATGGCAAACTAACAAAGTAGAGACAATATATTATTGCGCTTCCAATGTCACTTAAAGGTGACAAACATGGCAGTCGCCATCCCTCTGTATGCTGAAAAGAATACATGATCTATAGCAACTCCATCTTCAGAAGGCTAATTATGGGATGATAACTTTCTCCACTGTAAAATAACTGGCTTCTTGAGCATGATCAAAGCTGCTGGCAGATACTCAGGCAAGGGCACAAAACTGTGTAGTAATCTTCACAATGTTTATTAGGTTTATTCATCGTGCAAACTGAGCAAATCAGAAACGATAATGATATGAGTCCTAAACAGCATAATCACTAAGCCCAGAGGGGAGAATCTACATGATGTAAGCTTGACAAGAAGCACAGCTCCTCATCCCACTACAGAAGAAAAATGTGAAAGGCGTTTCAGCCCTGCATATTGTTTTTTTTGAAAGCACTCTTTCTGAGTCAGATATTGTATTCTCATTTCCACCTGTGCAAACGATAACTATGCCCTGCCCTTTTTACATTAATTGGGTTGCTTATTTCTGATGCATAGTGAGACCCACCTATGCATGGATAAGAACAGTCTGCAAATTTATATCCATCAGTTTTACTATGGTGTATCTGAAAACTGTGTCCGCCTCATTCTGGCATGGTCATGACCTGCTACCGGCTCCTTCTTTGATTCTTCATCTGCCTGTGGTACTGGAAACTACTGTCCCTGTAAGGAGCCACCCTGCTACAACTGCTTCTTAACTACAACACTGTGTAACACTGCACACATGATCAATATTTTGGCACACATGGAGGGGTCATATGGCACGGCACCACTAAATGTATCCAGACCTCTGCTCAGTTTGATTGCATGGACTTCTGATGAATGCCAATGAGCCAGGATTCTAGGGCATATCCATCATCACCAACAAGATAGCTTTTTGGGAAGTCAACCCTTGGAATCCATTAGTACAGGTTGCACGTGTTCCATATGGGGGGAGTCACAGATTCTACCTGAGTGGCCTACACACACACACTAAAATGATACCCTGGGCATTACTGACTACCTGGCAGCTAATGGAGTGATGCCCTTTACAGTTCACATACCTCCTTCCCAGTTCACAAGGTAGGGCCATTATTTCAATGTCAATATAGTCTATGGCCCTCAGTACTTCAAGGAAATGGTTGTCACAGAACTCCAGCATGGTGTTTGTTCTCTCCTCTGGGGTAGGTAGGAACTACATATGCTCCCCCCCACATGATGAAGCATGGCATCGAGGAACTGCAGTACTCATGAGGCAGATGCCTGACATACCTACAATGTGCTCCTAGTAGGTTGCTGAAAGGTCCTTGTCGCTAACATATGTAAAGCCACACATACCTTTGTATCCACTGGGATAGGTATTCCACAACTACCATGATGCTGCAAATGACAGTGAAATATGTCCACGATGTCCTGCGTGATGCCCCTGTCCAGATGGTACCAGCTCCCTATGAAGATGTCATGGAAGGAATGAAATGTTAAGCATGGACGGATGACCCTGCCACTTTGGAAGCAACAACCCACACTGTTGGGTAAAGTGGCTGCAATAACAGCTTTCTGCAGATAAACATTTACATTGGCTGTGGCAATTTCAAGCATCTTTGAGCATTCTATTCCGAATACAGGCGTGTAGCCGAGATCAAAACTAAGGCAAGTACATTGTTGCTGCACAACATCTAAATGTTTCTGAATCACTTTTCTGTTTTGTGTTACCCCTTATACTCAGTGTTTCATTAGACAGTCATTAGTGTATAGCATGACTGACCACATAATTTGGCCTAACCATGTCAAATAGCTAGGTTTTCTGAGTCATACACAACCTGGAACTGACTAGTCATCACACAAATTCACTTTGTATAGTGTGGCAATCCTTTTGGGATTTTTCCACTTATGTTAATGTGAAGCAGTTTTTCCTTTTTCTGTTTCACAAGACAATTTTGGTTTGGGCTAAATATACACTACATTGTTAACAGTCTATGGACTTAAAAAGGCAGTACATTGTTCAATATCCTATGGACTTCTGTACTATTTGCAACAGCTAGACCTAGAAAAAAGAATCTTTAAGAACAGTAACTTTGCCCCATTTGCTGGAGATGATGGTGATGGTTTTCCTCCCTTTGATCCAGTGAGCTGTAAAATACCATTATGGAGCAACATGGAGAAAGCAACAGAAATACCATTTCAGTGCACTGTTCTGTCTTTTTTTAATTTCTCCAAGTCTTTTGGGTTTCTAATGCCATAATAGGAATAGACCCCATTCCTAAGTCAAAGTACGATTAAAGTTCATGAAATTAGTATAATTTCAGTCTTTGATGTCAGCCAGAAGTGCTCTTCACAGCACCAGTAATGTGCCCAGTAATGACTCCTTCTGCAATTCATATGGAGAACATGTATTGATAACATATCTAAATACGACTGTAGACTTTTTATAAGACCCGTTGCTCCTACTACTATTGGAACTGTCTAGGTTTCATTCTTACACATTGCTCTCATTTCTGCCCTGCAAATCCTAATATTGTATGACTTTGTGTCTCTCTGTACGCAAGACACTGTAGTCAATATGGGTGTAGTGATTTCAATAATCAATGCTACTTTTGTCTTCTTTTCATGGATCACTATATCTGGTTTTCTTGCATCTATCTTTTGAACTGTTGGTAATGGGTGATCCCATGTGATGTTGACCATCATTTTCTGTGATGCTTTGTGACTTGTGTTTCCAATCCCCAGTGCAACAGTCTTGCCACATTATTATGCCTTTCAGTATACAGTCCTTCTACTATTAGCATGTCACAACCAGCGACAAGGTATGTGACTGTTTCCAATTCTGTTTTACAAAACCTACATTTGTCTGTTTCTCCCACATGCTCAATGGACTCTGTAAACCAACGTGTACATAGGCCACTATCTTGGGCTGCTAATATTAACCTTTCATCTTTTGGTTTGAATTTGCCTCTACTTAACCATTCTGCGTTCAATCCTGATCAACATGAGGTTCTTCCAGAAGTTTTCTATACTTGCAACTATATTTATGCATTTTCCACATTTCTTGCCTTTTCATCTGATCCTAAACCTTATATTCTAGCTTTTGTTTTTTGGCACATTCAGTTGCTGCCTGATTTTTATCTACTTCTAGTTTGATTTCCATTCCTGCTTGACACCAGTATGCTTCTGCTAGACTAAACAGGGAAGTCATCTTAGATTTACTCTCATCATGCTTCAAAACTTTCACTACATCTGTGTCTTGTGAGTTTAGCAGATATGTGTACAGTCCCACAACTGCAGATCTATACATGCAATTAATTTCAAGGAGGCCCATATCCCCTTCAGACTGGGGAATATATAATCTTGGTATGCACTGATTTTCAAAAATCATTTGATAAGCATAAAGCATCCTTCTTGTTTTCTTATCTAATCTATCGAACACCTTTTGGGGTCAGTCAATCATTCCAAAACTGTTAAGTTAGGACAGGAACAGCAAATTGTTTTATAGCTTGAATTTTGTTCCTAGATGTCAACGTTGTTTTCAGAATTAATTTAAGTCTTCTAAAATATTCCTTACTAAGTTTTATTCACATTTGTTCATGTTTTATTGTTGATTCTTCATCAGTTCCCAAATTTTATGCACTCCCTCTTGCTCAAGTTCTTTTATATCACATTCTTGTCCCAAACTGATGTTTTCTTGGTGCTGCAGTTTTCCTGCTTTAAAGGTTGCTTTTGCACCCTTATGAAGACCAAGTGACATTCTTATATCATCTGAAAAAGTTTTGACTATTTGTAGTTGTACTTTCAGTTGCTCGTCTGATCAGCTATACAGTTTTAAATCATCAACAAAGAGAAGATGAAAAGCCTTTACACTTGGCTGATGTGAAGTTGTTCAATCTCGCCGTTCATTCTTTACTGAAGGGTTCGGATCCATCGGCTCCGGTAAAGCTGTATGCAAAGTTCAAGGTCTTCCAGCAGCTCGAGGCCAAGTCCCTATCCCATTCTGCACTGTGAATTACCTCAGATCTAGTTTGCCGTGGCATCTGATCAGAGGTTCCAGTGCAAGCTCGGCCAGTACTCAAACATATTTCTTAGAAATTATTTCTAAAAATTGTTGCTAAATATAGGTAGTTCGCTTTTTATAGCTTCTTATAGCTTTTCCTAGTGTTGCCTTTTGTATTTGGCCTTAGATTAGTAGTTAACTCTTATTCCTGTCAGGCTCGTTTTTTCTGTGTGCAGTTTAGAGCCTAGTACTTTTCTCATATTGGTTGTGTTATTTTTTCTTAGGCTCCTTTGTGGTGTGCTATCAGAGCCTAGGTTTTGTGTTGAATAGCTTACCATATTGTGTGCATTTTTTCTTAGGTGTGTGTTGTGTGGTTAGTGCCTAGGGTATTTCTGATTATCGGATCTGTGTTTTCCTCAGTAGCATGGCTGATGACAAAGATAAACACCCAAAGTCTGGGTTTAAAAAGTGTCCAGACTGCGGTCAAAAAATGTCTGTTACTGATGGACATGTAACTTGTGTTTACTGCTTATGAGCTGTCCATTTGCAGGAGTCTTGCAACATTTGTCATTCTTTCTCCTCGAGAGTGTTATTAGAGAGGAAAAGGAAATTGGTAGACAGAGACTTGTTAAAGCATCCATTTCAATAAGCTTTGAGTGACCAGGATGTGGCCAGCAAGTCTTACAAGTCCTCTAGATCTTCTGGGGACTCTAAGGACTCTAAGCAGTCTAACAAATCTAAAAAGTTGGAGGATTCTGCGACATCGGCTCCACAGACGTCGGAGCCGGCTGTCTTTTCATTTCGGAGCCGGCCCACAGCCTTGGAGCCAGTATCCGAAAAGCCTCTATCTCCACTGCTTCAGTCAGCACAGTTGGTGCATTCTTCAAGGTCTTCTGTCAGCCTGTCGGATTTGGATATGGATCGATTGGTGCAGAAGCTTTTACAGGCACCAAGCATTGCTAAATTGTTGTCGGCTCCGACCCAAGTGGCTTCGGAGGCGAAGACCACTACTCCTGACTTCACTACTTCTCTTCTGAGCCGTACTGGACCTTCGGAGCCACAGGAAGCTGACCTGCTGCTCGTGGAGCCTTTGGAGAAAAGACCTGATCCAGCGTCCTCGGCGCCTACCAGGAACTCTAGGAGCCGACACTCTCCAGTTGGGTCTGGGGAGGATAGTCAGACCGACTTGTCAGTGCCGGGGTTTCGGCTTGGATGAGTTCGGCTCCTACCTCGGGCTTGCAGCCCATGGCCTCAGTGCGGGAGGGGTTGGCGTTTCATTCGGGTCCGTTGACTCCTTCACATTGGAGCCATGGTGGCTTCAAAGCCATGAGGAGAGCCTTGTCCCCCAAGACATCCTCGACTTCAGGCCTTGCTTCCTCGTCCCCCAAAGCGCCTGTGTCTGCTTCTGCTTCCATCGTCCAGGCTAGGCATAGAGACCCAGAGCATCAGGTAGCCCCACAGGGTGCCCCCTGCTCTTCTGAGACCTCCCCAGTGGCTCCCACTGAGGAGGTTCCCAGGAAGAGATTGTGCAAGAGAAGACACTTGGACTCCCCCCAGGAGTCTTTAACATCTGACACCGACTTGGATGAGTCAGAAGGGTCCCCGCAGTCCTCCTCTGAGGATATTTCCTTTGCTGAGATACTCGAGAATCTTACGCAGAGGGGTGATTGGTAGTCCAAAAGCCCTACTGAGGATGAGTCAGTTCTCCTGAAGGCTTTTGGGTCTCAACCTTCCACCTCTTGGGTGTCTCTGCCCTTCGATGAACTCATGCAGTTGGTCTCTCGGAGGTCGTGGGAGTCACCGGAGTCCATGAAGCCTGTTCCTAGGAGGCCTAATAAGTTTATATCCGCTCCACCAGATAAAACTTTCTTGTCCAAAGGAGTCCTGTTAATGCCATGGCGGTGGCGGCGGCCACCAAAAAGGAAATGTCTGAGACTTCCTCATCTATTCATCCTCCTAACAGAGAGTCTAGGATCATGGACAGATATGGGAAATGCATGGTTAGTTCAGCGACTTTTACTCTCCGTTCACTGAACTATTTTACCCATTTCACTAGGTTGCAAAGAGATCTCCTTAAGGAGTTGGGAGATACTCTTCAGGGTACTGTAGCTGCAGGGACCTCTGACAAAGCTGCTGCCCAGCTTGCTACCCTAAATTCTATTGTTAACTCATCCATGCATCTCATATCATATGCAGTTGATGGAATGAGTAGGGTAGTGGGTACAGGAATCGCTCTCAGAAGACATTCGTGGATGCGCTTGTGTTCCTTCGCGGAGCCCTTTAAGTCTTCATTCATAAACACCCCTTTTGATGGATCATCCCTTTTTGGGCCAAAAGTGAAGGAAACTTTGACCAGGTGTGAACAGGAGGGAAAGACTGTCTGCCGGAGACCATTTTTCCACCCCTACTCAGTCTTACCCCAAAGGCCAAAGGGGAGGAAAATGTGGTTCCGGAAAGCCCAAGGAGCCTTTCAGGACACACATGGTAAACCCCCCTCTAGGGGCAGAGGAGGGGGGGTAATAGTGGAAGATGCCGCCCTCGTGGCAGAGGGGGTCCGCAACATCAGGGTGACAGAGATCACTTCTCTGGTCAATCCTACCAACACTCCTGAAAGGAGGCCCAACTGTCTTGCTCTGGAGGCAGTCGGGGGTCACTTATCTTTGTATCCAGATGCCTGGCAAGAAATAACAAAAGACAGCTGAGTACAACGTATCATTTCCAGAGGGTACTTCATACCTTTCGCCACACCCCCTCCCCCCTGTCCGTAAGGAGAATCCCGGACATTCCACCCAGTTACAGACAACAAGCAACTATAGAGGACCACAAGTTGCTAGAAAAAAAGAGTCATCCAGCCAGTCCCAGCAGACCAAACAGGATTCGGAACTTACTCAAGGTTCTTTTAGGTTACAAAGAAAACAGGGGACTGGAAACCCATTTTGGACCTCAGCAGACTCAACCAATATGTGAAGAAAGAAAAGTTCCGGATGGTCACACTACAGTCTATACTTCCCTTTTTAGGAAAAGACAATTTGATGTGCTCGATAAATCTCAAGGATGCGTACTGCCACACAAAAATGGCCAGGCCATCCAGAGATCACCTGCGTTTCTGGCTGGGAGCCAATCATTATCAATTTTCGAGCCCTGCCCTTTGGTCTCACTACAGCCCCCAGTGTGTTCACCAAATGCATGGCAGTGGTCACGGCTCAACTGAGGCGTCCAGGATTCCAGGTGTTTCCGTACCTAGATTGGCTCCTTACCACCAACAGCAGGCATCAACCGATTCAGGCAAGGGAATACACTCTGACACTATGCAATCACTTAGGCATTACAGTCAACTCAGAAAAGTCTGCCTTGTCGCCATCGCAGCATATTGTGTTTTTTGGGGAAGAGTTAGACACTTCAACCACCACTCTAAGACTACCAATTGAAACAGTCTTCCTTCTTCGCCAGCATGTCAGCACATTGGTATCAAAAGACAGAGCACCAGCTTCAGAAGTTCTAAAAGTATTGGGTTTGATGGCTGCAGCAATCCTGGCCATCCCATTAGGAAGGATGCATATGCGAATTCGTCAAGGGCTGTTGTTCACTCAATGGTCTTATCAGGAACTTCCAATGGATCATACAATTTTAATTACGAGCTCTTGCAAGAAACATCTCCAGTGGTGGATGACGTCTCTTCACGTAACCATAGGATGCCCCTTTGTCCTACCCCCTCCAGTAGCCACTGTGACCACGGATGCTTCCCTAATAGGGTGGGGGGACATTTTCAGGGAAAGACTACCCAAGACACATGGACGGACCAAGAGTCACATTTGTATATCAATATTCTGGAGATGAGAGTAGTACTTTTGGTGTTGTAGTACTTCCAGGACTCTCTTCCCCTAGGAACGATTGCAATTCAGACAGACAATATGTCAGTAGTCTGGTACTTGAGCAAGCAGGGGGGAACCAAGTCTTACCCCCTTTGCCAAGAAGTCCTCAGAGTTTGGCAGTGGGCTGTTTCCTCCCAGTGCTTTTTGTTGGCAACGCACATCCCGGGGAGATCTAATCTGATAGCAGACAAGCTGAGCAGGGCAATCTTGTTGCCGCACGAGTGGTCCCTCAAGAAAGAGATTGTGGATTTTCCGCAAATGGGACCAGCCTTGCTGCGACCTTTTTGCCAGCTACATCAACACAAAATTCAGAAGCTACCTTGCCCTGATTCCTCCTCCGGGAGAAGCCCCGAGATTCGTACTCATACACGATTGGCCCCGGGTCTCCTCTATGCACTTCCACCAATCCCAGTGATACCCAGAGTTCTACAGAAAGCAAAATCCCTGGGAAGGTCCATCATTCTTATAGCCCCTCATTGGCCTCAGCAGATTTGGTTCCCATTCCTTCAACATCATGTCTTGGAGGATCCCTGGATTCTAGACCCAGTTCCAGACCTTCTGACACATCCATCAGGGGACCTCCATCCTTCTCTGCAGTCACTCAAGCTGACAGCTTGGCTGCTCCAGTTCTCCTTATAGCCAGGCTTCATAACTTCTCCAATGAGACAAAACAAATCCTTTTGTCTTCTCATAAGCCGTCCACTAGAAGATTATATCTTAATAAGTGGAAGAGATTTTCCATATGGGCTTCTAAGCAGAACATTGATCCTTACCAAGCCCCTTTGATGTTCATACTAGAATTCTTAACTATGAATTTTAATAAAGGAGCGGCAGCAGCAAAAGTTCGGGTTTCTAACTTTCATCTCGGAACTGACGGGCTAAATATAATGTTCCACAAGTTATCCAAGGCCTTTCTCAAAGGAACTTTCCATATGAGACCTCCAGTGAAAACTCCCTATTCTCCTTGGAATCTAAATGTTATGCTGTCTCGTATAATCCTTCACCCGTTTGAACCAGCATCATCTTGTGACCTCAAATATTTGTCATGGAAAAACATATTTCTGGTAGCTATTACTTCTGCTTGCAGAGTATCAGAACTTCAAGCTTTATCTATCAGCCCTCCTTATTTGATTTTTCATGCTGATAGAGTTTCTCTTAGGACAAACCCCTCTTTTTTGCCCAAAGTTTGTTCAGAATCTAATATCAACCAAGTCAATGAGTTACCAATTTTCTTCCCTAATCATTCCAATAGGTTGGAGTATATGCTGCACAAACTTGATGTTCACAGACAGCTCAGATTTTACTTGGATGGAACAAAAGATATCAGGAAATCAGACAAGTTCTTTGTTTCATTCTCTGCCAGAAAAGGTAGACCAGTGGCAAAAACAACTCTGTCTAAATGGTTATCTGATTGTATCACCTTTGTCTATTCAGCTGCTAATATGCCTTTACAACACAAGATTAAAGCTCACTCAACCAGAGCAGTTTCTACATCCTCTGCGTTCCAAGCCAAATTGCCCCTTGATAACATTTGTGCGGCAGCCACTTGGTCTAAACCTCATACCTTTATCACTCATTACAAAGCTGATAAGGCCTCCAGGGACAGAGCTTCTTTTGGGTCTATGGTTCTAAAGAATGTACTCCCGTGAGCCACCCGAGATTGATGGTGCTAGGGATGCTACCCATCAGTAAAGAATGAACGGCAAGATTGAACAACTTCACATTAAGAAGTTATGTACTCACCATAACATTCCATGTGAGTTGTTCATCCCGCCTTCATTCTTACGTCCCTCCCTCCTTCCCCCTCCTGGTTGCTCAATTCTTCTTCCTCTCCATAGGAGGATAGCTCATTTATATGATTATAATACATGCAGCAAACAAGATCTGAGGTAATTCACAGTGCATCACAGGATAGGGGCTTGGCCTCGAGCTACTGGAAGACCTCGAGCTTTGCATACAGCCGTAACGGAGCCAATGGACCGGCTCCAAACCCATCAGTAAAGAATGAAGGCGAGATGAACAACTCAAATGGAACGTTGGTGAGTACATAACTTCTTATTTTCTAAGAGCCATATTATAGCCATGGCCTAATCTGTTAAGTAGACTGCAGCAAGAAGCTAACCATGCTCTAATAGGAAAGAAAATAAGTTTTGCAAGCCAAGTTAACAAATGTAAAATAAAATAAAATAAAAATAAAATGCTTCACAACCACAAAGAACATTTCAGTATTCTCTCATCAATTCAGCAGAAAAAACATGGAGATTATATTAAAAAAGAGCAATAATGCATCATACAACCCTATTCAAAGTTGTCTACACCTTGTCTAAACAACTAGGGTACAACCAAGAAGGGCCCCACCCCTTGATCATAAGTGATAACAGCAAACTGCTTAGTCCAAGTAAGGTGCCCCAGGAATGACAATGAAGCATATTTATGATGTCTGAACAGACTGTTAAGAGACAGGGAAAATTCACTGCTGAGTTGGCTAGGCAGAAAGTATCATTCTTGACTGGAGAGACCCAGAAAGCTTATTTCTGGCCTGGAAGGTACAAATGCCAAGGACTATATGAATCTGACAGAAATTCTTGCACATTCACAGGTCACTTCTAGACTCTGTGCACAAAGATTCTATGTTTACACCTACATCCCTGACAGATTTGCATGTTCCCCAGTGTTTGATTTGACCCATATGGCATAGAAGTGGCTTATATCGGTGGAGGACTAATGACTCCTGATTTGCAGTATATACTGTGATGGGTTACTTTCAAGGAGTTTACCTTTCTCCATTGGCAATTTCATAAGCTAAAGTAAGCAAGTTTCTGCAGAACAGCAGGTACAGCTGGGTGAACAGTATGTGGTATCAGATGACCCATCATAAATTACAGATGAATGTTCAAGTCAACAGTACTCCAAAAGGGAATCTGATACTGGTAAGATTGCTATAAGGTGTAAGGAAAAAGAAAAACAGATGTTTTGTCATTCCTGGGCCACAAATGCAATGCCAGGTAACACACACAATTGCTGATGGGTCTAAAACTCAGTTGGACAATCTGAAGTGTTTTAAATTATCTCAGTTTGGGTACAAAAATAAAACGATTCCACTAATTATGACACTACGCAATGTGATGCATGCTCCTGTAGGGGGACACATTTGATGTTTGTAAACAGTACCAAATAATCATGTAGTATTAGCAGCATTCAAGTAAAGCCCAAAAATATGACATAGAAGTAGATGGCAAACAAGTACAAGCACTGCTAATTCTAAAAGTATGGTAACATTAACAAAAAAGTTTTTCAGTGGATAAGAGTAAAATAAATACAGATGGGGAAAAAGGGTATTATATGTGTCAGTGTGGGTATAGATAGGACTTTCATGTGGCTAAAGTGTTTTGTACTCCTCTAGATACACTAAACATGGTACTGAGGTAATATCCAACTTTATGTATGAAGCTCTGAGTCCTTTCTTATTTGCAGTGGTGATGGACAGGTTGACAGATGAGATCAGACAGGAGGCCCCGTGGACTATGATGTTTGCAGATGACATTGTGATCTGTAGAGAGAGTAGGAATCAGGTTGAGGAGACTCTGGAGAGGTGGAGATATGCTCTAGAGAGCAGAGGAATGAGAGTCAGCAGGGCTAAGACAGAATATATGTGTGTAAATGAGAGGGAGGTTAGAGGAATGGTGAGGATGCAGGGAGTAGAGTTGGTAAAGGTGGACGAGTTTAAGTACTTGGGATCAACAGTTCAGAGTAATGGTGAATGTGGAAGAGAGGTGAAGAAGAGGGTACAGGCAGGGTGGAATGGGTGGAGAAGAGTGTCAGGAGTGATTTGTGACAGACGGGTATCAGTAAGAGTGAAAGGGAAGGTCTACAAGAGTGCAGTGAGACCAGCTATGTTATATGGGTTGGAGACAGTGGCATTGACAAAAAGGCAGGAGTCAGAGCTGGATGTGGCAGAGTTAAAGATGTTAAGATTTGCAATCGGTGTGACTAGGATGGATAGGATTAGGAATCGGTATATTAGAGGGTCAGCTCATGTTGGACAGTTTGGAGACAAAGCAAGAGAGACGAGATTGCGTTGGTTTGGACATGTGCTGAGGAGGGATGATGGGTATATTGGGAAAAAGATGCTAAGGATGGAGCTGCCAGGTAAGAGGAATAGAGGAAGGCCTAAGATAAGGTTTATGGACGTGGTGAGAGAGGACATGCAGGCGGTTGTTGTGACAGAGCAAGATGCAGAGGATAGGAAGAAATGGAAAGAGATGATCCGCTGTGGCGACCCCTAACGGGAAAATCCAAAAGAGAATGATGATGTATGAAGGCATTTTTGGGAAACAGGAAAGACTTTCTGCACTTCCTTGATTTGTTAACATACAAGAAGGATGTATCACAAGTACATGCAGAGGTGGGGTGAATGGTGAAGAAAGCCTACTGATCTCTGAAATAGACTAGCTGGACAGCTAGTATGACAAAGACAGAACTACACCAATCACACTAGCTGGGAATAATTCAAATCAGAATGAATTTGAGACTCAAGATAAGAACAAGTACAAGGACCCAAAAGATTTAAACAGTATTAATAAGAATTATAAGAATAAACAGTGCCAGGATCCTGGATTAAGAGAAAGCAGAGATAAGGTGCAGGTCACAAAAAGAGATACTGTTTTGCCAAATTAAGCCCTTCATCCTTTCCCATTTTAAGCAAAAATTGATCTTGTTTTTTGAGGAAAGGAAAAAAAAGCTCCTTCACATAAATCTTTCTATTGCCTTTTAGCACCACCATCAAATAACTGATGTTCTGTCTCCAAGAGGACTGTCAAGGATTTGTAGAACCATTAGTCAAAATTTCTAGTTTGCGTAAACATACTGTACTGTATTAGAGTATGTCAACTCTTATCCTGAGGCTATGACACTGTGTAGAACCTCTGCCAAGCCTGCTGCAAGACAGTTACAATATTATGTTCTACTGGATGATGGTAAATAAGGAACTGTCAAAGGTCATGAAGGAACTCAGCTAAATGTTACAGACTAAAAGGCATAAAAATCCATACACCACCCCAAGCAGATAATTTGGTGCAGCATTTTGAACATAATTTTGTGGAAGACAATTGGTTAGGAAGGAAAACGCTGAGACACGTTACCCTGTATGATGCTTTCCATCAGAGAGGTAACCCAGCCTTACACTGGTTTCACGCCATTTGAGCTAGTTTAGGAAAGACACCCCAATGGTTTATAAGACTTATCAAAAGAAACATGGGAACAGGAAGATAACCCTTACAGAAGTGTAACGGGGCACATAAACAAATGCAGGAACAAACAGCTGTAATATCAACAGTGTGGGAATATATGACACAGACTCCAGGTACAGCTATAATTAGGAAGCTATCGTACACGCATGCCATTCAGATGGCAAAGTATTCATTTTTACTCTCACTGTGGAGGGCATATTAATTTCCAATTGGCATGGGCCACATGAAACAAAATTAAAAAAATGGAGGAATAAACTACAAGTTCTGACAGCAGAACAAAAGCAAATTACAGAAAATATATCATACCAATGTATCAAAACCATGGAAAGACAAAGAGGTGTCTGGTGTCTTCTAGAGGTTTATGTTTGGACATCCAATGGAAAAATCAACAAACAGCATTACATCGTAAATGCCGTTCACTGAAACCTCCTCCCCCAGCTAATTATATATGCCAACTCCTAGATCGCACTATAGTGGGAAAAGGGCAAATTTCCTTATCCCTACCATAATGTGATCTTAGCTGAACGACTCGATGAACAGCATGTTCAACGAGATATGCTGTTCGATGATTTTTCCATTCAATGGGCAGTCACAGATCCGGCTTCTCCAGTGCCAGGCTGTCCCCTAATCATACAACCTAATTCTAAGATACAGCTAGCCAAAACCTTGTCAATCCCTCAAAAAAAAAAAAAAAAGAAGTGAACAGGTCTGTGTTAAAGAACAAAGATATTTTCTATCTTGTCCCAGAATTAACCACCTCAGTTAAGAATAACACAGTTAGGATAAAGCAAGGAGAAAAGTTCAAGCTAAAGCCTTACATGATCCTTAAAGGACAAAAAGAAGCTATAAGTAAGAAAATACCCAAAAAGTTGGAGTTGAGGGTTAATGAAGAATCTCAAAGGGTATGGAATAACCATGTGGTATTGGTGCCAAAACCAGAAGGTAGTATCTGACTCTGTAATGATTTACATCAATTGTATTTATTTATTTATGTGATGTTTGATTGTAATGAGGTTTCCAAATGTGATGCCTTAGCCATGGCTAGGACATACAAGGTGCAAGACATGTTTAGAAAGGCACATTACCTTACCAGGATAAGCTTACCAAAAGGTTATGGCAAACTCCTCTGACAGAACAGGCCAAACAGAAAATGCATTTCATTATGCTAAGATGACAGACTTCAATATGAAGTAATGACTTTTGGGTTGAGGCCCTGCTACCCCACTCACATTTCAGAAAATGACAATCTAAAAATAACTATACCCCAATTTGCTTCTGCTTATTTGGATGATGTAACAATGTACAGTAATGACTGGAAGTTTTACTCTACCCTGAGCACAGGCAATTCTGTATTCAAGTTGCTCAGCAAGCCTAATGGCCAAACCTTCCAAATGTACATTCACTGTTGAGTAAGCTAGGTACCAAGGTAATTAAAATGGACGTGGTCTGGTGAAGCCTTATTGTTGGAGGGTAGAGGCTATAAGAAATAAACAATATCCATCTGCACAAAGAAGCAGGGAAGGGCTTTTCTGATATTGTTTAGTTATTATAGGAATATTCACACCTTACTTCGCCACTATATAATAGCCACTGACCAGTTTGACTAAGGCAAGGGCCACTATGATATTTAGCCAGTCCAAGGAAAGTGACACGGTATTTACAAGTTTGAAAAAATTCTCCCTGTGCATAGTCTGTACTAACTCCCCCTGATATCACTAATAACTTTACTATGCAGGCTGTTGTCTCTGATGTTGGGATAGGGGCTATGTTGTCATAAGAAGTACAAGATGAATAATACTCCACTTACTATTTAAGCAGGAACTTCAGTTTGTAAGAAATAATGCATGCTGATGTGGAAAAAAAACTGCTTGGCTATTAAGTGGGCAGTATCAACTATGTTACTACTTAATGGGCAGACAAATTTAAACTAGTCATGGATCACGGCTCATGATGTATAATAGGAAAAGAACCCTAGGGGTTATCCACTGGTTCTTCAGCCTTACTGGATACAGACAAGAAGTGAAGCATGGAAATGCAGATGAACTGTCACCCCCCCATGCCTTTGCTTCTCTGGACACCCCACCACCTAGACTTGAGCTGGAAGAAAGGAAATGTGACAGAGTGCAAGGGTCATTAAATGAGGGCATGTATGCAAGCTCTAAACTGATGGAATGCGCATAGTCTGTGTTGCCTTAAAAGAGGGATACTTCATTTAACTGTCTAAAATAGTAAATAAAATAAATAACTCTCAGTGATATGTTACCTGAATGTGAAATCAGAATTGTGCTAAAGAAGCTGCCATTCTAGGGCTGCTGTAGCAATCACTGTGATAACGAAGCTATGGCTTGTGTGTTCTTTGTATAACACAAACAGTAACGCTTAAAGAGGGTTGCTAACTTTCAATGGAAGATCTGCTAGGCTGTAAAACTATCTGTACTCATCTGCAAGCTTCAGGAAGAATATGGAAACATGCTTAACACTAAAACAGCTTTTAAAGTTATTTTCATAGCTGTGAGATACTGCACAGTGTGAAACTGAAATCTGCGTTGAAACAAGAAACTTACAAGTACAAAGGTATATGACTTCATTAAACAGACAAACGATTTTACAAAGCTTTGCCACTATTATGCTGCACTCTACATTTGTTGACTGGGTAAGCCCACTGCACGCATCTGTCCCTTTCAGAGATGACACAGGAGCACTATCTGGTTAAGTGACTTGTTCAGAGTCTCAGAGAAAACAAATACAGGTAGAAGGAATCAAACCTTATACCAGGGGCACAGGTAGCATCGTATAAACAGCTCAGAGCTTCAGTCCTCTGCACTAACTGCAAGACAAAATATTTAAAATCAGCTAAAGGAGATGGAGGCTAATCATTCTGCAGTGTAGCAAAAATACTGTAAACAATTCACAAAAATTTGTACTTTTACAAATGCATCTCTAAAGAACTGCATCCAAAATATTCAGCATGTTATGCTGAAAAAAAAAAAAAGAAAATGTATGCGTGATAATGAACATAACCAGTGGTTCTTCCAATGTAAGTGTTGAAGTAGCATATTCAACAGGGCAAATACTTCCACTATTGGTGCAGATCAGTATCAGCCTTGACATTCCCAATGTACTTATCTCTTGTCAATAAATAAAGGGTATCATCTAAACATGCTCTTTGGGTTTGTCTCACTCTGATCTCATAAATCTCACTCTACAAGACTACCCTGGAAGTCTTGATAGAAACACCAGCACTTTAGTTTTGGTAATACTCACAAAAAAGTAGAAGAATGGCGGTGGACCTAAGGATTCTCATTTTCAGAGGAGATAGTGGATGAGAAACTGGACTGCAGAAGTGACCACATTCAAACATCTACAATTATGATAAATTGACCACACAACTATAGTATGCTCCTTGTATTGTTGCTGCACTCATGAAAACAGGAAAGAGTACCAGGGTTGGTAGTCCTCATAGTTAAGAGGCTAAAGACATCATAGTAGAAGAGAGCAGCATGCCTGTCAAAAAGGCACAGATGATCCCTGTCCTAGATTTAGTCCAGGTAGAACAACCTGGAACTGGAAATTAATGGCTCCTACCTTGAAAACTAGGAATCTCCTCGACTCCCTGGCAATCTTTGTATGCAGGTACAAGAGGTCCAACAAGCACAATCACTCTAACAAGCAAGGGAGAACTAATCACATGATAACTATCCAGAATTTTCTTTCTGACACAAAGTTAGGATGCTTAAGATTAGAAAGGTCATAGGATTCTTGGTCATTTTTGACACTTAAAAAAACTGAAGTAGCAGCCAGACCTGACTGATCTGGTTGGACCTCTTGGACAGTTCTTATTTTGATGAAGGCAGTGGGATGCTGGAAAATGGAAGGGAATGCAGCAAGTGAAGGACAAGGAAAGGTTTTACTTGGTCACTGGACATTATGTACAGAATCCAACTGTCATGTGTGATAGTCTGCCAGATGGACAAGTGGAGTGACAGATGGCCCGACTAATTCCAGAGTGAAGCAATCCGACAAGGCCTCAGGGAGACTGCTGTTACCATTCAGGCTGCCAAATCCCTGCACACGGCAATAGATTCTGTCAATTTGGTGCATCTGCCATGGACATCACCAACTGACTTGTGCTGGTTCCTTCTCAGTTACTGATTATTTTGTTGGCCACATTTGAACAACTTCCACCAAGTCTGTGCCCTTGAAAAGAGGCAATGAGAAGTCATATATTTAATGCTAAAAAAAAAAAAAAAAAAAATCTGTGTTCCACCCTCATTTTTGCTGTCCTGCAGTCAGTTTTGTTTTATGATGTGGTTAGATGTATTGAAATAGGTGTTTAAGAAGGTCACCATGAAATTCTCTTAGAAGTCTAAAGAAAGCAAGACATGACGGCATATAGTAACTCTAGAGCTTGCTGTCCTTACTGCCTCATCAGTCGCACCATGGGTTAAGCAGGTGAACAGATTACTTAGGGTAGGTGTCTGAATGATTAGTATTTTTTACAGAGCTCTGGGTAAGACACCTTCTCCCATTAATCTGACATTACAGTAGTGCAACAGCTCCAATGCTGCATTGGACTCCTAGCATGGATGCCTGGTAGCTAAGTGTCACGAACAAGAATGCTGAGCATGCATAACTTTACACCCCAAAGCAGTCATGTACCATGACTCTTGCTGCAAGAGGTGTTCTGCAGGCCTCTAGAAGGTTGTTAGCTTCTTTAAGGCCTCAGTTGCAATGATAAACAATATAACAGTGTTTTTTATCCAGCAATCTTAGTCTGGGCCAGGAGGGTCACAAAATCCACTCTCTTTGGAACAAGCAGCCATTACACTGGGTTCCTTACATTCTTCCTCAAGTCAGCCTCCTTCCAGGAAATTTGACAAAATTAGAAAAGGTACTCCAGATAAACAAGCACATTTTCTAATCCTAAAGCACATACAGCAGGTATTGCTATCCAAATAGGCTTCTGCTAAACAGGTTATGACTGCTTAGGTTCATAGATTCATGGGTGTGCAGTAGGCTAACAACCCCAAGGGCCATTTTAAGCCTATCAATGCATCCCAAATCTCTGACAATTTATGGTACCCTAGATAAGTGTAAGCAGGGGCTGGGAGATGAAACATTTACAAGCAGGGGCCCAGGAGATGAAACATTTACAGACTGCCTGTGTCCATTAGAGACATGTGTGCCAAACCAGGGATGAATTTCCTATTCCCCATCCAACTGTCCAAGTTAAACTTGAATTGGATTAAGGAAGAACTCTGCTTCACATGGATGGGGAGCCTTGTCCAGAGAAGGGCTAATCTCTGGAATGCATAACTATCTCTCCAGCAGGTCCTATTTATATCACAGGCAAAGTTTAAGTACTGTGATTAAGTTCTGCGGATATACAGGAGGTCAATCAGGTTGGGGTCTAATGCCTTGCATGCCAGGTATAGATCTCCCTTCAACAGCCTGTAGGAGACAGAATACAGGGATAAGGCCCTTAGGTGGTCTGCATAGGACATGTTACTTACCCCATGTATTCTTTTAGTGAGGAACCTCTTTGGACGTTCCAATTGTTGGATGTGCTTGATTAAGTACATACCAAAGGGGGCACAGTACTCAGTGAAAGGTTTTATGAATGCCGAATACAGCGGAACAATAACCTTCTTGAACTGAGATATCATACCTGCCTAACCCCATTCCCACTAATAAGAATGGGAAAGCAATGATTAAATTGTGGAAAAATGTATTCTTTTACTGCTTCAACTTTCAGAATTTTAAAATATCAAGCTCATATGTTAAAGTTTTCATTGCTATCTTTTCAGAACATACAGAAATTGATGGCTAACATTCCTTCTTATGAGGTAAATAGCTCATTAAATGCTTCCGTGACAGCTGTTGCTCATGTCACTAAACATATTTTAAAGTGTGCCTGTGATGCTGCTGATTCTTCCTCCAGAGCTGCTATTTCTGAGTCGTTTTAAGGAGATGTACTTAGTGACATTGTCAAAATCCTCCTGATGATATTTTACTAGAGTTTTTAAATTCTCCTTTGGATAAACATATTCTGTTTGGCCATTTTTCAGCTGAGGTGTCAAAGGTGTGATGAAAGGGAAAAGCTTATTCAAAGCATGTCTTGGATTTTTCAACCCTGCTTTTTCAGAAATAGTAATTTCTCCTTCGCCTCAGCAAATTGCTTAAATAAACAATTTAATCAGCAAGGAGACAGCAAACAAGGTTTTAAAAAGCAACGACAAATAGTTTGTGAAAAGAAACAAAAACTCTCTAATACTCGAGGACAATCCTCTCAGTCTGCATGACCATCAGCCTGTTCAGGCTCTTCCCCCTCCTCTACCCTAGCAAACTTTCCATGTCTGAGAGACTTCACCTCCTTATGTGGCATCAGCTTGTCTCCTACAGCTGGGTTCTGTGGGTAATTCAGTAGGGATTCACTTGGCAATGGGAATTCCTCTTACCCAGGTAACCAGATTTCTATTTCCTCCCACCCTACAATGTGTTATGTCTCAGGGTGTCACAGAACCCATGCCCTCCAATCTCTAAGGAAAGGTGTTTATTCAAGAATTTTTCTAAAACAAAAAAAAAAAATCTAGTTCCCAGATCAGCTAGGGCCTGTACTAGATCTTTCTCTTCTAAACCTTTTTACGAGATTTCAAAGATCAGGATTTTATCTATTCCATCTCTTGCATCTCCAAATTCCTCTCTATCTTTCATGGTCAAGCTGGATCTAAATGATGCCTATCACTTCTCCATTGCACAGCATTTCACGTGCTTCTTAAGATTTGCTGTATCTGGCTTACATTATCAGTTTTATGTTATACCCTTTGGACTGTCCAGAGCACCAAAGGCAATTACAAAATGACTTGCTCCAGACACAAATTACTGTAGACATCAAGGCATTCACATTTTTCCTTAGTTGTGCAATTGTCTTATCTCATCAAACTCTTTTTTCAGCTGACAAAAGTCTTTAGCAACAGTTCAGGAACTTCTACTCATTCTGGGTTTTCAAATAATGTTTCAGAGGTCTTCTGCATTAGGAAGAGCCTTTCTTTCTCCAGACAAAGTAGACTTGTTTCAGAAATTCCTCCTGCGTTTCCCCAGTCAAAGTTATGCATCTGCAAGGGTATTTCTCACAATTCTGGAGTAGCATCAATGACTCTTATGCTTCCCCTATCCAGACAACCCCTGAGGAAAGCACAATGGTACCTCATCTCTGTCTGGACTCAGCATATATACCCTTTCTCCTTACTGATCCCAGGTCTAAGATTTGTAAAGAGGGAGAATAGATGGAGAGTAGACCAGATAGCTTGCAATCCAGGTCTTCCATTCTCCATTCCAAACCCCCTGCAGTCAGTCACAAAAGGAACGTCAGACTTAGCATGGGGAGATGGTTTCAAAAGGGGTAATAGTGCAAGCTCTTTAGGATCCTGCATACAGACTGTGAGAAGCATATAAATATCAGAGAGATGTTGGCCGTTACCAATGATTTGAACCCCTTAAATCATCTCTGGTCCCTACGACCTCTGCAGGTGTGCTCACACACATCTCAGTCATGTGATATATACACAAACAGTGGGGTACCAGATCTTACCCCACACATACACACACACACTTTGCTATCACAGCCTGTGAGTTAGGAACTTAGCTCAGTTTGACTCTTAAGGCTTCATACATTCAGTCACAACAAAACTTGGCTGAAGATAATCTCAGTAGGAACAGGACAGACCCCCTCGCATGAAAACGTCATCCTGGAGTCTCATGAAAATTGATCCAACTGTGGGAACACCTGAAGTACATATATTTGCCTCCCTTCAGAACAAACAGCTAATGAAATTCTGCTCCAGGACTACTTACAAACAGGCCTAAAAGGCAGATACTTTCTCATTCCCATGGAAAGGAGTGTTGCTGTATGCTTTTCTACCCTTTACACTGATATCCAGGGTTCTTCTAAAGATCTAGAAGGACTCTTCAGAAATTGTGGTGGTGACCCCCTTTTGGCTCAGGCAACAGTGATTCTCCCTTCTTTTCAATTTGGCCAATGGATATTACCACAAGCTTCCCCACAAGATGGAATTACTCACACAAGATATGGGGAGTTTGATATACCCAGTCTTTAACCTCTTCAACTAACTGCCTGGATGATAACATTTTGATACCTTTTAGGGATTTTTATAAGGATATGCAGGATGCACTAAAGTAGGAGATAAAACCTGCTAACAAGCAATCATATATGGGTCATGTGGAAAAGATTTTCTAGTTGTTGCCATTCAATGAACTGGGAACCTCTTCAGGCCTGGCTGTCCCTGTTCTTGATTATTTGCGTAAGTTACTGTCCAATGGCCTTTCATATTCTTCTATCAAGGTAGATTTGTTGGCCATTTCTGCTGGTCTGCCTTTGGATGCTCCTTTCTAATAATGCTTAAATTAAACAGTTTTTGAAAGGGGTGCTACATACTCATCCACCTAAGAAACAGATGGCTTGGCTCTTTCTTGGGATATGAACTTTGCCCTTGAGAATCGTATTCAGTCTCCATTTTAACTAGCTCATGAGGTTCTTATCTTGGAAGTCTATTTTACTTATTGTTCTAACATCTGCTAGTGGAACATTTGCATTACAAGCACTAATGTTGAGTCAACCCTTCATTGTTTTCCACAGGGACAGTGCTTCTTTCAGAACAAATCCTACCTTTATGCATAAAGTGGTCTTAAGAGTGTGCTTTAAGCTATGCTGTTATTCTCGAAGTGTTCTTTCCCGACTCCAATGACAAAGGAGAAAGGATCCTTCACACTATAGCTGTCCACAGGCAGCTCGGATACTACCTTGACAAAATTTGAACTTTCAAGAAAACCGATCAACTGTTTGTCACCAATGAAGGTAAGAAGAAAGGACAACCAGTTTCAAAACAGACCATTTTCAGGTGGTTGTCTCATGCTACCATCTTTTGCTACACTCATTATAATAAGCCACTTTCAAGTAGGATTATAGCCCATTTGACACAGGCTTTTTCTTCAGTGGAATTCTGGAAAGGGGTAGACTCTAGATGTAGTTTAGAGGCAGCAACATGGTCCTCTGTAGAGAATTTTATAAAGCACTATAAACTAGATTCTTTTTCCACACATAGGATAGCTTTTGGTAGAACCATTCTTCAGGGAATCCTGAAGTCTTTTATTAGCATCCTCCCTCTTTTCCTTAAGCTATGATAATCTATCCGTAGAGCTGAGGCCCCTGCAACAGTGATATATGTTTGATCAGTACAATTATGTAAGTGAAAATTACTATAACATTAGATGTTCTAATAGATCACTGTTCCAGTAGCCCCCCCTGACCAACCTTCTCTTGTTTAAATTTTTGGTGTTGCCAGGGTGTGGATCTGTCCATCTTTTTTGTATATAGTTAATGTTTTGCTTGTTTACTAACACTGTTCTTCGGGGTTCTTGCCTCCTTCCCTCCTGAGCAAAAATTGCCCAGAAGCATTTCACTCTCCAACTCCTTTTTTATGGAGTTATTGACATTTGGAGGGTGTGAAAGGTGTCGTTAGCTTTTGGAAGCTATCTGGTTGCAGCGGGGTAGGATAGCTTAAACTACTGTAACAGTGATCAATGTTTAAACATCTACACTTGTTCTTTTCCATCATGCAATCACATAAAATGAAAGGTAAATTATTTTTGGATTCATCATTGAAAAAAAAGTTGAATCTCTATCAAGACTGTAATTTTCCTTACTGCCATATTAACCTGTTTGAAAACTGCTAATTCTTACCTTCAGGACCAGCAAACACCTGATTTAAGTGCTGATCTTAAAATCAATGATATATTACACTTATGTCTTAAGAATATTATGGCTGGAAAAATATGTTCTATCAGTTGTGATTCTCATTATTCTAAAAATCTAACCTTTGGAAATACTAGCTTTACATGACACAGTGGAAACTGCTACATTTTAACAACTACTGTTGGCATTTTTCCCTGCATATTTCTGCTTCCTCAGACTGCAAGCCATTGAACCTACCAATCGCGTATCATCCCAGATTCCTTCACAGTGGTGACCATTGTCATTTCAGATCTGCCAAGGGAGTCTTGTCTGGGGTCAACCATTCGGGCAGATGAGGGAGATTCTGTGTGTTCTTGCCAGGATCACACCCATGACATTTGTAGTCTTATCTCTTGCCCCACCCCTGGTGGTAAAATGCTAACTTGTATAACAGCATGTATTGTCTATGCTTCCCCAAATCTATGCATGCGAGCTCGATCACATGCAAGACAGGGAGCTGCCATTACCTTTTTGCACAGTCACAGAGCATTCTCTTCCTGCCGGACTTGCTTTCAATGTTATATGTGACTTCCATCACATTACAGCAGATATAGTTGACCAGAACCTGCAACCTAATCCTCCCCTGCTAGCCTGCCAACAACCCATGCCACTAATCACACTCTGGTTACCTGGGTCATAGTTAAGGTTTTATCCCTCTATGTCACTAGGCTGGCTAACAATTAAAATTGGCTTTTGGCAAATTTTAGACCATCACTTACAGGTGAAAGTCCTGACACAATTTCTGAGAAATATGCTAAATATTTCAAACTGTTTCAGACATATGGTCCTAGACTGACTACAAGGTACAACTGGTAGACCTCTATAACCATACAGCTCATAACACACACGTTTGATATTAGCTCTGGCAGACAATCTCTATATGTCTGAATTGTTTCATTTGTGTTCTTGTAAAATTAGAAGTAAAAAAAATATTTCTAGTAGAGAGTCGATTATCCAAACTAATTGGGACTTGGGTAGTTCGGATAATCAAATATACATTGAACCAGATAAAAAAAAAATTCTAAAATCTTGTTTTTTTCTGCACACAGGGAATACACTTTTCAACCACTGAGCGAATCCAGTGAACAATAAAGCAAATGTTTCACACATGAACAGGCTACAAGCTCAAAAACCATTAACAAGTGAATACATATAACGTTTACATATTCAGATTTTATGATTTTTCCTACTCAAAAACCTCGGAAGGCTGCATTCAGATAATTGACTGCTTGGATAATCGACTCCCTACTGTACTTGTTTGACAAGGTAATACTTTGTGTTAAACTGTCAAAAACACATGGCAGCTAGTGCAGAGGGCTAAGGCTGTGAGCTATAGTTCCTGTGGTACCAGGTTTGATTCCTTCAGTCTTTATTTGCATACTGTGTGACCTTGAGCTAGTCACTTATCAAAACAATGTTCCCAGTTCACTTCTGAAAAGGAACTGTGTGCCCAGTGGGTCAACCTGGTTAACATATGGGTATTATTACAATTGTAGAAAAACATGAACTCATTTGAGATGTTGCCTAGTTGCAATCACTGCTGTTTAACTCATGTTATGTACCACAGAAAAGTGAGTATTTGAGTGTCTTACTCACTTTTTTCCAAACAACTTCATTAAAATAAAGCGGTACTATACATAAAAAACTTGATAACATGGTTAACAGCAGCTGTTAATTTTGAATTCACAATTCAAGAGCTAGAAAATAAATACCACAGAACCATCAGCAATATTACCAGGGAATGTTTATTTAAAATTCACTAAACTGTTGTGTCTTCCAGTTCATATACTAATTTTTCCAAATAAACCATACAACCCAAGATTCAAGATTAACCATTATGTCCACCCCAAACAAAAGAAAAAAAAAACAACAAAACCAATTAAGCTATATACAAAGCTTGACATTAGTAAAACAATGTCAGTTAAATATAAACAGCAAACCTCCATGACTCTTGAAAGTGGCAACATCCCTTTTCAGTAGACCTTAGGCAAATTTACTCTTGCCCTAAAAGAGGTGAGACTGGCCTCCTAGTACGCATTCTTCACTATCATCTCTTAGGATACCATTAGTTATCCCTTATATCATTATCCCCAGCCTAAACTATCTCCATAGCCATCATCTAAATAATGAAACCATGGTAGCCATTTGACCATCAATTTACCTCTTTTAGACCCAACGTGAGAGTCCTCCTTTTCAATTAAGTCATTTAGAGTCTTCTTGTCTTTAATATTCTTGGTGGGTTTTCTTTTCTTCCATTACTTAGTAATAGCTTTCTTAGCTATAAGCAGAATTACTCAGAGCAAATGCAATCTATGTGGTGATACATCACTAACTAGCTCTCAAAAAATCTCTCTCTGGTAAGCAATAAATGTTACCCCATTACCCTGTTTATCATGTCTTAGATACACAACTTAAAGCTCCTGCAATTCTGCACAGCTCCAGAAGGTAGACGTCCGGGCTCCAACCTATCCCTCTTCACACTGTCAAAAAAGCATCAATAAGCCAGAAAACATCTTCATAAGCCTATCAGGTATAAAAAAATCTGTACAAGCATTTCCATACAAGCATTCTAAACCTTTTGGAGTTAGCATACATTGCGAGCCCTGCAACCCTCCCAAGTAATGCTCATATCTAATAACTTCTCAAGGGCAATTCACCTTGTCTATTAGTCTCTCCTTTAAAATGCTTAACATTTATAAGATTCAGATAGCACCCTTCCCACTGTTCTTTTCTTATCTTTTACCCACCTCACTATTTCCAGCCATTTATTTTCAGGGGCACAAACCCACTGCTAGCACTTTGCCTTACTATCTAAAGCAATGTAACACCATTACCACTCCCCCTTCATTTTCCTTTTGTTCCCTAACTCTTCTCATTTCACCATGCAATAAATAATTAACTAAAATATTATTTGGATTTGGATTATCTGATACCAATATCTAACTCCAGATTTTAACTTACCCTACTACTTTACAATAGAATTATCCTGTTTTTCTCTTCATCAGCCTTTGGAGATTAGACATTTTTTTACATCTCTCCAGCTGCATCACGTCTAATACCCTGTCCAAGGCCTCTCATATCATTCTCTTCCACTTTGCCCAACAGTCTGTATTCAAGCACCTCATCCTCAGGACCCATCAAGCCACCATCATGTATTTCTTCACTTTGGGGACCCCATACTCCCATATAGGTAGGCATTGTCACCTGATCCCAAGATACCATTGGTTTGGGGCTTTCCTACAGAACCTTTGACATTTCCTGGTTCAGCATTTTCAGGAACTTCATACTAGGCAGCCACCAAAATGCCTGAGCTGGATAAAGTAGTTTTGGTATTACTCACAGTTCTAATAACTGTACTTCTCTGCTCTAGTTCCATTCCTAAGATCATCCATCTTGGTATAATTAAATTTCTCCTAACACATACTCTGCAGGGCTACAGCCAAACTAGATCTAAAAGTTAAACCATACATACCTAATTTTGTCATTTCCCCAACATACTTAGCTATGCCAAGTGTAACTCTCTTGATGGATCAGAATTAGCCACTAAACCCTTAGCCTTACTAAGGCTGATTCTGCAACTCAAAACTTGCCCAAAGATTACCAAAATCTGCCACAATTTTGGCATGTCTCTATGTTGATTAGCTAAGTAGATTAAAATGTCATCTATCAATTGCTTACTAACTCTGCCTCTCTGATGTCCTTTGATAGAGGTTCAAGATATACTGGAAATATCAAGAAAGACAATGAGCAGCCCTGCCTAGTTTCCCTATGAAAATATAGCCTTCTCAGAGCTTCTGCTTAAACTTTATTCAGGTTATAGCCTAAGTTAAGAGCCTATGAATGAGTTAAACAAACTCATCTGGAAGCCCCAAGCCACCAATAATTCATAAAAAAATCCATCTTAGTCTATCAAAAGCTTTAACCATGTCGAGGCTTAAGATCCCTGTCTTCCTAGGTGGCCTGTATCACCATATGAGTTACTAAAATAATACCTGCCATTGCTTTTTCTTCTATAAATCGAGTGTGATTCTCACAAATCACTTGAGGCACAATCTTGGCCAATCTATTGGCTAAAGCAGCCATAAAAGAATTCTGGTCATGACTGACTTTAGTTCTGCTGACAGCAGATAAGCCTGGTTGCTTACATTCCTTTAATATTATTGTTATTAATCCCTGCTTCCATTACTCAGGTGGCTGATGCCCAATCAAGATGGGATTCATCATAACAAACCACTCTGCTATAAGCTTCTTCTGCCTAATTTCCAGACCTCTATTGGCACTTCAGCCTCCACCTTCCTTGAGTGCAGTTCTTGGTAAAACATTCTAAAGCCATCTAAAATTAATGAGAGATCCACTTACAGGTGCACCATCCTGACCTATCCTCAGAATGCAGATCTGTCACCTCATCGTCAGTGCTACAGCACATCAAGCTCTGGGGGAATTAAATACATCTGTCTATCTTTTTGAATTTCACCTTCTCATCTGTTACAGCCTGTAACTTCCTCCTGTTCTCTACAAAGGCACTCGCTTCCTCCTCCATGAACATCAGTTTGTTGTACAGGGATCTTAGTGCCCTTGCATCTCCTCAAATATTGCCTTCACCATGTCTTATATTTTTTACTGTATTTAATTTCACTCTGCCTTGATTCAAGTTTGAAATCTTTCCATCCATCTGGTGATACTGTATTCTCTTGCTCCAACAGTTCAAACTAATTATCTTTCTACCTCTTCCTTATCTTTTCACCCAGCAAGCAAATACTGGTTAAACTTCCAGTACTTCATCAACTTCCCCTAAGGCTTCGCCAGGATCTTCATTTATAATAACAATGCATGATCAGAAAACATCCTTTGCCTCAATGCTAACCAACCTACAAACCCCACAAGATTACACTGATATGCAGGACCTGTCTAATCTAGATTACATATTATGATATTTCCAGGAGTAAAAGGCCTACCTCCTTTCCCCATCTAGATTATTGTGTACAACCAGATATCCATCAGGCACACTGTCTTACAGAATTATAGCAAAAGCTTACATTCTTTGCTGTCCCTCTCTGCTCTAACTTCCTTATCTATATTCTGCCTTCTTGTGACCACATTCCGTTAACAAAACCAAAGTATTCTCACAAAATGTCACAACTTGCGGAAGGATGTTAACAAAAAAATGACATATGCTTTGGGTGGTTTATTAACTGACACTACTGTACCACTCTCATTTTTTCAAGTTCTTTTGGTTGCAGTATAGCATCCTTTTTCATCAACAAGAAAACTTCTCAGACTAAAATCTATGTACTTAATGAACAAAAATGCTACTCCCCACTATCTCTTTGGCAGTTGGCTACTTCTCCCACTGGTTTCATTGTCTTCTTAGTTTTCCAGTATTGACATGTTCTTTTTTGTTTAAATACATCTCCTGTAATCCTACCATGTCAATCCACTACTACTTCGCAGTGTATGTAATTACTGATTCCCATTTTATGGGGTTTAAAATATTTACATTCTAAGTCACCAGTCTCAACCCCCCTTCCTCCACAGTTAGTTAATTCTCAATAATCCCAACTGACATATGTAAGTCCGGGTTTGTCACAAAGACCGGGATCTAGCTAATTAGCTATTCAAATTATGCGTTCAATGGCACCCACTCACCTGATTAGGTTAGACTATCCCCAAAACCAAACTGTACATGCAAACAGCTGACATCTCGACAACAATTAAGCAGTCAAAAAACAAACAAAAAAACTTTCACCAGTAACTCAAGTTTAAAATAACTTCAGTTCTGTCTGTCGTGCCCATACTGATTTCCTAGCCTCATGAACCAAATAAAGTTTTTTCCTGTGCCTGTTGATGTTGTTAAAAAAGGAGAACACATAACTGCGCCTGTTCAATACCACTGGGACATGTGGGGACTAATCATCCTTATTGCTCTCCTTGGAGACCTTCTGCCCTTTCCCAGCTAGTTCCCAAGTTTCCCTGATGGCCATCTCATCCCAGATATTCTAGGAGAGTCCCTCTAAAGCCTCCTCTTCTGCTAAAAATGATTGGAATGGGACAATTTTCAAAGTTGTGAGCCACAAAACTTTTGCAGAGAAAAATCCTGATGTATATAAACAGGGACTCCTATAAAAGATAACTTATTGCCCCAGTTTCCAAATTGCAGCTAAAATCCTTTCTTTTGTTGTATATGATTCAAAATGAACAATACTTGTTCTAGCCCTCCTTATACCTGATTTGCTCAGTCAACATGCAGTCCTGTGGGACCATCAACCCAAATTTTGGCCTGAGATATTGCCAACAAAGTAGCCATTTGCTATTTTATAAAGCCCTTGCAATTGGACTCATCCATTGACTCAGTAAAGCTGTTAATATGAAGATTCTTTTAGCTACCATGGTCTTCAAGATCTGAAAAAAGTATTTACACACACTCCAGGCAAATTTCAAGAGCTGCCTTCTTTTACTCCTCAACTGGAACAATACTCCAAATCTTCTCTTTTTTATCATGCAGACAAGATAGCTTCCTCAGCCTAACATGTTAGCTTACACAATCTAATGGGCACTATCTTCACTTTTGTCAAACTTTCTCTTCTGCACAGGGGATAGAGACAGAACAAAATGTCACTTCTTTGGTTGGTCGCCATACAGAAAGTCCATGTGTCTTACACTTTTCCTAAAAAAAAAATTATATGAAAACTGCAAGCAGCACAAGGAAAAAAATGAAGGCACAGTTGTGTAAAATCTTACCATAACGGTTGATGTCCTTCTCTTCAGTGATGCAGCATTCTTCACCTTAGGGATCTCCTGCCAAGAAATGTCCAGTCAGTGTACCAAAGCCTTTAGATCTTGTATGCTCTGTATGTCACATGCATGCTCCCCACACAAAACATACAGTATAAAGATGATGTACTGACGCAGTTCCTCAGAATTGAATTGCCCCAGTAAAGAACAGTCTCCGTAGGACAAAAGGAGGCCATTCACATCCAAAAGGAGAAAATGTAGATGGAAAAGGGGGACTCTCGGCCAGGAGGGGAACCAAATCAAAACCCAAAAGAAAAAAGACAGATATAAGGAGGGACCGAATACTGCAACAGTGAAGAAAAGGACATCTATTGTTATGGCAAGAGTTTACACAACTGTACTATGTCCTTCTATATCACTGTTGCAGTCTTCTTCACCTTAGGGAGAGTACAAAAGCTCAAAAAAGGAGTGGGAGGTGGAAGGCTGGTAAGAGCCCTTAACAGATCCATGCAGGATGGCCCTAGCAAAACCTGCTCTGCCCCTAGAAACCATATCCAATTTATAATGCTTAGTAAAGGTATGCACTGAGGACAAAGTATCAGCTTCAAAGATAGAACTGGTGTTCAAAACCTTGAAGAAAGCACCAGAAGAGGCAACAGCCCTAGTGGAATGGGCTGTAACTGAAGCACTTGCCATGAAAAGAATAACACAAGGAAATGTTCTTAGATATTCAGGAAGAGATGACGGTTTGCTTGGAAATAGCTAAACCCAAAGTCCTGGGATGAAAAGAACAAAAAGCTATTCAGACTTATGAATGGTCTTAGTTTTATCTAAATAATACCAAAGTTGTCTGAAAATTCAAGATATGCTGGATCCTCTCACTAGCAGACTGTGGAAAAGGAAAAAAGGAAGGAAGCTGTTCTGCTTCATTTAAGGATAATTCATTAACAACCTTCGGCATAAAAGAAAAATTAGTACAAAGAGACCCCGTCTCTGTGAAAAAGCAAAAAGAAAGGAATGGCCATGTGAGCCTGAAGCTCAGAAACCCCCTGAACCGAAGTAAAAGCAAGTAACAAGACAGTCTTCCAGGCAAAGTGTTACAGAGAAGCTGAGACTGCAGGCTCAAAAGGAGCCCGAGTCAATTTTGCAAAAACAAAATTAAGATCCCAAGGAGGAGGAAGAGTCTTCCTTTGGGGGTCAAGATGCAAGACACCTTTAAGAAATTGTTTGACCTCAAAACAAGAAGCCAAAGGAGGATTCAAGGGCAGATAGACAGACACAGCTAACAAATGCACCTTCACAGAAGAATAGGCCAAGCCAGGCTGGTGCAACTCACACAAATAGGACAGAACTAGATGGACCTCAACTAAAAAAGGGTCCTAGCTATCAGCATGGCACCAGACAAGAAAATCTCCTGGCTATGAGCATAGCAACAGACAGAAAATCTTTTCCATTTGGACATATAAGACTTACTGGTTGTGGTTTTTCTTGCCCCCTGTAAAACCATTTACAGTGCCAGTTGAAGACTGGACAAGTGATAATAGATAAGTCATCCCTTATCCTGTATGAGGAGGTCCAACTGGTGAGGTAACTTGTGCCCCTGGTCAGATGCATTAAGAGGGGGAACCACTGCTGTCTTGGTCAGAAGGGACTCACTAGCAAGATCTTAAGGGGTCCAGCTGAATCTCCTGCAGGACTCTTAAAAGAAGAGTAAGACAAGAGCAGGCACAGACATTCCCTTCCAATGAAAAGAAAGGGTGTCCGTCTTCCACGCCAGATTGCATAAAACAGAAAAGATGGAGCTGCCTGTTCAGAAGGGAGGCAAAATTAATCTACCCGAGGAACACCTCACTGACTGACTATGTCCAGAAACACATTTCTGTGAAGCATCCATTCGTGAGCCTGTGTTTTGGACCTACTCAAACAGTTGTCACAAAATTGTGCTCTGAAGGAATATACACTGCTGTTGAAGAGTTAGCTAATAACTGATAGGCAGATCCCAAGCCTGAAGAGCCAGCCTGCAAAGAAAGTAAGATCTTATGCTCCCCTGCTTGTTAACATGCCACATCAATGAGGTGGTGTTGTCTGCGCAAACATTCAGAGGGCCTGGAGACAGTATGGGGCAAAATGTTTGAAGGGCCAGAATCACAGCTCTCATTTTTTGATGATGATATAGTCTGACTTCTGAATGACTGGGGAGGGGGCAAAGATTTTGAACTTTCAGGTTATCACAGGAAGCCCCCTCCCCATGTCTGAGGCATCAGTGAAGAATTATTGAGAAGGAACCAGAGGCTGAAAAGATAAGCCTGGGTTGAGGGTAGGTTGTTGAATCCACCATTCAAATTCCTGCTTGAGAAAAGGAAGGACAGGCACTCTGAAATCCAGAGGGTGGCAATGCTGAAGCCAAACTGAATGGAGGTACCACTGAAGTATAAACATATGCAGTCTGGCATGAAAGACCACTGGAATATAAGAGGCCGTAAATCCTAGGGCCTGAAGAAACTTTTTGGCTGAAATGGCAGGCAGAGGAAGAACAGAATGAACAAAGGCTGACAAATCCTTTAGAGGAGGAAGAGAGGCCAACATTGCATTGTCTGAATTCTGCAGCCCAGATACACATGATCCTGACAGAGAACCCCAGACTTTGAAGAAGAGATATGGTGAACTTCAGAGCCTGTAACAGGCAACTAGACGAAGGTGCCAGAATCAACAGTGGTCTAAATAATGAAAAATCTGAATGCCTTGGAACCTGTAGAAGGCAATAAAAGGAGCCAGGCATTTTGTGACTACCCTTGGAGCAGTAGAAAGGCCAAAGGGATAAGCAGGGAACTGAAAATAAGAGGAAGAAACAGAGAAACACAAAAACTTCCTGAAAAGAGAGTGAACAGGAACATAAAGGTACGTATCATTCAGATCCAAGAATACCAGAAAAGCATGGGGTAGCAATACAGGAAGCAGGGTTTGAAGAAAAAGCATCCAAAAAGAAGGAGCCTTGAGAAAAGTGTTGAGGAAGAAAAAATCCAGAATAGGCCTCCAAGTACCCTTCTTTTGAGGAACAAGGAACACTGTGGAGTAAAATACCCTTCCTACTTGGGAAGGAGAGACAGGATGAATAGTTCCCTGGTCTACCAGAGACCCAAGAACCTCTGAGAAATGAGAAAGCTGCTCTCGAGGAGGTTGAGGAATCCCTAAAAATGCCAAATGTTTAAGCCACTGTTTCTTGAGATAAATGCCCAGGGAAAACAACCGGCGTCTAAGAGACTTAGGCACAAATGATTTACAAATACTGCAGGAAGTATGACTGTGTGAAGGAACCAAACAATAGCAAGAATGTTAGTAATGATCCTTAATGGAATCTGCCTCCCACACTGATATTTTCCCTTCTTGGATGACATGAACTCCAGGTAACGAAAAGAAACCACCATCAACTATAAGAAAGAAAAAAGACTCCAATAGAGCACTTATATGATGGCTAGGTATCAACACAGCAAAGGGCATTCAGACTGAAGATCGATGATGGCATTCAGACTGACAGCAAAGAAGTTCTGGGTAACTGTGTCTATATGTCACCTTTATGCACCACATTCTGTGTAGGAAGCATATGTACGATGTACGAGGCGCACAAGATTTAAAGGCTTTGGTATACTGGCTGAACACTGGACTATCCTTGGCAGGAGATCCCTAAAGTGAAGAATACTGCAATAGTGATATAGAAGGACATCAACACAATCCACTTTGATTATTGATATATTACTCTTCTGTTTTGTTGTATGGTAATGGGTACCTAGGAAGTAGTGTTCAGAGAGGAACTTCCCTCAAGTTGTACGTTCAGGTGTGGAGTTTCCTTGGCTCTTTAATGCCTGATATTTGAGGAAAGATTCCTGAACAGTCAATGGGCATAGTCTAGACAGATGACATTGTTCTACGTTTTGTAATTCGTTATGAGTGTTTTGATTATTTGGGATAGTATTATGTTGCATGTTTATATCTCTGCAACAGTTATGCTTGTTTCTCTTTTTATCTGTATTTACTTGTTCGATGGTTACTAAAATTTGATTAAAAATGAAAACTGAAACGAATATAGAGATGCTAACATTTGTAGGCAGGGTCAAATTAAGGTTAGAATGGGCATCAGAAGAAGACAAACTGCAACATTAACAAAACATTCAGTATAAAATAAAAGTCATACTACTGGTTCTCTTCAAAGCGACGAATCATCATCATCTTTCGGCTGTTCCCGTTAGGGGTCTCCACAGCAGATCACCTGTTTCCATTTCTTCCTGTCCTCTGCATCTTGCTCTGTCACACCAACCACCTGCATGTCCTCTCTCACCATATCCATAAACCTTATCTTAGGCCTTCCTCTTTTCCTGTTACCTGGTAGCTTCATCCTTAGCATCTTTTTCCCAATATACTCAGCATCCCTCCTCAGCACATGTCCAAACCAACGTAATCGTGCCTCTCTGGCTTTGTCTCCAAACCTTCCAACCCGGGCTGACCATCTAATATACTTATTCCTAATCCTGTCCACCCTCGTCACACCCAGTGCAAATCTTAACATCTTTAATTCTGCCACATCCAGCTCAAACTCCTGCCTTTTTGTCAATGCCACTGTCTCCAACCCATATAACATAGCTGGTCTCACTACCCTCTTGTAGACCTTCCCTTTCACTCTTACAGGTACTCATCTGTCACAAATCACTCCTGACACTCTTCTCCACCCTCTCCATCCTGCCTATACTCTCTTCTTCACCTCTCTTCCACACTCACCGTTACTCTGAACTAATGACCCCAAGTATTTAAACTCATCCACCTTCGCCACCTTTACTCCTTGCATCCTCACCATTCCTCTATCCTCCCTCTCATTCACACACATATATTCTGTGTTAGTCCTGCTGACCTTCATTCCCTCTTCTCTCTGGAGCGTATCTCCATCTCTCCAGGGTCTCCTCCACCTGTTCCCTACTCTCACTACAGATCACAATGTTATCTGCAAACATCATAGTCCACGGGGACTCCTGTCTGATCTCGTCCGTCAACCTGTCCATCACCACTGCAAATAAGAAAGGGCTCAGAGCTGATCCTTGATGTAACCCCACCTCCACCTTAAACGCATCCGTCACTCCCACCGCAGACCTCACCGCTGTCACACTACCCTCGTACATATCCTGTAACACTCTTGCATACTTTTCTGATGCTCCTGACTTCCTCATACAATACCACAACTCCTCTCTAGGCACCCTGTCATATGCTTTCTCTAAGTCTACAAAAACACAATGCAACTCCTTCCGACATTCTCTGTACTTCTCCATCAACACTCTCAGAGCAAAGATCGCATCTGTAGTGCTCTTTCCTGGCATGAAACCATACTGCTGATCGCTAATCATCACCTCCCTTCTTAACCTAGCTTCGACTACTCTTTCCCATAACTTCATGCTGTGACTGATCAGTTTAATCCCTCTGTAGTTACTACAGCTCTGCACATCACCCTTATTCTTAAAAATCGGTACCAAAACACTTTTTCTCCATTCCTCAGGCATCCTCTCACTTTCCAAGATTTCATTAAACAATCTGGTTAAAAGCTCCACTGCCATTTCACCTAAACACCTCCATGCATCCACAGGTATGTCATCTGGGCCAACAGCCTTTCCATTCTTCATTCTCTTCATAGCTATCCTTACTTCCTCCTTGCTAATCCATTGTACTTCATGATTCACTATCCCTACATCATCTCCCTCTCATTCTCTTCATTCATCAACCCCTCAAAGTACTCTTTCCATCTCCTCAACACACTCTCCTCGCTTGTGAGTATGTTTCCCTCATTATCCTTTATCACCTTTACCTGCTGCACATCTTTCCTAGCTCGGTCCCTCTGTCTAGCCAATCGGTACAGGTCCTTTTCTCCCTCCTTAGTGTCCAACCTTTCATACAACTCTTCATATGACTTATCCTTAGCCACCTCTCTCTTTGCCATGCACCTCATCTCCTTATACTTCTGTCTACTTTCTTCATCTCTTTGACAATCCCACTTCTTCTTTGCCACCCTCTTTCTCTGTATACTCTCCTGTACTTCCTCATTCCAACACCATGTCTCCTTGTTGTCCTTCCTCTGTCCAGATGTGATACCAAGCACCTTTCTAGCCGTCTCCCTTACTAGCTCTGCTGTAGTTACTCAGCTATTTGGTAACTCTTCACTGCCACCCAGTGCCTGCCTTAACTCATCCCTGAACTCCTCACAATTACCCTTTTTCAATTTCCACCACTTGATCCTTGGTGCTGCCCTCACACTCCTCCTCCTCTTCTTGATAACCAACGTCATCCTACAAACCACTATCCTATGCTGCCTAAATACACTTTCTCCGGTCACCACTTTACAGTCTCCGATCTCCTGCAAACTGGCCCTCCTACATAAGATATAATCCACCTGTGTGCATCTTCCTCCACTCTTGTATGTCACCCTATGCTCCTCCCTCTTGTTAAAATATGCATTCACCACAGCCATGTTCATCCTTATCGTAAAATCCACTGCCATCTGACCTTCTGCATTCCTTTGTTTATCACCATACCTACCTTCTCTCTTCAAAGCAACAAATAAAGCTATTAAAAATGCAGTATTGCTGTAACCTTCAGGACTTAACATAGTAAGTTATTTCAGTATGATGATACGTGTTAAGGTTGAAAATGTGACATTAAAGAGAATAAAAAATATTTTCACCCAAATTCAAGATGCAGCTGCTCCTTTCCCTGTGAAGTTAGGAGGACAATTCTGTAAGTCTATAGACAGATTTCATATATTATTCCTTCAAACTTTTATTTAAATATGTGAAAACATTTTGGAGATGCAGCCCTTAAAAATAAGGGAAAAACAGCAGAACAGACACAGCCTTTTTGAAAAATGGCCAGTAATAAATGGTTAACAAAATGCCTATGCTTCATATTTTGGGACCAAAGTACAGCTCCTGTTTCTACATTTCTTTTTATAAGACCGCCTATAAAATAAATTATTAGTGAAAAAATAACTTACATTGTTTTTAAGTCCCAATCTCCACAAGTCACAAAAACTGATCTGACATCTGGATTTAGGAGGTCTTCCTTTTTCATCCAATCATCAACCATCTGAAAGACAAAGGGGAAAGCTTTAAAGCATATAGAAAGGGTAATTTTTACTCCACAACTTATTCTCTACTCCTTATCAATCATCTGCGCACTTCCTCCAGCAATCCAATCATCGTCCTTTTTCCCCAATATACTATGCCACAGCAGGGTTAACGAAGATCAGTGCAGGTACTCTGCAGAGATTGTGGAGGTTTTTGTCCTTTCTCACAGGCAACATAATGTACACCTGCTCTCACATCACCAAACCAGTGTCCCATGTGCACCTCCAGATGTCAGATTCTACCTATAGCAATCACTGCTTGAAGGCAGCATGCATCTTAGCTCCTGATGTCCATCTGATGGATGTCAGCAGTTCAGAAAACTGGGCTTCCTCCCTCAGGGTTGAGTGAGCCAGAGCTGGCTTTTTCCAGTAGCCTCCTTCACCATTTGAGCTGATGTTCAATCCTGGGTCATTTAGGTCATAGCCAGGGCTTTACCCAAGTGTGCCACCGGGCTATCTCAAAGAGAAAAGACAG